>NW_016107774.1:1500140-1604739 GCF_001604975.1 Cebus imitator
CACATGGACACGGGGAGGGGAGCACTACACACTGGGGTCAGTTGGGGGTAAATAGGGGAGGGACAGTGGGGGGTGGGGAGCTGGGGAGAGATAGCAAGGGGAGAGATGCCAGATGTAGGTGATGGTGAGGAAGGCAGCAAATCACACTGCCACGTGTGTACCTATGCAACAATTGTGCATGTTCTTCACATGTACCCCAAAACCTAAAATGCAATAAAATAAATGGGGCAAAAAATTGCATCAGGATTTTGAAACATCTGTATGTATACTTTTCTCATTCTCTACTTTCTCTTCTAAGTGTAGCTTTAAATCAGATTTCAGAAGAATCGGGGCTCACTCTTCTTGTCTCTTACAGATTGTTTCAGGCTAATTTACTAGGAAATCATGCAAAGCTTTACACTTTTGAAGAGTTAGCGGAGTTCAGGCAGAAGCTTGTAGATGAAAAGTCTAATGTTGTTTTAAAAATGATATAATTTCCAATATGACCCAGTGATTTAATTGACTCTTATTAAAAAAATATGAAGGCTAGAGTAGGAACCAATGATGTCCACTTATTTTTAATTAAATTTCTGAAAGCAATGGGCCTCTATCACTAGTTATGTGTAACTCATGGGTCTTAAAGAAGGGACTTTTAGTAACTAATTTTGTATTAATAGGAGAAAGCTTGGCAATTTTTCTACAGCAGTAATTGAATAAATATATTTTTATTTGGCATTAAAAATACATCACTGATACAGAACTCTAATAAGGAGGATGTACTACTTTTATTTGAGAAGTAGTTCAGAAGACCATCATATAAATTTTCTAAATTTAATTAGCATATAGCAGAATTTGAATTGTATTAATAGTAAGACTGGAAAACAGATGTTTAAAAAATACTCATGGAAATTTTTGGTTGATACAATTAAACTGACATTTACATTAAATTGTAGAAGTTAGCAAAGGGCCAAAGAGTGGATTTCTTAGTCTGCTCAGACTGTCAAAACAAATATCACCGATTGGATGGCTTCAGCACCAGAAATGCATTAAATACATTTTCTGAGAGTGTTGGAGGCTGAGAAGTCTCAAACTAAAGTCCATCAGGGCTGGTTTGTGCTAAGAATCCTCTCCCTGGCATGTAGACGACCATCTTTTTATTATGTCCTCATGTAGCTTTTCCTCAATGGGTGTGCATGGAGAGAGGGAGAGAGAGAGAGAGAGAGAGAGAAAGTGAAAGCAAGAGTAAGACAGAGAGTATAAGCTGTCTGGGGTTGCTTATTGTTAGGACACTGTTCCCATGAGATCAGGATCCCACTGCTCTGACCTCATTTAACATTAATTCCTTCCTTAGAGATCCCATCTCCAAATGGATGCATTTTGGAGGAACACTGACATCTACTCCATAACAGTAGAGAAGAAACTAATGTGGATTTATTCAACAAATAATCACTGTTAGCTTACTGTGTTCCAGACATTGCGCTAGCCATTGACAATAAAACACAGAGACTGCCTTTACTTTTAGTTTATAACTTAGTCCTGGAGATTTATAGTGACAAAACTGTACCATGAAAATTATGATTATTTGGTGGGAAAAACCAGGAACAGACTTACTGACTTGCTAGAGAGCAAAAAGTGAACACACACACATGCACACATGCACACACACACACACACACACACACACAAAGACAGAGAGAGATCAAAGCAGGGGTCTTTCATAGGAAATGCAACTACTCAGCATTCTCATTAAGATATTACTGAATGAATAAACTCTAGTTAATTTTTTACATTTGTGTCACTCCTTTCACAATTCAAATGTCCTGAGGCTTAAGGAGGTCTTTCCAGCAATGCTTATACTCACTCTGGACAGCTTGAATCACCCCACACACATATACTCACTCAGCCAGTGACACTCTGCTGGGGATCAGCATCCTAATGCATGGATGTTGTCCTCCTCACTGTGTAAAATCCCACTGGTCTTGAGACTACTTAGCTCCCCAGAAGTGTAGGTGTGTCATCACAGATAAGGCAGCTTTGGCATTTGCCTGGAAGAACATTGGCTAGTATGGGGAGTTGGCGTCCTACAGCATGTCCAGCAGAGCATCATGGCCCAAGCACACCTCTTCTGCAACAACTGGAGAGTGGGAGACCTGCCTTCTTTATTCATCTGACCTTGATGATGTCTCCAACAATTCTATTAGTAAATCTGCCCAGAGGAAGTGAAATTTGAATATGTGACTTCAATAACTAGCTGGGCTTCTTTTTCACTTGGTGAATTGGATACATTTAAAAAAATCAATCTGTTGCAATAAAATTGTAGAACACTTAAAAGCTACAGCAAAATCCAAAAAAAATCTTAAGAATTTCCAAACACTAATGTACTCTTCAGCTTCTGTTTTTCCACGAATCTTGTCTGTTTGTTACAGTACACAAACTAATTCCCCCTCGACTATCATGTGGGGATATTTAAATAAATAGGAGCTTTACTTTGTGGTTTTGAGTATTTGGAAAGGTTATGTAACTTCCTTATGCCTCAGTGAATCACCTGTGGTGTGGATGTGTGTTTATGTATTCCCTGTTTGAGGTTAGAAAGCTGGAACAAGTGACTTATTGGAGTTCTCAGTTTTGAGTTCTATGATAATTGATGACTGATGATCTTGCTTCTCATTTTTATTATGGTATACATCCCAGTTGCATTTTAAGTAAGCTCTACATATGTGGGAGTATTAGCAAAGAAGGAGGCCTATCTTCATTTTGATCACTAGTGGATAAAAAGGTTAAAAAGAATAATGATACAAAAAGGATGAAGGAAGAAACAAAGTAGATAAAATCACCGGAGGTCACAAGTGAGTAAGACAGCAGGACCCGCATTTTGCATAGTTTATGATTCAGTTCACACACACACACACAGTCTGAAATGCAAATACGTCAAATTACCAATTTTTATTTCATCAATATATTGATTTGTTAAACATTAATATTAGATATTTATAAAGTTCACCAAAATTTCTCATCCAATAGAATGATTTTAGCACCTTTCTATTGGTTTTGTTTGTATTGATGTTTGTTGATTAGTTATTAGCTCCTCTTTGTATCAGAAGTTTAAGCAATAGATTTCTTGAAAGCCAATAGGTAAGTTTGCACTTTTATTATTACCTTAAAATTTGTCTGCTATTTATAAATGTAAATTTAATCAGTAACCAAAATTACAATCTGAGAATAGCATCCTATATCTGAAATCCCTTCACCATAAGTGTGGTATGTTTGGGAAGGATTCTGATTAAAAAAAAAAAAAAAAAAAAAAAAAAAAAAAAAAAAAAAAAAAAAAAAAAAAAAAAAAAAAAAAAAAAAAAAAACATAGTTAATAATTCAGTTGTTAATATCTAAGAATTCAGGGTTAATTGGTGTGGAACTGAGTCATGTGTGAGTCAAAAGTAAAAATCACCTAAATATTAGCTATTTGTAGAAATGGCATTTTAATAATTTGAGAGTATTCACAGAAGCTGAAACAATCCCATCACCAAAGAAAGTTTAAAATACAAAAACATCAAAGATCAACTGAACAATTCAGGTTAATATGACTTTTCTGAAGTTATTGAAAGATTATTAAAATAATTGAATTTTAAAGAAAAATAAAAGTTGGTCACATGCAGCCTGGTCATTGGTGAAATGTTCATTAAATGGGTGGATTGTTAGCAAATGATTTTTAGATAAATATCCTACTTCCTTGCAGAGCCCCTTATTGGTATACAGGATACATAAACAAAAAGTATGTATTGCCCACTCGTAGCAAATAATCATTCTTCATTCTTTCTAAAATTGACAAGGTGAAGTTTCCTAAGAAGAGATCCAGTATGAATTCGAGAGGGCCGTAATAGGAGGTCAAGAGAGAATTACTGGACTCAATCAAAATCACTAATATGTAACAGAGAATGGAATACAGATAAAAAACAGAGATTTCAGGACCTTTCCAAGCAAAAGGGTAGAAATTATAAAAACAAAACTCCTAAGAGTACTTTATATGAATTCTTAAGTTTGAATAGTCTTCTCAGGTTTGGCATATCTTATATGTATTGCATTTTTCCTTTCTTGTTTAATGGTAATAAATGTATAATACAAAAAGGCAAACACAAAGACTACAAAAGCTTCTGAATTATTTTACTCACAAGCCTATTCTGTTTTATTTACATGGGAACTCTAGAGAACAAGAAAAATTGTTTTAAATTGAATATACATTTTTAAAAGTTTATTTCTTTAACTTAGTAGTACATGTATGAATTAACTGTGTAGAACCAAAGCAAGTGGTGACCGATCACATAAGTTATTGCTTTGTGGTGTAGGACAGGTAGAAGACAGATAATGTATCTTATCCTACTTTGAAGGTCGATTTGGGAGTAAAGTAAGTCTAAAGGCAGATGGGGGCGTGTTGACTGGAGAAGCAAAGAGTAGAAGGCTAAATCCATAGAGTCTGAGACGAGAAAGAGAGAAGGGTATTGGGAAGCAATCTGGGTTATAAAATGTGCCCCAAGTGAATCCTAGAGTGTTCCCAACCAAACTTTGAAAAATGGAGAATTAAATTCTTCAAGAATCAGATAAGGCCACAGATAAAAATATCCTTTTCAGCCAGGGAACTCTGGAAAATTGATTCTTGATTTTGAAAGTAAAGCAATTTTTGTTTGATTCAAAGGCATCTTCAGAGGGCAAAAGAAGTTTAATGTGTATATGGTGCATTTGAAGACTTTTCTAGGGTCCAAGAAGCTCTCCTTTGGGTACCATAAGCTGGTTTATTATCCATTATCTGTAACACAAAGATAATGAAAGTGGTACAATTGTCTGTTCAGAAAGCCCACAGGAATACCAGGATTTGACAGCCATGATATATCTCAGTTAGTTTTTCCTGTGTAAAACCATCACAAATCATAGAACAGACAGCATGTTGGTTAAAGAGACTACACATTGAGATGATGGAGTTATTCATTTATCTTCATTGAAAGAACTCAGACTGCACTATGGTGGGTAACATAAATCTCATCCTATACAACATTCTCTCCTCTAATGACTTATCTTAGCAGTTTGCCTAAAACTGTCTTTGTTTTCTAATGCACAACAGTGATCTGACATTTCTGATTAGTCTCTAAAATTAGTCTTTGAAACTTTCAGCCCAATTTGTGGTGCTGAAGTCTAGAATATGATTATATTTGAATAATAAAATAAAGGATCCAAATATGTCCTAGAAAAAGGAGGTTGGTACTAAAAACATTATTAAGCATGGAAAAGCATGAAAATTGTAAGTCCACTTATAATTCAACTTGTGTTCCTGATTGTTTAAGTGAAGCATCACTTCCTCAGGTATCATTTCTATATGCACAGACAATATGATTGATTTGATGACTTGATGTCCCCTGAAAAAAAGCCAAATGATATAGAGTAAGGAGAGAAGACTGCACAGTCAAATTGATAACATAATCAATGTTTTACACTGTAATTATGATACAAATCAGCAAAATATTAAAAAATAAAGAAATAATACATTATTTAATATAAATATAAGAAGAGAAGATGAAAAGGAAAAAGCCAGTTGAAAGAAAGAGGAAAGCAAGGAAGGGAGAAAGGAAGGAAGTAAAAAAGGAAAGAAAGTGGAGAGAAGGAAGGAAGGAGAGAGGGAAGAAAGGGAAAAAATAGATGGCAGGTATAGGAAACAGAAAATGGGAACGGAGTGAGGAAAAGAGATTAGCTCTCTAGTACTGTGTGTGTAACATACGCCAAAGACAGTTCCGGGTGATTTCTTCTACACTGTTGAGTTTTATCCTGAAATCAACACTGCCAGGTAGGGTTTTGTTTGTCTCTTTAACTTCTTCATTATATTCAGGAAAGTTTTTTCTCCCCACAAGGAGTGGGGGAGGCTTCTTAGAGAAAATAAGTAAAGAGATAGTTCAATTTCTGCACATGAGAAAAATGCTTCCTGCCATCTCACTCTCCTTTCTCCTCTCTTTTATTCATTTTTCTTACAGGTCCACTCCTGCAGAAGAAAGTAATCCAAATGAGTTGTATGGCTTTTATGCTAAAGTCTGAATTGTGTCTTGAGTCAAGCCATCATGGTAATCATTTGGAGTTTCAGTCATTCCTCATGGGCTCTTTCCTAGTCTTCTGTCTTCAAGCAACCAATTGATATTTCCATATTGCTTCAGTGAGCATATTTTCTCCCCTTAAGAAATCAAACATTTATATGTGGAATTGGTCAGTTTTTCATGTTTTTTTCTTCCCTATCAGTCTCTAATGTTGACTATTTCTACACCCCCATATCTCCCATACTAGGTCAGATGAGAGACTCTCTCTTCCTAAATATTCCATCTGTGCCACGCTAACATCACTTTTTATAATTTCTGTTTCTCTGTCTTAAATGCTACGTCTAAGTGAAACCAATGAAAACAACATATAAATTCACTCTGATTTCTCCTAATATTTCCTTTCTTTCCTCATTCATTTCTAAGCTGAAAAAAAAAAAAAAAAACTCATAAAGCAATACGTTTTGCAGACTATTTCCAGTATTTCACTTTCTTTTCTCTCTTTAGCCACCTGCATTCTGGCTTTTACCACAGCATATAAGGAAATAGCTTTCAACAAGATTAAGAAACAAGCAAAATTTGCCCCTTTTTATGATCGATTCCATTGCATTTTTCAAAACTTTCACCTCCTCCGTCTTTCTGAGATAGCTGATATCATGGCCATTCAGTTTATTTTTTAAATTCATTATTTTACTTTCTGACTACTATGCTACTCTGTTCTACAATTTTTTCCTTCACCTCATAGCCATTTTATTAGAGTTTTCTTTTGTGTGCATTATTCTCTTGCGTACCTTAAATGCTGATGATCTTCAGGTCTCTGTTTAATACCTAATTCTTACTCCATATAATCTTTAGAGATTCATTTATACTCACTGCTTCAACTGACACCAAAATGGTTATGTCTTTCAAATTTCTAAATTCATCCGATATGCTTAACATATTATTAAACATATCTATCTAAATGCACCAAGAATATCACTGATTCTATATGCTTCCAAATAATTAATTTTTCCTCCCAATAAAAATTAAAATAAATATAATACAAATCATGTAGTCAAGAGTGGAGAATCTTACTCTCATGGAATTTATTCAAAGTGCAGTGAGGAAGAATGATGTCAGCAAGATAATAGGATAGATTTCTTCAAGTGTTGCTTCCCGCCACAAAAATCCAAGTAGCACCTACCCACAAAGAAAGAATACCATCCGAGTACTCCAGAACTCAAGAGGAGGCTTAAACACTCCCTTGGATGGCAGAACCATAAAACGCTGTAATGGGAAGAATGCTTCTCTTTAACTTTGCCACCATACCCCCAAACAAGAATAGTGCAATACACAGGTAATTCTCCTGGACTACAATTTATATAGGGAAGAAAGTGAGCTGGAGGCATTCATTTGGCTTTCTCAACATCCTGGGACCCTGTGCAGGATGCTTACTGGCATTGCATTCCATCAGAAATGTTGGGAGCACTGACAGAGCTAGACCACCTAGAGTCAGGGAAAAAGGACAAAGAATGGGGGTGGGGCTCACAGCAACCAACATTACAGAAGAAAGGAAATAATAATGATCAGAGCAGAAATAAATGAATTGGAGACTAGAAAAATAATACAAAAGGATCAACAAAGCAATAAGTTGGTTGTTTTGAAAAGATAAACCAAATAGGCAAGGTTGAGCTACCTGTGTTAGTCTGTCCTCATGCTGCTATAAAGAAATACCAGAGACTGGGGAATTTTTATAAAGCAAACAGGTTTAATGACTCACAGTTCCACATGGCTGGCAAGGCCTCAGGAAATTCACAATTATGGCAGAAGGCATCTCTTCACAGGGCAGCAGGAGAGAGAATGAATGTAAGCAGGGAAAATGCTAGACACCTACAAAGCCATCAGATGTGCGAGACTCATTCACTATCACGGGAACAGCATAGGGAAAACCGCCCCCATGATCCAAATGATACAGGAGTTAAGACAAAGTTACTTAGGCAGATAGTGAGAGTAAAAAGTCTTAGGTAAGGTTTTCCTCATTTTCCTTTCTAATAGAAAACAGCCTGTAAAATTGAGCTATAGACATAGAATCTGGCAGTTATGCCAATCATGTTCAAAATGGCGGCTCCATCTTCCAGTCTCTGCTAGCCACGTGGACAGAAGGAGCAGACAAGATGGCACTGGCCAAGGGGAAAGTTCATTTGCATAATAAGATTAGGGTGGGGCAGTCAGCCTTCTCCTCGCCCTCTATAAACATCATACCTGATCAAACTAATCTGTTATCCCTAGGTAAATCAGACACCGCCTGCTCAAGCCTGCAGATAAATGCCACACACTCCAGTACAGCTGGTCTTTTCCTCTCAGAAGTCCCCGCTCTCTCACTAGACACAGTGAGATGTTTTCTTTTCTCTTTCTTTTGCCTTTTAAATCTCCACTCCTGTGTATTCATGTACTACATTTTTTTGGCACCAGAAGATGAGCCCTAGGTGTTTACCCCAGAAAATGTAGCCACTTTGCAATTATCTTTACCTGGTCCTGCCCTTGACATGTGGTTATTATGGGGATTACAATTCAAGGTGAGATTTGTGTGGAGACACAGAGGAAAACTGTATCACCACCTGAAAAAAAGACAAGACTCAAAGAAAAAAAATAAAAAAACCAAAGAGGAGACATTACAACTGATACTATAGAAATGTAAATAATCATAATAACCTACTATAAATAATTACACACAAATAAATTTGACAAACTATAAGAAATTGATAGATTTCTATACAAATACAGTTTACCAAGATTAATGCACGGGCAAATAGAAAATATGAACAAACCAATAATAAGCGAGGGAATTGAATCAGTGATAAGAAGTCCCTCTTCAAGGAAAATCCCAGAACCTGATGACTTGTGTCCTAATTACACCAAACATTTAAAGAGAACTAACATCAGACTTTTTCAGAGTTTTTTACCCATCAAAGTGGGAATATTTTCAAACTCTTCGTATGAGTCCAGTATTACCCAGATATCAAAACCAGAAAAGAACATTACAAAAGAAAGGAAATTACAGTCCAATATCCTTGATAAACACAGATGAAAAAATCCTCAAAAATATACTATCAAACTGAACTTCAAAACACAGTAAAAATATAATCAATTATGATCAAGTAGGATTTATCCCTAAAATGCAAAGATGCTTCAGTATACAGAAATCAACAAATATCATAAATCACATTAACAGAATAACAGCCAAAAGTCTTGTGATCATCCCATTAGCTACAGAAAAAACATTTGAAAAACTCAACATCCTTTCATGATGCTGCCTCTCACCAAATTACTTATAGGGTCAATGTACCTCAACACAATAAAGGACATTTATGAAATCCTTACAGCTAACATTATACACGACAGTGAAAAATTGAAAGCCTTTCCTCTAAGACCAGGAAGAAGACAGGGATGCCCACTCTTGCTTCTTTGATTTAAGATATTGTAGATGTAACTACCAGAGCAATTAGGCAAGATAAATAGATAAAAGAATTCAGAAAGGAAAAGAAGAGTGAAATTGTAACTGCTTTCTGATGCTATCGTCTTATATACAAAAACCTCTACAGATTCTCCCAAAAGAACTGTAAAAACTAATACATGAATAAAGTTGTAAGATACAAAATTAGCACACAAAATCAATAGTATATTTTATACACTACCAAAAAACTATCTGAAAAAAATAAAGATAATCACATTTATAATAGCTACAAAAAAAGTAAATACAAAATACTTAGCAATAAATTAAGCTAAGGATAAAAGACCTGTACACTGTAAGCTATAAAATGTTAATGAAAGAAATTAAAGAAGACACAAATTAATGAAAAGATATTCCATGCCCAGGGATTAAAATAATTAATATTGTTTAAATCTTCTTACTACCCAAAGCCATCTACAGATTCACTTCAATCTCTATCTATATTCCAATGTCATTTTTCATAGAAACAGAAAAACAATTTTAAAATGCATATGGAACTACACAAAAAAAAACCTCTGATTAACTAAGGCAATCAAGACCAAAAAGAACAAAGCGGAGTTATCAGACTGCCTGCTTCAAACTATGGTATTGGCAAAGAAAGAAGGAAGGAAGGGAGGGAGGGAGAGAGGGAGGGAGGGAGGAAGAAAAGAAAGAGAGAGAAAAAAGAGAAAAAATATTGACATATTAACCAATGGAACAGAATAGAGAGCCCAGAAATAAACTTCCAAATGTATAGTTAATTGACTTTTGACAAAGGTGCCAAGACCATACAATAAGAAAAAAGAGAGTTTGTTAAACAAATAAGGTAAAAACTGAATTTCCACATGCAGAAGAATTGAGACTCATTTCACACCATAAACAAAAATCAACACAAAATGGATTAAAGGCTTAAACATAATACCAGAAACTCTAAAATGACTAGAAGAAAACATAGAGGAAAAACTAGAAAACATTGCTTTGGACAATAATTTTTTGGATTTAACCCCAAAAGAGCAGGCAACAAAAGCAAAATAGACAAAAGAAATTACGTGAAGCTTAAAAGTTCTTGCACTGCAAAGGGAAATATTAATAGCGTGTAGTGACAATCTATAGATAAGGAAAAATCCACAGATTGGGAAAAATATTTGTAAGTCATACAATCTGATAAGGAGTTAATCTCAAAAATACGTAAGGAGCTCAAACAACTCAATAGGAAGAAAACAAAAAATTTTAAAATGGGCAAGGGACCTTAATAGACATCTTAAGATCTATAAATGGTCCTTATGTGTATGAAAAAATGATCAACATTTCTAATCATTAGGCAAATGCAAATTAAAACCACAATAACTTTTGGTTTCCTATCTGTCAAAACAACATTTATAAAAAAGATAAAAGATAAGTTTCAGCAAGAATACGAAGAAAATATTTTTATACTGTTGGTAATAATATAAATTAGCACAGTCATATTGTGCTAATTTATATTAGTGAAAATAAAATTATCATATTATCTAGCAATCTTACTTCTGGGTATTTACCCAAAAGTTTTGAAGTAAATTAGTCAAAGAAATGTCTTACCCCATGTTCATGGCAGCACTAGTTACAATGGCCAAGTAATGAAATCAACCCACCTGTCTATCAACAGATGAATGATGGAAGAAAAATTCGTATGTATTCACAATGAAATACTATTCAGTCTTAATCAAAAAGAAAATTATGTCATTTGTGGCAACATGCATGGAACTGGAGAATAGCATGCTATGTAAATAAGGCAAGTAGATGAAAAAAACTCCATAAATTTTTACTTATATGTGGAATTTTAAAATGAAACTTAGAAACAGAGTGGAATGGTGGTTACAGAGCCTGGGGGTGTAGAGAATAGGAAGATAATAGTCAAAGGGAGCAAAATCTGTTACAATCATTTTTTTGTACCCTCTGTAGATAAAATACCACCTCCCCACTAGCTCACCTATAAAAATCCTTGCATCTCACTAAGGAACAAAACCCTTTTTCGGGACGCATCTCTGCTGCAGAGAGCTGTCCTCTTTCTTTCACCTATTAAATTTTTGCTTCTGCTCTCATCTGAAAAAAAATGAAAAAACAGGGAAACAGAGGATAATTTTTTTTTTCTTTTTTTGTATTCTGCACACTGGGGCTAATATAGTTAGCAACAGAATATTGTATATATCAAAACTGCTAAGAGAGTAAATTTCAGATGTTTTCACCTCTACAAGTATTATGTACCTAGGCCATCAATATGTTAAGAAGCTTAAGTAATTGCATTCATAAATTATAATTTTGTACTCCATAAATTTATACAATTATGAATTGTCAATTTACAACAGCAAATGAAAAAAAGTTTATATACAATAAAGCAAATAAATTTTAGTGACAAATAGATGGGAATTGACCCAAGATACTGGGGAAATAAGCAAAGCTGGCTTCTTTTAGAAATTTGTACTATCAACATAATTACAGGAAAAAAAAAAAGATGTGGAGAGAGGTTTACGTAATTTTACATCATAAAAGCTGACTTTGGCTGTAGTTCAGGGAACTGATGGAGGAAAGTGAGTAGAGTACAAGATAGGAGACCACACGGTCTATTATGATAGCCAGAGAGATGGCAGTAGCATGGGCTGGAAGAACCCTGGTATCATGCATCTGTGCCAGTTTTCATTCCATTTGGGTCATTATTCATGCTTTCTCAGCCGACCCAACCTGCAAATCGTTCAAGACCCGGTTCAATGTCCTTTCTGATTTACTTAGATTTAATGCATCACTCTAATATTCCTTTTCTAATGCATGGTTTGTATAATTGGCAGAACACTTATCGAATTATGCTGAAGTTAACTCTTTCCATTTCCTAGTATTCTTGAATTTTAGAATGCCAGGTTTTAGATCTCTGCTTTTGTTGTTATTTGTTTCAGTTTGCTTCTATATCTCCTGCCTATTACAAATTTTGGTTGAGTTAAAGTTTGTGTTTTCTGTCAAGTAACTAACACATTGCATTTGGTTATCAGAACAAGAGAAATTTGAGAAGTTTCTGATTTCAAGGACTTCAAATTGGCTTAGGACATACATCTATATCCTGAAATACATACATACATACATACACACACACACACACACACACACTATATATATATATATATATTACATTTCACAATTTGAGTAGAATCTCAAATATGTCTGACTGCTACCTCTTTCTTTTACATTATATATATATATACACAAACATTATATATATGTAATATATATATTACATTATTTTACATTATGTGTATATATACACACATTATACATAAAAATTATATCTGACTGCTACCTCTTTCTTTTACATTATATATAATGTACATATTATATATAATATAGACACTATAATATATACATTATATATATAAAAATGTATCTGCTACCTCTTTCTTTTACATTATATATAACGTATACATATATATATATACATATATATATGTGTGTATATATATATACATATATATATATGTGTATATATATATATATATATAATGTATTTTTACATACATGTAAAGGAAAAGGTAGCAGTCAAATATATTTGAGATTCTAGGTATATGGCTTCCTACCTGTGAAATTCAGTTGTATATTATCTATTTTGAATTTTTCAGAATTGAAGGTTTGGTTTGGAATTCAGAGGACCAATGAGGGCTTGTTTAGGATTACCAGTCTTTTCAGTATATTGTGATAACCTGACAATTTCTAAGAGAGTTCCAGAAGGATGGCTAAATAGAAACCAATTTTAGTTTGTATGAGTCAAAAAATATATCTATCATATAGCACTCCTGAAACAAATGTGAAGCAAATGAACAAAAATAGTAGTTGTAGCAATGGCAATAGTCCTATTAATATTAACTCATGTCATGACAAGATTTCTGGCTGGGCACAGTGGCATATGCCTGTAATCCCAGCAATTTGAGAGGCTAAATTCAGAGGGCTGCTTGAGGTAAGGAGTTTGAGGACAGCCTGAGCAACATATCAAGACTCCATCTCTATTTAAAGAAAAAAGAAAAAGAAATGGATTTTGGGCTGGGTGCAATGACTCACTCCTGTTATCCCAGCACTTTGGGAGGCTGAAGCAGGCGAATCACTTGAGGTCAGGAGTTCGAGACCAGCATGGCTCACCCTGTTTCTACTGAAAAGACAAAAACAAGCTGGCTGTGGTGACAGGCACCTGTAATCCCAGCTACTCAGGAGGTTGAGGCAGAAAAATCACTTGAACCTGGGAGGTGCAGGTTGCAGTGTGCTGGGATTGTGCCACTGTACTCCATCCTGGGCGACAGAGTGGGACTGCACCTCAAAAAAAAAAAATTATGCATCAAATGTTTTTATATTTGTTATGTAATTTAAAAAAATAATCCTGAATGAGACATCGTGTTATTTAAAAGATAAAAAAAAAAAAAATAGATTTGTGCTTAAATTACTTATGCTGGCATAGATAGTACAAAACTAAATTCACGTAGACTCCCATAGCTAATATAACACTGAAAGTATTAACTATTGCTATGCAACAAACCACCACACAACACAGTGGCTTAATAGTATATGGATTTATTGTTCTTTTGTGGCTAGGAGTAAGTAGAGCAGTTCTGCTGATCTCGGCAAAGTTCTGCTGATCTCCACTGAATCTGTTCGTGAATCTGGGCCTGGGAATGCTAAGGTCCCTTCTGTGTGTCTCGTATTCCTCTGGCAGGCTAGCCCAAGCAGGTTCTCTGACTAGCCCATACATATTTGCATATTTATGACACAGAAGGAATAGCAAGCACACTAAATTGTTTAAGAGAGTGAGCAGAGATGCACACAAGCTGTCCAGTTTTTGCTCATTTCATATTTGATAGCATCTGATTGGTCAAAGCAAGTCACATAGACAGGATGAATCCGAGTGGCACAAGATACAAAGTTATGGGGCAAAGAGACTACATATTACCTACATTATAAAGTCAACTCAACTAATAGGCCAATATCTATCTTCTGGCCTCTATGATTCACAATCCTCTGTCACTGCAAAAAATACATTTACACTTTCCTAAGACTCTCAGAGTCTCATTTGGTCATGGCCTTAAAATTCCTCGTAGGATACTATGGATGAGAATGACTAGAAATCACCTTAATACATTCAGAGGTCTTAAAAAAGATCTTACAGCCACACCTCTCATTGGAATTCAGTCTCTATTTCCAGGATCATGTGATGTACATCAGATCTGATGTGACTCTTCTTGCTCCAGAAACCTAGGAACTAAAAAATTGTTACATCCTTCTACACACACAGTCATGATAGAATGGCATGACAGACACAAGATAGTTACAATTATTATTTATTTTCAAAAAAGAAAAGAGTAGGGGACCAAACTTCACCCGGGACAGTATACAATTTCTTAGTTCACAGATAGGAAAATTATTTGACCTGAACTTAGTTATGCTTTCTAAGTGGCTTTCAGTGTGTTTCTTCAGACACACACATCTGCCCTCTGCAAGAGCTTTCCTTTTCCATTAATCTTCCATATTTATTTCTGAAGGAAGCATTGGAAAATATGTAATTGAGAAAATCTTTCAACCTGCTTTTGCCTTGTAGAAAGTTGGAGATGAAGAATTTATTTTAAAAAATTAACTAGTTCCAGTCCTTTTGTGTTCAGCCTTATAGCACCTTCACATGTGCAATTCTCTTAGTAATTGTGTGAACCTGCTATGAACTTGCCTGGAAAATATTTGATTTGAGAAAAACCACATCTAATACATATTTCTCTATCTAGACTTGATCATTTCTATTCTGGGAGTTTGGCTGTAGTGGGAAAATGCCCATGAGATTCCTCAAAGTTTTTGTTTTTGTTTTTGCTTTTTGGGGGTTTATTTATTTATTTTGTCTAGATGACAGAGTTGACTATAAATTCTATTATAACACATTTAGATATCTTAATAACAAATCACTGCTAGAAACTAGGTTTAACTTTTATGCTGAGTGTGTGACTTTTTGGTAGAGTCCTGTCTTGTGTTTAACAGCCTGAGGGAATGAAGATGATAAGCAGTTTTAATCTCTACCCCAGTTATTTCTGTTGCAAATACATTCGCTCTAAATTCCATTTCCAAATGTGTCAGGTTATTTTTTTTTCTTTTATCTCTTTCTTGTAAATTCTTATTCTACAAAATTCTGGGCAACTTTCTGATTGTTTTAACATTTAGCTAGAAAAATTTTAAAACATTTTTAGTATATGAAAGTGAATTTGGTAAACTGTTCTAATTCCCCACCTATCACTCCACACATTTTAAACAAATATATTATATTATATTACATTACATGGATTGCTATTGGAGGCTAGTTTTCTATTCTTCTATAATTTTTAAGGAATTTGAAACCTCTGCTAACAATTTGCTAACCATTTCTCTAGCCTGTTACTAACAAACTGCTAAGTTTCCTTGGTAGGTTTCTAGCCTCTGCACACTATCTGATTCCCAAAGCTAGCATCACATATTTTGTTTTTTGTTCTAAGATTACACCTCTTATGGTACTGATTTTATGTCTATGAACTGTGGAACAAAGAACCTCAAAAGAAAATCTATCTGTTGTTTCTCTCAAACCTACAAGCTGGTTGTTTTGTTGTACTGATTATGTCCATGATCAACTGACCCCAACTGGACTTGCTTGTATATTCATAGTCAACTGACTGGTCAGCTGGGTACGGACTGTTCTAGGGTGGCTTTGGATATTACAATTGGGCTTTCCTTTGCATCTGTATCAGCTTTTTCTCTATGTCACAAGTCATTCCCAAGTTTGGAGGCTTACAACGTCCACCTCTTGTGATCTAATTTTGTGGATCAGGAATTTGGTCTAGGCATCATCTGTTTTATATGAGGTTTCCCAGTGGCTCAGTGAAGTCCAGATAGCCTAAGATGGCTTCATCCACATGCCTGGCAGTTGGTGCTACCTGCAGTCATTCTTCTTTTCTCCCCAGTTGCTCTCTCAACCTCAGAGAGACTAGTTTTTGCTTTTTCAGAGAGTAGTCACTGCATTGCAGGAAAGTGAGAATGAATGCTGACACGTCACTTGAGGTCCAGCTTGGAAGTCATACAACTCCTTCTACTGTATTGGTGATGACAAGTCATAAGCCAAGCCATAGTCATGAGGCGGTAAAACACACTGCACTTTTTGACAGGAAAAGCAAAAAACAGCTTCTGGCCATTTTAATCTGCTACAACATGTCTTACAAATCTCCCCTGAAGCCTTGCAATTGTGGAGAAGCAAGAGAGAGAAAACCCAATGGTACAAGCATGAACACAGAAATTCATTCATGTGTCAAGCCTCTGCTTACATCCCATTTGTTAACTTCCCACTAGACAAAGCAAGTGACCTGGCAAAGCCTCACGTCATGAAGAAAACTATCAGCTTATAGGGAAAATAACAGCTGTATAAAAAAGCTCAGCCATTGAAACAACACAACAAGTCCACCACAACTACCAGCTGGTGAAGATAAAATTCAGACATCTCTCTACTTCGCTACAAAGCTGAAATCAGACACACAAACCTTAAGGAACAATTTAAGGATTTTTTTTAAGAACCGTTTCTTCCATTTAAATTCTTTTCTACAGATGGAAGAATATAAACTATAGTTTTGAAAGTCAGAGAAAGATATACAAGATCAAATCCCAATTCTGCAATAATTGTTTGATGTCAGGCAAGTTAATGTAACTACTCCCAAGCCTCAGTTTTCTCATCTATAAAAAATGTTATCCATATCCTATCTCAATGATTTCTTATAAAGTTTAAGTTAAATAATGATGGATCATGAGGTCAAACATTGTAATATATTTTCTTATAATATTTTATCCCAGAAGCTAGAGATTCTTGAATCATTTTTACTCCCATGCCATTTAGATAATGCCCCTTTTAGGTACCAGTCCTAATTATCCTTCAGCCTTATTGACCTACATCTATTTTATTAAATATTCAAGCCTTTTCTCAATGGTCCCCTTTGTCGCTTTCTCAAAGGACTGTTTCTCTTTATTATGCTCAGGGCTCACTCATGTTACAAGGGACACTTCCTCATCAAAGTCTTTTCTGGCCCCCAAGCCCTATAATATGTGCTGCATCCATTTTCACGTTTCTTTGGAGCCTAGAGATTTCTAGCACATCTCCTTTTAAATCTTGCACTGTTTATTTATTCATATAACTCTGATCCCCATCCAGATTCTGAATTTCCCTAGGGAAGACACTGTGTCTTCTTTTTTTTTTTCTCTCTCTCTAAGGTTTTGAAGAGTTAGAATTTGGCAAGATTTCATTAAGGAATTATTTTATTTCATTTTTAGCCACTACCTTCAATCATGTTCTGTGGGATTTCTCATCCCTACCCCTTCACATTGCATTCTGGTTCATGCCTCTGGGCTGATTTTCAGTAGGCACTCATGCTGGGTTCATTCTCACATTCCCTGCACTCCTACCTCCTGTTCCAGCAGTGTGCCCAGCCCTTCTCCTCCCCTCCCTCTTCTGGTTTTTCTTCCTCAGGTGTAAAGGTGAAGAAGAGGACACACCGGTCTCTGAAAATAGCTTTCTTTAAGTGCTCTGGGAAAAGTCATGAAGCCCAGCTGGGGCAAAGAACTCTGCCCCACATCAGCCTTGAGGACAAGGGACTGTGGGGGCGTGGTGAAGTGTCAGTGGGGCCATCTGAAGCCAAATTAGCCACCACTTCCTAAGACCTGGAGGCAAGATGTGAACTGTAGGGAATCACATGCTTTCCAGGGCAACAGCTCTCAAATAACTTTGCCTGCACGTTGGAATCACCTGGAGAATATTACAAAGCACTCCAAATATTGGGATTTAACTTTTTTGTTGTGCAGTCTGGGAATCAACATTTAAAAAAGAACAAAAACAAAAACCTTCCCATTTGATTCTGATGTGCTGCTCAGCTGGAGAGCCATAGCTGCAGGTGATGTTGCTTAAGAAATTATTTTTTTGCCTCAGTTTGCCCTTGTAAGCAATGATAGGGAACACAGAAAACATCCCACTAACTCTATCCTTCAAGTCTACACTGTCCTCCGCCCCAGATGAATCCTTGATGAATGCTTATCGAAGAAAGCAATGCATATTTCTTCCACTACGGTGTGAGTTTGGGAAAAATTTCCGTTGACTTGTTGAAATTCTCTACCTTACACACTTTCCCCCACAGAGACTTGCACATAATAGGGACTTAATAAACACAGACTTGAAATAGAATGTGGACATTGTCGCTGCTCTTATTTTAGTGGCACTAGTCACAGTGTAGGAAAAAGATATAAAGATTACTTATGAGTGTAGCTCTTTATCATTTACAAAACTTTTTTTTCTTTTCAATTTGAGTGTCTATTCAGATCCTTACATCTTTCTAAATGTGGTTTTAATTTTTTCTTTTAGGATATAAGATAAAGTTAAGGCTAGGAAAATTTAATGACTAGTTACCTGGTAGTTCAGAGTTAGCAAGTGTACAACAGAGACTTGAACCCTGATATATAGCTCCCAATTTTATGTCATTTCTAGAATGCTTAGCCATTAGCTCCAGTGGCTTCTACAAATGTTAACTTCTTTCATTTTCTTTTTAACCACAACTTCCGTAAAACTCCACACGGAAATCTGCTTCTTTTGGTGGGACTATGACACAGTTGGCAGGTACAATGAGCAGCAACCGACCTAACAACTGGGATAATAATCTTAAAAAGACAATTGCTACACAAAATAGAAAATAATTTACTCTTATGCCTCAGATCTGTGCAGCATTTGTATAGACTTAATCTTTTTAATCTTCCAAAATAATAATCATGCACTAATGTAATTTTACATTATTTATAATATAAGAGTGATTTTGCTAACCAGTAAAATAAAATCTACTCAACAACCAAAAAAAAAAAAAAAAGAAGAAAAAAATAAAAGAATAACTAGAACCCGGGAGGCAGGGGTTGCAAGGAGACAAAAACACACCACTGCACTCCAGCCTAGGCGACAGAGCCAAACAACCAAAAAAAAAAAAAAGACAATTGCATAACTACCCACAAAGTATTATAATCAAGCAAATGTTGCTAATATGGGCCCTTTGCAAACATAACTTACTGTCTCATTAGGAAGGCCCAAAGGGAGAAAAAGGAAATCAATCCAAAATTAGAAGTTAATTAGAAATATATGATGAATTTCATGTTGCAGATATACAAATATTAAACAGAAAATATGACTGTTACAGAGTTATTGAGGAAAATATATGCCTTTTATTATATTTGGGGAAAAAAGATGATATGCTAATCATCACTCATTTAAGATTGCACCTTAAATGAAAACTGAAATAGGCATAATGCCAAGATCTATTCAAACAACCATTGTTCAATAGCTCAGGACGAGATGAGTTTCTTCAGAAATGTGAAGTAACCAGTTTTAAATATAATAAGATGGAGACCATTCATGGGACTTGTCACAGCAGAGAAAGCCACATTGAGACAGAGTGGAGACAGGACTTGGCCCACTCCCACTGGTGCCAAACCCACTGAGACCTTGCAAATTATCTGAGAAAGCTAAGACAAACAACACTGGCCAACAATCTTAACCAAGGCAGGGGATCCTACCGTCATGCACACAAGACCAGGAAGTTCATAACCCTAACATTCACCTCATTGTACTACTAACATCTGCCCCAGAGTGAAGCTCCTTCCCTGTTTTCTAATCATACCATGGGATTCATGTGTTAGCACGATTTCTCACTCAGCTTGTGCACCCAGTTCTCTACTCCCCATATGTAAAGATGCTTACTGACCTCATTACTTACTTATGGTACCCTCCTCTAGACACCACAAGGACCCACCCTGGGGAGGCAACTAGGGAGCCCTTCGTCCTGCACTGTCTCCCTTAGACCCAGCCTTTCTGCATGTAAGTGTTCAAAATCTTGTATAGGAAAAGTGTGCTGGACTTTATGTTAATTTCTATTGCACTGAAAGCCAAGAACCTTGTGTTGGCAACAACATGAACAAGCCAGCTTAATTTTAAACAGAAGCAAAACTTGATGTTGGTTATTTCTTGTCGTGTCTCTAATAATCATAAAGAAAAATTGAGTTGCCTTTCCAAAAATGGCATAAAGCAGACACCTTTAACAAATCTGCTATCAGGAGACCCCCATTGTAATAAGTAATCATTGTAAAGGTTAAACGACTTGCTCATTTTTACTTTATGAATCACCCTGTAACTGTGCTTCTGAGCCTCTCACCACTTTCACTTTAACGTCTCCTGGATCACAATGTACATGCCTTGAAGACAACATGATAAACTGTTACATTTTCTAATTGCATCTGAGTTTATTTTTGATATCAAAAAAGTAGATCTTATATTTAATATTGTGAAATAAAATTAGGTAGCTAGACTTTGCAAAAAAGAATAATAACAATTATTATTTCAGTTTAACGTCTCCTGGATCACAATGTACCTCCCTTGATGACAAATAAACAAATAAACATAGAAATAATTAACTTACAAAGTATCACAAGCAGCCACCACAGATTTTCCCAATTCAAGAATCAACATTGTTTTAGAGATAAATATTAAGCACTAAGAATGTTCTATGTAGCTCAATCATCAATGGATCAGGAAGATTACTATGAAAGTTAGGTAATAAGAACATTTTAAAAAATTTGAAAGTTCACTTGATATAATACACATTACTAACCCATATTTAAAGACTCGATATAATACACACTACTAACCCATATTTAAACCTTGGCAAGTGATCTAATTATTTTATTTAAAGTAATTTTGATTTTTAGGAGAATATCTTATTTTAATATGGGCATTCTTTGTTAGTGAAAGAATAGATCATTACAAACTGACTAAAAACCAAATTTGCAGTATAATTCAACTCCTATCTCTACTTTTGTAATTTTATTTCTCAGAATTCAACCCAGATAATTCAATAGAAACAGATTTTAAACAAAGATTGATGTACAGGTGTCTTTACTGTAGCACAAGGCATAATAGATAAAATTGAATAGCAAGGACGTATTTAAACATATTAATGCTAGTGCTATGTTCATACAGTGAGATACTACATAGTTTTAAAAATGCTGCCTTGGCCAAGTACGGTGGCTCATGCCTGTAATCCCAGCACCCTGGTAGGCCAAGATGGGAGGATTACCAGAGGTTGGGAGTTTGAGACCAGTCTGGGCAACATGGTGAAACCCTGTCTCTACTAAAAATACAAAAATTAGCCAGGCATGGTGGTGCATGGCTGTCTGTAATCCCAGCTACTCAGGAGGCTGAGTCAGGAGAATTGCTTGAACCCGGGAGGTAGAGCTTGCAATGAGCCGAGTTTGGTGCCATTTCACTCCAGTCTGGGTGACAGAGAAAGACTCCATCTCAAAAACAAAGGAACAAACAAATGCTATCTCTACCAGTACTAAAATTTTGATCCTATGATTCCCAGGTTATATTATATCTCAGTATGAGCCTGCATATGCATGTGTGTGGGGTTTGGAAGGTGCTGATGTTTCAGAAAGAACTATAGGCATCACCTATCTATGTTATAGTCTGATATTTTCTCTTATTGCATTGTATTGTATTCTATTTCATTCTATTTGTGTTTCTTACAATAGTCCTGCAAGTTAGATATTGAACTCATTGTACAGATGAAAGAATCATTGAACAAAATGTAGAGAACTTTCAGTAACTTATATGTCAATCTCCAAGTCAACTTACTAATGTTATTCTATGGGCTTTCAGATTAAATGTTTTTTGATTTCCACTGTGCTAAGTTTCTGAGTAAGCAATGAAAAGATAAAACAGTCTTTTCCCTACAGAGAATTACTAGGGAACAAAGGTATGTGACTAGTAACTGCAGGGGATTAAATAATGACAATTAACTACCTACCATGATATAGAATGACAAATCAAAGAAATAAGTCATCAAATGCATATTTTCTTCCCCTTTGAGCTGTATGATTACGAGCTATTTTCTGGACACTGGTGCTTTTTAAAAAAATTTTAAAGTAGGAATAATACCAACATGATTAAGTGTTATAATGATTAACGGAGGTCATTTTTGTAATTAAATTAGCACTGAGGCCGATCATATGCGGACTATAAATGCTAGTCCTTTGGCCCTTTGCCCTTGATTAAAGATGCACCTACCACTTCCTGGATTCACAAATCAGCTGAAGTATGTGAAGGAAAAAAAAAAAAACGTAAAAATAGAGCACATCAGTCAAAGAAGGCAGCAGAGAGAATTATAAGCTATTATTCCAGAGCCAATTTGGTCTCCATTTATTTGACAGATTGGTACCTTGTAAATATGTCACTTGTCATAATTGGGCTGTCAGAACCACAACTTGGTCTCACACAAACGGCTTTTCTAATACAGTAACCAGCTCTCTTTCCTTCTGCACAGACATATTGCCTTTCTACTCCATACTGTGTCCTCATGGATGTGATGGGTGAGGGCAGGATTCTATGTAGTTCAGTAGAATAGCTCCAGTCCTTGAATTCACTTTGTAGTAGCTTTCTTGGTCCTTTACTAAGCTGAATAGTGAGCTTTTACATTCTAGGGTATAGTACCAAGTTCGCATTCAGCAAGGATTCCTTTATTTCCTGGGTAAGATGTCAATGAGCCCATCTATGTTGCTTGCTTCCATTCAATTTCAGTTACACTAGTGAAAGAAAAAAGGATGTAAAGATGGGAGTAAAATGTGTGTACTTAGGAGTATCCGTATTTAATTCTTCAGGATGTTGACAAAACAACAAAAACTACCACTAATTTCTAATTTGTAAAATAAGTGAGTGGCTACATTAGATCAGAGGATATTGTAATATTCCAACTTACTTTTTCTGAGAAAGGGACATATGTGCAGGCAATAAGTGGAAGCGCCTGAGGACAAACAATTTTACAACTCTCTCTTAGAGGGAAATGTCAGGGGAGGGTGGGCGGGTGGAGGCAGGATGGTGGGCAAAACATTTAGAGAACAAATGAATTCCCACCTGCCTAGGGCAAGTTCCAGGGATGAGGCTTGGAAAGCGTTTGTGTGTGAGTAGGGGAGGAGGTAGGATGGGACTGAAGGACAACAAGGAGAAAACGTGGAAAGTGAACTTGGGAAGAAAAAAAAAGATTTTAATGTGAATAAGTTGATTTCATTAAGCATGGCAAAGGAAAATGAAAGGCAACTTGTATTGGAGAGAATGGCTGTGGCCCCGTGTATCTCTCAACATTCATAGATTGATGCAGTCATGAACTTCTGGTTTGCATTAACAAATGTCTAAACAATCAAATCATAAAGAGCACAGTATCTGGTTCCATATTAATAGTTGGTAAAACCTATTTTAAATGCTATAAAACAAGTACCAAATTTAGAAAAGAAAGATCACCAAATGTAGGAAAGTATAGCTCTTTGGAACCACCATTCTAAAGAAGAAAGATCCTTTGAATATTCAGAGTAACATTTTATTGTCAAAAGAATTAAATTACATAAATAGAAATTTATTTGAAAAGCTGAGTACAGTTCTTAACAGAAATGAAAAAGAGGACATTGTTTCTATTTGTGAAAAGTAAAGTTTATCTGCAAGATTTCTCTTTTTGTTAAAGAATAAATAATAAGTGTCAGAAATAATAGCTTCTTTTAAAAACTAGCTTCCTTCAACATTCCTTGCTTTTTGCTAATAACTCTTCGTTAATCCCTATGTAGCCATTAAATATAGTAAGGGAATAAGTGCATTTTATGTCTTTGTATTTTAACCATGTTATTTGATCCGGCCTATAGCCTGCTCAGAAGTGTTCTAACATGCTCAAGCATTTCCCAGCTTACAGCCTACACCTCTTCCTTATTTGGAAATGTTATTATTATCCTACTTTCCCATAAACAACCCCCTTTCTTTCTTTGTTCATCACTGCGCATTTACCTGTTTAGGAAAGTTTTAAGTTTTTAGTCAGCTGGGATCAGTCTAGATTGGGCAGTCCAGCTACAGCCAATGGGGATAGGACACAGCAGTAAGGACCCAATGTGTCAGGGATAATAACTTCTGCTTTTATTTGTTCAATGTGCTCTCATGACAACAGACTTCCAAAAAGCACCCTTTCTGCAGAAAGTAAGATCACCTTGCTGAGAAAAGTTCTTTGTCTGAGTGCTTGTTCTTCTTTTTGGCACCAAGGAACAAGCATTTGTTTCCTACATATTAAAACAGAGAAAGTAGTTGTTAAAATGACTTAAAATCAGGAAATGTTATAGGAGCTTTACAATCAGGGGAACTATTATGAATTTTAAGGCTATGGGGGAATAAATGAGTATTGCATGCTGAAACCTTTAGAAAACTTGTCAGAATAAGAAATCAAGCTTTCAATTTTCTTCCAAACATAAAAGTAGAAACTGCAAAAGAATTGAATATTCTATGAAAAAGAAGATGAGATATTAATGAAAGAATTATGGTATGATATAACAGAGATAACAGAATAAACAAAACAGAAACATTGATTGAAGAATCATAGACTGGAACTTTATCAAGGTTTTAACAAAATAACGTGTACCAGACCCTTTTTTGCAGTGAACAACTATAAAAATGGGAAAACAATATATAAGGCAATGGTTTATAGGCACTGGAAAACAGGCTTTGATTTTTAAGAGGAGACAAACTCATAAAATGATGTCCATGCCAGTCCAGCATTCTGCCAGAAATAATGTCTCAATCATGCTGACAAAAACAAACTCTGTGAAACTAAATTATCATCAATGAAAATAGGCTATCAATGTAAAATATTTGAAGAGGTTTATTCTGAGCCAAATATGAGTGACTATGACCCATGACAGAGCCCTCAGGAGGTCCCGAGAACATGTGCTCAAGGTGGTCAGGGCACAGCTTGGTTTTAGACGTTTTAGGGAGACATGAGGCATCACTGAAATACATTTAAGAAATAAACTAATTGGTCCAAAAGGCCAGACAATTGAAAGTATGGGAAGTGGCCGTGGGGGTTGGGGGATGGTGGTGGGGCGCTTCCAGGCTACATGGAAATTTAAACATTTTCTGGTCAACAATTCGTTGAGTTTGTCTAAAGACCTGGGATCAACAGAAAGGAATATCTGGCTTTGTGGTAAGAGGTTGTAGAGAATTGGTTGAGTTTGTCTGAAGACCTGGTATCAACAAAAAAGAATGTCTAGGTTGTGACAAGAGGTTGTGGAGACAAAAATTTTACTATGCAAATGAAGCTTTTAGCTCACAGGCTTCAGAGAGAATAGGCTGTAAAATGTGTCTTATCAGACTTAAAGTCTGTGTTGTTGCTAATGCTGGAGAGGTGTAATGAGGCAAGCCTGTCCCCCACTTTCCTCTATGGCCTGAGCCAGTCTTTCGGTTTAAATTTTAAGAGCCCTGGGTGAGGAGTAGGTCCATTCAGATAGTTGGGGGACCTCAGAGTTTTATTTCTGATTTACAGTTGATACAGGAGAGGGGCAGGAAGGTGCTAGGAGAAGATGGGCAGCGTCCCTGGTGTGGGCTGTAATCTCAGGCCTGTGCCCAAGGCTCTAGGTAAAGACAGGCACTCCTGCCTCTGTGCCCAAACGTTGCATTTTCTAAGACCACCCCGGCCCACCATGCCTTTGTCCTGTCCTATAAAAGCCCCGAGACACTAGAGAGCACCAACGCAGAAGCTGGACATCAAGGGGAACACACGAGCAGAACACCAAAGTGGCTGAACGTCAAGAGGAACCTGTCGGTGGAAGAGCACGCCGACAGGCACTGGCAGATGCCAGCCATCCATAGACAGCAGAATGAAGTGGAGTTTGGCTGGGGCAGTCAGAGGAGAACCCAGCTGCTGGGCGGCCTGACTCCAGGAGATAACCACCTTCCCACTCCAACGTGCTTCTGACCTCCCTATCCACCTTACTGCGAGCTAACACCACTCAATAAAAAATCTTGCAGCCAGCCACGAAGCCCATATGTGATCCAGTTCTTCTGGTACATAGAAAGCCCTCTGTCTTTGTGATAAGGTAGAGGGTATAATTGAGCTGATAAACACAAGTTGTCTATGAACAGCTAAACTGTCCATAGTTTAGCTAAATGTCTAAACTTTTACAAGTTCAAAGTGATAATTCAATCGCTAAACGGCTTTCTTGAACAAATTATCAACAGCCTGCAGAGGAAGATAACAGAATCTATTGTACAAACCACATTGTACTACATATAGTCAAATATTAGTAAACATCCAAAGAAAAATGAAAATTCACCATATATAAGTAAAAAAATACAGTGAGGAACAAACCTGAAAGAGCATAATGTAACACACACCTACTGGGGCTTCAGCTGTAGACGTTCATCCCTAGACACTGCCATGGGGTCGGAGGTTGGAACCCCACAACCTGCCCATCTACTTGCTTTCCATTGAGGTTTGAGCATCAGGGCACTGAATAAGTGAGCCCCATACCCATCCCATGCCCTGCAGCAGTGATTTAGGAACTTTTTCCATTTCGAAACCACATCAAAATAAACTTTGGTCTAAGGAGTATATGACTACTCCCTGGAGCTAAGGAGGCAGAGATAAGAGTCTGGGGCAATGAAAGTAGCTGGAATCTGTAAAGCAGAACACAAAAGAGTTGTTCAGGCACCAAAATTTCTATTTGATCACTCAGGAGTGTTTGGCTGGAGGGCTGGCTGAAGATGAACTGGATGAGAATGCACAAGGTTATCTAGAAAGCAGCTGCAAAGCTGAGAGTAGAACAGACACTAGGGCTTGAGTAGCACTGAAATATGTCCCAGTTCTTACTGAGACAAAATGTAGAGATCTCATTAGTGTCTATGGCCACACGTGTCAGTCTGTTTGTGTTGCTACCAAGGAATATCTAAGATGGGGTAGTTTATGAAGAATGAGGTTTATTTAGCTCATGGTTTTGCAGTCTGTACAAGAAGCATGGTACCAGCATCTGCTTCTAGTGAGGGCTTCACGGAGCTTTCAATCACTGTGGAAGGGAAAGAAGAGACAGCCTGTCACGTGGAGAGAGAGCAAAAGAGAAGGAGTATGTGCAGTGCACTTTTAACCAACCAGCTCTCATGTGAACTAAAAGAGCAATAACTCACCCATTACCACAGACGGGAGCACCGACACATTCATGTGGGAACTGCCCCTGTGACCCAAACACATTCCACCGGGCTCCCCCTCCAACATCTAGGCAAACTGAATGAGACAACTACGAAATATTGTGATTTAACACGAGATTGGAGGCAACAAACACCATTCTGCACATGCAAGTGGGCCCCCAGAAATGTCCAGCCTTAAAAGAAGGGCAAGACCCTGAAACAAGATTTTGCCTAGACATCTCCAAACAAACCCAAAAACTAAGCCTTTAGGTCTGCAAGAAAGACAGAATATGAAGGTGAAGCTCTACCCAGTTCTGGAGCTCAAGAAGCATCTTGGACCTTCACAGCTCTGCCCAGACAAAGGGTAAAGCTAAGCTTTTACAAGTTCAAGGCGATAATTCAATCATTAAACTGCTTTCTTGAACAAATTATCAACAGCCTGCAGAGGAAGATAACAGAATCTATTGTACAAACCACATTGTTCTACATATAGTCAAATATTATGAAACATCCAAAGAAAAATGAAAATGTAACCATGTATAAGAAAAAAATGCAGTGAGAAATAAACCGGATATGTCCAGAAGTTGAATTTAATACATATTTTTAAAAAGCTTTGTTCACAAAATTAAAGAATTTTTTAACATTAGTTATCTATTGCTGCAAAACAAATTATTCCAAAGCTCAGCAGGTAAAAAGCCACAAACTTTCATTACTTCATAGTTTCTAATAATCAGTCATTTTAGCACAGGTTAACTTGTTCCTCTGCTTCAGGGCACCTCACAAGATTACCAATTATTGGCCAGTACTGGGATAACACCTAAAGACTCAACTGGGGAAAGACCTGCCTTCCAGCTGAAAATGGGTTTTGGCGGCATTCAGTTTCTTGTGGGCTGTAGAAATGAGAGCCTGAGTTCCTGGCAGGCTGCTGGCTGGAGGTCACTCTCAGTTCCGTGCTATGTGTATCGCTCCAAGATGGCCACTTGCTTCATCAAAATCAGTGACAGAGAGAGTGTCTGCTAGCAAGATGGAAATCACAGTATTTTATAAACTAATCTTCGAAATGGCATCTTATATTTTTTACTATATTTTATTTATTAGAAAAAAAGTTATAAAGTACGTCCACACGTAAAGAGAGGACATTATAACAAAAGCCTGAATAGTGAATAACAAAAGGTAAAGATAATTGGGTACTATCTTAGAAGTTGATGTATAACATTGGCCATTGGAGAATGGAAATTAAAATTACAGAGAAATGCTAGTTCATAACCAGTGAGTGGCTAAAATTAAAAGAGTGACACTAAATGTCAGGAGGTATGTGTAGTAGTTGCAATTACAATTTCATACTGTAAACCAAAAATAAAACTCAACCCCCTCCCCAACCATCTGAATGGACTTCCACCTCTAGGTCAGGATGTGAAAAATTAGTCTGAAAGACTGGATCAGACCATGACAGAAATGGGGAGTCAGAGATAGCCTCATTATGCCTTCCTCCCTTTTGGAATTCAAGAAAAGCTAACCAGCATTTAGCATTAACTTATATCTTAAGTCTGATGAGAAACATTTACAATTTATTCTCTCTGAAGCCTGTTACCTAGAGGCTTCATCTCCAAGATGAAATTTTGATCTCTACAACCTCTTACCATAACCCATGAATTCCTTTTTACTAATAACAATTATTTCAACAAATTGCCTATCAGAAAAATTTTAAAGCTACCTATAGCTTGGAAGCCACTGCTTCCAGTTGTCCTGACTTTTTGGACAGAACCAATGTATATCTTAAATGTATTTGATTGATGTCTCACATTTCCTAAAAATGTATAAAACCAAGCTGTACCCCAAACACCTTGGGTGCATGTTCTCAGGGTCTCCTGAGGACTGGATCATGGGCCATGGTCACTCATATTTGCCTGAGAATAAATTTCTTCAAGTATTTTATAGAGTTTGACTATTTTTGTCAATAATACACAGTTGCTGGATGGAGGAAATGGCGGGAAAAAACAGTTTATCAGTTTCTTATGAAGTTAACCAAACATTTACCATATAACTCAATGGAACTCAATTCAATTGAATTTTAGATACTTATTCAAAGACTTGTGCATTCATAGTGGTCTTATTCATAATATAAGAACACTAAAAACAGCCAAAATATCTCTTAATTGGTAAAATAAATATAGTAGAGAATAAATAAATAATTAAAAGAGCAAACTATTGATACATGCAATGTCTTTGGTAAGCTACAAAAGCATTACTTTGAGTGAAAGAAGTCAGTGATAAAAATATGTGTATTTCAAGTTTTCATGCCTATAAAGTACATGAACAGGCAGAATTAAGCTTTACTGAAGGAGTATGTATTGTTAAATGCTTGGGTCAGAGTTGGAAGGGTTGACTGGGAAAAAGCATAAAGTGACTTCTTGGAGTGATAAGAATGTTCTACATTTTGACCGAGGGCTATTAAATGAGCGTTTACCTTTATCAAGTTCAGTAAACTGTTGACTTAAATGAATTCTTTTTTAAGCTATCTAAATTATATTTTCATTAAAATGACACTAAAATCCATATAGAAGGTTATAATACAAAACTGATAGAGTAAACATATCTCAAACAAACATAAAAAAACATAATCTTAGATATAATTCTGTGAAATTTTGAATTAAAAATTGTTAACATCATTCTAGAAATAATTCACAGGTTAATCATGTGAGGGATCATGAAAGAGTCTGGCTTTAAAGCAGTATTTTTTCTTTAATGCCAAACACCAGAAGACAATGAGGTAACAATATACCAGTGTGTGAGACCCCCTACATATATCCTTAGACAAGTGGTCATTAATGTGTCAAAGAAATATTTTCAGGTAAGTAGGGCTCTAAAAGTTTACCACCAATGTCGGCTGCATCATTAACTCAAGGCACAATTGTAAATAGAGAATTCACCATAGAGAAATCTTTAAAGGCATGCAACATGGCTGCTTTAGAATATTGCTATGTCTTTCTCAAGAGAAAGATATAAACATAAATACAGACACAGATAGATAGATATATATGTTTATATCCATTCTCTACATAGTATATATGTCACAGATTTGTGTGTGTGTGTGTGTGTGTGTGTATATATACACATTCTAGCTACTAAGATGTTAATCTCTTTAAGAAATGGAAATAATTAAATAAAAGCACTATAAAACTTATGAAATATTCTATATAAAATTTTGTACATAGATATATATTACCTAACACACAATATAAAAAATAATTTTGAAATAGAAACAAACAATGTAGCAGTAATAACCTTGATTATTTAACAAAGAGAAGAAGGCATGAAAAGAAAGTAAAAAATCATGAAAGTAAAATCTTGATATATTCATCATGTTATTCAAAAAGAATTATTTTTCAGAGACTGATAATGAGAACCAAGTGAAACTAAATATACTAGAAAGTACAAAGCCCAATATTAATCAAGTTAATAAAATGATATAATTCTTCTCAGCAGGTTCAAAGCAAATAACCCACTTACCTCATCAAACAAAATCATGGGTTAAAAATAAACAAACAAAAAGCAAAATCCCAAAACTCTAAGTATTTGTTAGATTCTGCATATAAGTGAAATAATGTAGTATTTGTCTTTCTGTGTCTGGCTTATGTCACTTAGTATAATGTTTTCCAGGTTCATCCATATTTTCACAAATGGCAGGAATTCCTCATTTTGTAAGGTTGAATAATAGTCCATTATATGTATATATGCCAGATTTCCTTTATCCATTAATCTGTTGATGGTTGTTTCCATATCTTTGCTATTGTGAATAATGCTGCAATGTACATAGAGGCGTAAATATCTCTTTAAGGTACTGATTTTATTATAATACCTTTGGATATAGACTCAGAAGTAAAATGTACTTAAGTAAAAGCATGTTAGTCTTGACTGTGATATACTATTAAACAGGAAATAGAAAATGTTTAAAAAGTTAAAATTGTAAACTTTAATTAAAAAGTACATTTTTAAAAATTTTTAATTATTTTTACATAGAACGGCTGTATTTTTATATTTATATGTCATTAATAGTGAGTGTTGATATTTATTTCTGTGCATAATTGCAATTTGCTCTTATTTTTGAATATCTGTTTTTTTGCCCATTTTATAAAACTATTAGATTGTAATCATTCCTATAATAGTTGTTAAATGTTTCAAATTGGAATGAAATAAATACTAAATAAAGACTCCATTAACCACATATTAAAGAGACTATATATATGTAAATGGAAAGATGAAGCAATATCCTCATAAATCAGTTATTTTATTAACATGTCATTAAAAATAAGAAAATTATATAGACGATAAAATTATCTTTATTTAAGTTTGAATATTATGGGAAATACCTGTAATAAAATGTTATGAAAAAAAGTGCAAGATACAATAATATAAAATATAAGCTCTACTCAGTAAAGAAAATGTTTTAGAAGAAACACTAAAAGCAAAAACACAAATTTGTCTTCCTTTGCGGTCTCAGTGACATGGTCATAAGTGATTTTGTTTTTGCTTCTGTCATTTTCTGGTAATTTTTATATGCCCTACAACAGGAAGTATTACTTTGATACCCAAAGACATATGATGAAAATTATGAAGGCATATCAAAAGTATTTGGTAGGTTAAAAAAAAAAACATACAAACTATAATTTGAATTGATTCTTATATGACAATAAAAATATATGTGGTTTTAAGCAGGATCTGAGAGCAAGAGTAGATATTCCAGTGAGAGAGATTTGGATAAGACTTGTTTTAATTACACATAATGACTTCTGGGACCTAGACTAACACATAGGGCTACTATTTTTTTAGACATAGAGTTATTAATTATTTTTTTCTAATTTGGCCTTGATAGTGTTATTTAATTGCCAGATTACCAAATAACTGGATTTCTCCAATGAGTTCTCCAACTGAGTTAAAGAGCTTCTCCATAAATGGATCATGATCTAGCTGACTAATAGTCTGAATTTCAGTATGTGTGTAAGGGACCCCTAAAGAATATAGCCTTGGGATCTAGAACCAGAAATATCATCTGACCCAGCAATCCCATTACTGGGTATATACCCATAGGATTGTAAATCATTCTATCATAAAGACACACGCACACGTATGTTTCTTGAGTTACTGTTCACAATAGCAAAGACATGTAACCAACCCAAATGCCCATCAGCGATAGACTGGCTAAAGAAAACGTGGCACATATACACCATGGAATACTATACAGCCATAAAAAAGATGAGTTCATGTCCTTTACAGGGACATGGATATCATTCTCAGCAAGCTGACAAAAGAACAGAAAACCCCTGCATGTTCTCCCTCCTAAGTGGGTATTGAACAATGAGAACACATAGACACAGGGAGGGGAGCATCACATACCAGGGCCTGTCAGGGGGTGGGGAGGGACACCAAAGAGTGAGGGGATAGGAGAGGAATAGCATTAGGAGAGATACCTAATGTAGATGACGGGGTGATGGATGCAGAAAACCACCATGGCACGCATATACATATGTAACAAATCTGCACGCTCTGCATTGTGTACCAGAACTTAAAGTAAAATAATAATAATTAAAAAAATAATCTAGAATGTTCTCATGAAAAAATGTATAAAAATAATATAGTGGTGGGTAGCTCACTTCTTCCTAGGTTTGATGCACACTTCATTGCCACTGTTTAAAAGCCATCACTGCTTTGCTTGTTTAGCAGAATGTCCTTGGTGGTCAGTTTCTCCCAAGCTTTCCTGCTAAATCCAGTCCTATTCAATACACTTTATGCTTAGAACCTCCAGGTTTCTCATTATTTGTTAAAACATACCATATCTTCTCATTATCTGTTTTTTTTTTCTTGTTGCTGCTATGTAATCCATTTAAAAATAAATTAAAAGGGGCTAATTCAAACCTTATTTTCTACAAGTATGCTTTTTAAATTCCTTCCAATTACATTGGATATTTTCTTTCAGTGTCATCTTATACAACTTTACTTTTATCATAGCAGTAATCACAGGAAGTTTTGTATTTGGATTCTTTTTAGGTAAGCACTTTTGTCTGTTCACTGTAAGCCACGGAAGAAAAGAAGCTCTACTATTAACCTTTGTATCCCTTGCAACAGCTATTCTAATGCCTTAAACACAAAAATGCACAATAATGAGTTTGGAGTTTTAGTTTTTAAATGTATACATATATAAACATTACAGTCAGATATTTGTACATTTTAATTCAATAAACATCAATTGAATCCAACTTTATGTGGAGGTCTGAATTAGGTATAAAAATACACAGATAAATAAGGAAATATTACACATTCAAAGAGCTTCACAGCAAAATATAGTTTTTGTGTAAAAGCAGAAACAACATTTTTTACTGATTTATAGGCAAAATATTTTTGGAATTTTATATTTTCTGTGCAACTTGGATCCTATTTTCCAGTGATGTAATGAAACTCAACGAAGGTTGAGTTTCATAAAGAGTGTGAAAAATTGTGTTTGTGTGGTTAATCTTGAGAATTTCTTTGAATTATTTGTCATCTAATCAAGAATGTGCGTGTCGGGGGGTGGGGGATGTGGCTCTCTGTCTTATAAGCATGGTGTTACAGAGAAGGATAGGAAGGAAAACTCAATGAAAAACTCTGGTTTTTTATCTCTAAACCAGAAGGGATTGGTTCTCAAATCATCTCCCTTGTAAAACTCTGTGCATTTTTTTAGCTTGTACAACTTGTGACCAAGGGATGGTGTTGAACAGATACTTGCTTTAGATGTAAGCCAATGTTAAGGAAAGGAAAGGAAAATAAATCAATTATTAAGCACAATTTTCTGTTTGGAATGATGTTAGACATGCTCATATTTTAGGCCTTATCAAATCTATTTCACAAGTAAATTTTAAAGAATAGCTGAGATAAATGATCTTAAATGAATTCACTAATTTTATAGCCCTCCATATGAAAAAATGCTCATCATCACTGGTCATCAGAGAAATGCAAATCAAAACTACATTGAGATACCATCTCAAGCCAGTTAGAATGGAGATCATTACAAAATCTGGAGACAACAGATGCTGGAGAGGATGTGGAGAAATAGGGACACTTTTACACTATTGGTGGAAGTGTAAATTAGTTCAACCATTGTGAAAGACAGTGTGGCGATTCCTCAAGGACCTAGAAATAGAAATTCCATTTGACCCAGCAATCCCATTACAGGGTATATATCCAAAGGATTATACATTGTTCTACTAAAAGGACACATGCACATGAATGTTCATTGCAGCACTGTTTACAATAACAAAGACCTGGAACCAACCCAAATGCCCATCGATGATAGACTGGACAGGGAAAATGTGGCACATATACACCATGGAATATTATGCAGCCATCAAAAACGATGAGTTTGGGTCCTTTGTAGGGACATGGATGAACCTGGAAACCATCATTCTCAGCAAACTGACAGAAGAGCAAAAAATCAAGCACTGCATGTTCTCACTCATAGGTGGCTGTTGAACAATGAGAACATGTGGACACAGGGAGGGGAGCACTACACGCTGGGGTCAGTTGGGGGGAAATATGGCGGGACAGCAAGGGGTGCGGATTTGGGGAGAGAAAGCATGGGGAGAAATGCCAGATATAGATGATGGGGAGGAAGGCAGCAAATCACACTGCCAAGAGTGTACCTATGCAACAACCTTGCATGTTCTTCACATGTACCCCAAAACCTAAAATGCTATAAAAAATAAATAAATTATAAAACCAAAACAAAACATTTTTTCAGGAATACATTTTTAACATATCTTTTTTTCTCAATACTCTTCCCACTCTTCTTATCATTATCTGCTTATTCACCAAGTAATTACTGATAATGGGAATAACTGTGGCACATGAATAACTATTCAAAGTATGCCAATTTTTGGCCAGGCACGGTGGTTCATGCTTGTAATCCCAGCAGTTTGGGAGGTTGAGGCAGGCAGATCACGATGTCAGGAGATTGAGACCATCCTGGCCCACATGATGAAACCCCATTCCTACTAAAAATACAAAAATTAGCCGGGTGTGGTGATGTGTGCCTGTAATCCCAGCTACTCGGGGTGCTGAGGCAGGAGAATCGTTTGAACCAGAGAGTCAGAGGTTGCAGTAAGCCAAGATCGCACCACTGCATCTCTGTCTGGGAGACAGAGTGAGACTGCATCTCAAAAAAAAAAAAAAAAAAGTATGACAATTTTTGTCACCTTTCTCAGGTGAACAAAAATACTTCTCCTGACCCAGCTGACTCACACACATTTCCATAAAACATATTTGCACTGGAAAAAAGTTAAATGTGATTTTTCTGCCAACAGGAGATGAACTCTCTTGATCAGCTCTGGATAGCATGCAAGACTTTCTATGATTAGAATCTGTGATACATCTACATTCAACTGACTCTGAATGTATAGCAAAGGATTCAGTGTGTCCTAAACACAACATTCTGTCGTATCTGTACTTCATGACAACCCGATTACTCGGGCTTTATTATTCACTTACTTTAAGTTGAAAACTGATGCCTCAGACTCTAATTTAAAAACTTCAACTATATCTGTCTTTCTCTTATTACTCTCATTCACTATGTATTATAATGAGTGGACCACTATAAATTAACATTTTTAGGGAGAAAGAGATGAAAAATGAATACATGTTTAAAAATTCTCACCATACAATTCTAAGATATAGATTAATCATAAATCTGATGTGTCAAGAATTATTTAATTCATGTCTCTCACATTCAAGGGAAGACACTGTAAATAATCATTTATTTCACTCATGTATGGATTCAATTATTTAATCAAATATTGATAAAAATTAAATTAATGTTTGGCATTTATTTATCTAGTACTCACAGTGTGTCAGGCACTGGTCTGAGAATTTTATATGCTCTAACTTATTTAAATATACACTGAATCTTTAAAAGGTACCAGGTACTGCTGTATCCTAAAGATAAAGGAGTGAACATAGAGATGATCCTATCATAATGGAGCTGATATTTTAGTTGAATATCAAACTTAATAATATGCAAGGGAAGAAATAAAATCATTAGAGATTATTATAAATTTAATGACAGAGTTAAATAGAATTGTACTTAAAGATTAACTGAGATTGGCTATTTTAGTTCGGGTCGTCAATGCAGTCCTCTCTGCCACGTAAGATGAATCAGTACTCTGAAAAGGGAATTTTAAGTGCAAATGTAAGATAAACTGCTACGGGCAAGATCATTCATCCTCATTACCCATGGCTATGAGCTTGTTCAGATGAAATTATATAGCTTACATACTTGAAAGACCATACTGTTTTATGAGAAATAGTCTGGGGAGAGAAAAGCTTAGAAATTCAAGAGATTTGGATCTATGGATTTGAAGCTCAGGAAAGGAAAGTCTAAGCTAAAGGTTGGGAGTCAATTCATGGATGTTACTAAAACATGGGGCTTGGATGAAATCCCTTGGAGAAAGAATATTAACAAAGTAGGGAAGTTAGTGGGCTCCAGGACAAAACCCAAAGGCAGTCCGGCATTTAGCATCAGGTAGTATATGAAGTCTGAATAAAAGATCACAAAGAATAAATCAATGAGGAGAGAGGGCATTAAAGTAGTGTGGGGTTGTGGAATCCCTGATGGAGAGAGATATTCAAGGAAGAGAGTAGTCAAGTGAAGAAGGGCAGAGAAATAACCACTGGATTTTGAAGCGTGATGATTATATCATGAAAACATTTGTGGAGTCCAGATTTGAAAATGAATTGAAATCGATGAAAAGGAGAAATGGGGGAGATAAAGTATAGGTAGAACGCATAAAAAGTTCAGTGGAAAGATTTGGTTGTGAAAGGAAACAGGGATAGCATCAAATATGGGACAATGTAGGACAGTGTAGTCTGTATGCAGTATAAGCATGCATTAAATCTTTATGCATATATGTATTAATATTAGCATTGCTGTAGTTTATGCGGAACATGCTTGACCATGATAACATAGGGAAGAGACAGCCATCATTTAGAAACGGGGAGACTGCTGTGATATAGGGGAGAGAAGGGCTAAATAAAATAGCATATTCTTGAAAGAAACACAAATTTAGAAACAAGAGGACTTGTGTTAACATACAAAGCTAAAGTGAGAATATAGTGAGACAAGAGTATAAGCACTTCAATTTGTGGGAGGAAATAACCTATATTGAAAAGAAGCATCAAACTTGAGATCAGTTAAAACTTTACTTGCCACTTATTATCTCTGACACTCAGGGAGTTATTAAATTTCTTTTAGCTTTAGTTTCTTTACTATGAAATGGGATAAAAAATATAGACCTGGTAATATAAAAGAGAATGTTTTTTACAATATGATTACCCCTCTGCATATGGCTTACTTATTGATTACAATATTATTTTGGAATAAACTGTGAATGCCTAGGTCTCTAAACTATTGTGCAAGTTTCATGGTCCTTCTTTATCTCACATAGTTCCTGTAGAAGTAAATGCTCAAACAAATAATTCCATGTAAAACTTGGAAATGTTGTAAGCAAATCCTAAGTCAAAGGGCCTGGATTACATCTTAGTATTTTCCTGTTTGTTACCACACAGAAGTGACTTAATTAATTAATAATAAAACTAAGAATAAAGGAGAGGTTTAGAATATGTCACTCAATTGTTTAAATATTGAGTCAATTTTACATTAATTTCAAATGCCTTAATAAGCATTATTTTATCGGTAATAAAGATAAAATTATACCAACCTTCCTAAATCTCTTAATCTTGTTATGTTTGAGTATGGAATTAAATGCCATGTATGAGATGAGAAGAAATACTTCATACACATGAAAACTGGTTATAAATTTTAGGGCTAAGGCTGAGGGTGTGGTTAGGAAGATCAGCTGACAGCAGAGGGTAATGAGAAAATTTGGCTTGTGAGGGAATATTTCCATTTTCACTGTGGTGGTAGTTACACAATGCTATGCATTTTTCAAATCTCAGTGAATTATGATAAGAAGAATAAATGTTATATTACATTAATTTCACCTCAAAATCCATCTATAATAAAAGCCATCAGTGCAATGTTTTCAGGTCATGTGTGAGTTACAAAGGTTCCTTCTGTATATAAACTTCATAGGGTGTAAGAAATAGTTATCTTAATCCCTTTTCTATATAAGCACTCTGACATTGGTTTTATGGATTGTCCCATTCCACTGATCAAAGACAAGAGAGAGAAAAGAAGATGTTTAGCGATTCTTACACCATGCATCTTTCCCTGTGCACTTCACCTTGATCTCCCTAGTCCTGCCAGTGAGTACAGAGCCTCCTCAAATCAAAAGAAGTCCAGGAACATGAAGGGCAGGAAGGACAAGGGAGGAAGAAGAAAGACAAAAGAAAAGCAATTTGGCTAGTTAGTCATTGCAGATTGAATAAATATGCTAATTTTCCTTCTCTCTCAAAATAAACAACACTAACTATTATAATCAAAATCATATTAAGAAAAATAAGAAGTATCATTCACCTTTAAAGACAAAGAGTGGAAAACAAAAACACAGAAGAGGAGAAATGGATTTTTCTGTATAATTCAACTATACAGAACCTAGAGTTCCTAATCTAGTCAAATTGTCAATTATTTGCAGGCTAAAAGTAGACTTTGCAAAATCCATTGCATTTTCATCTGTTGTTAGAAATCTTCTGGAGACTTGTCTCCACCCAGATGAGAGATTAAAATAAGATAGAGGAAACAGTGGGATCCGGCAGGGCTCAAAGTCAAACAGAAACAAAGGGAATTCCTACAATCAAGTTGAAGGAAAATCCCAGGAGAAACATGAAGCAATTATTAACTCTAGGGAGCACAGAAACGGAAAGAACATTTAGGCATAGCACATTTCATGCATGTGCTAAGTAGCATAGTTATATATAATAATACTCAAGGAAATAAAAAAGAAATAATAGTATAAGCTTATTTATTAAAAATGTAGTGTGAAATACAAGACTTAACAACCTAAAGACTGACAGTGGTTCCTCTGAGAAACACGTGGGAGTAAAGTAGGGAGGGCCATGGGTTGCTGTTTTCAGTCCTAGTTATTCTGGTACAATTTGAATTTTGAAGCTATGTACATTTATTGCAGGAAATTTTTTAAAAAGTCATTAAAAACAGTATTCATAAATATAAAAATAAAGCAACAGAAGTTTTCTAATGGCACACCACAGTCCTGGGTGACTTACTTCTCCCTTCTTCTTTTGGAGCTCTTTAAGGCAGGAATTCAGTTGTACTGACCTTCTGTACCCACACAACCTGCACACAAGGAACATAGCATGTGTTCAGAAGCTTCTCTTTGTTTTTTAGCAAATAACATGTGAAAGAATAAATGGCATGTGGCTACTGAGAATCCACAAAAAAGCAACAATTACATAAAAACAAAGCAAGCAATTGAGGGAATTGAACACAGGCCGCAGGTTGACTTGATAAATTCTCTCAACAAATTACAGCTTTTGGCACTTCCTGGAATAAGGGCACAAGGCTTCACATTCAGATTGTTTTAAATTCACAAGGGCCCACCTCTCTGTCAAAACACAAATGGCCTCTTGAGGTTTTCTCTGTAAGCGTTGACAAACTTTAGAAATCACCACTGATGATCCACCCTCTTTTGTCCTCTATAATTTCATTAATGGAACCATCACACACCTGGTGATGGCTCACCTGCTATTTTTCATAGTTCTGTCTCCAGCCTTCTATTTATAGATTGATCAAAAATAAACATAGCAGGTATTACAATGTCAAGGTTCCTTCGGAACAATATAATCCTTTTAGGTAATTTTAGGTTCATATGCAATTGTAAGACGTAATACAAAGAGACCCAATGTCCCCTTCACTCCATTTTCCCCCACGGTAGCATCTTTTATAACTATAGCACAATATCACAACTAGCAAATAGACATTGATACAATACAACGGTCTTATTCACTTTTCAGCAGTTTTACATGGACTCATCTGTGTGTATCCAGATACCTTTATTGGCAACACCATGACTCTTTCCATGAATTAATAACTAAATGTGCAATATACGTCCCCACATGAGGTTCTTATCAGATCAATAGCTTTGAGAACATTTACTCATGCAAGAGTTTATATTCAAGTAAAATGTGGCCATTCTCAGACCCTTTCCTCTGAATAACATATTTCCCTTCATACTTAGTATTCCCAACAACTATACAAAATTATATTTACTTTGTAGATGACAATGCTGAAATGCAGAGACCTTTAGTGACTTGCACGGTGCTGTGTGTTATTATATGACATGTATAGTATTTACGTTTTGTGTCAAAAGTCAAACTTTTCTGTAGTCCAGGTGAAATTCTTAACTATTATTTTCTTTTTAATACCTCATTGTGAATTGTGAATTGACTAACATCAATTATCTTTCCCTTGCTAGATGAAAACAAGGTTCTAAGAAAAAAGAGAGGAGTGATAAAGGGTGATGAGGACGCAATCAGAATGACTGGGCGATACTCATGGATTACAGGCCTAAACAGTATGTTCCAGTGGAGTTCCAGTGGGTGCCATGCAGGGCCTCAATGTCAGGAGTAAATTAAGTAGAATTGAGAGAAAACAAAGACATCATCTATTTGACAATTTTCTCCAGTGCTTCTTGTTCCCTGGCCCATCCCACCCACATGTTTGTGTTTCTAACAGTTTGTACCATGGCAGCTGACCTGTTCCATCCACCAGGCACTCATCCTTCCTGTATAAGCTATGGGCTGTGCAGCTTTGCCTGAGGACTTTCTCTGGCTTCAAGACAGCTTTTAAGAAGTTAAAATATGAAGGAGAGACTGTGGAAAAGCTCCCCAGCTTATTCTCCCCTCTGGGGAGCAACTCCGAAGAATGTTCTACACAGTATCTCAGAGATCCCCCCATGGAAGGGAAATCCATTGTCTACAGTGGTGATGTACTCATTAGCCCACTTTACACTGGCTTCATTCCCTTCCTGCTCTCCATTCTCTACCCTCATTCCGAGCCTTCCTGGCTTCCCAAACAAACTACATGCTCTCAAATTGTGTCTGTTTCTTGGGAAAACATGTCTAAAGAACACACACAAACTATCTTCCTTTATCCCAGCTTATACAATTCATTCTTTGCTTTCCTTAGGTTACTTGGCAAGTATTTATTGGTACTTCCCATAGTCCAGCAAATATGTTCAATGGTAGAAAAAGAAAATTAAGAAATGATTCACTTCCTTAGTGAATTCATAGTGTGATGTCAAAATAGAAACATATATAGATGAATGTAAGATAACTCAATGATGAGATTTGAACAGTTAAAAGTAAGTAATACAGACATAAAGAAGAGTGAGGTCTTATCTGTGAATGAGGTCATATGTATTTCAATAGTGTAAGGATTTAAGCTATAAGAAGTGTTTTATAAGGCAGAAAAGAGAAAAGAATATTCCAGTACAAAACAAAACCAAACCATTCAGTCTAAGTTAAATATAATTCACCATTTGTTCAACATTCACTGAATGCCTACTATTCACCAGGCATCTCTGTAGAGTCGTGTGTGTTAAGAAGGTTCAGGGAATGTGAAATCACAGCATTCTTCGCTGAAAATAAACTATTACACTGTCATTTTTTTGGTAGGGTCTTGCCTCATGTAGATTAATTATTGAAATGAAAATGCAGAGTCACTCCCATTTCACACATGTTGAAACAGCTGACTTCTCGGAAGCCTAAGTTGTTTTCTCAAGTTGATGTAGCTATAAATTGGAAAATCTAAGAGTCCAGCATATGTCTGTCTAACTTTAAAGCCTATGCTTTGTTAGGAAGCATATGAGGCCATAGATATGAAGCCATAGCTCCTGCTATGATTTACCAACTCTCCAGCACGCCATCCTAGTGGAAGAATGAGATTCTTGTTTCAGGATAATGAATACAGAGGTAATATAGAGGAAAGCAAGGGACCAAAACAAAGTCACAAGTTAGGAATCCATTAAGCAACTGCCAGGGAGATTCAAAGAACATCTGGATTGAGAAATTGACCAAAGTGATACAAAAGATGTAAACTTAATACAAATTCCAGGAAAGGAAAGAACTACTGGGATAGGGTAAAAAAAGAAAGATTTAGCATATTTCAGATTTATGAACTGAGTTTCATTAATCGAAATAGATTGTGAGAAGAGTTGGAAGAAAAAATGAGTAAAATTGATTTTGTACTGCTAATTTTCATCCATTATCCACTAGCTTCCCCAACACACACCATCAATGTTCAGCAAATTTCTTTTGACAGATATTTTGAACTCTAAAGTGTATCTCAAAAAAATGCAGGATATGACCTTCAAATGAAATGAAGCTCATCTCTGGTGTATCATGATTTTTATTTCTGATTTATACTAGACTAAAAAAAGAAATCCTTATATAAAAATAAACATTTAAGGTCATTGAAACCCTCCTGTTATGATTAGCTATAAAAATATGCCCATTTCAAACATAACCTGAAATAGTAACAGAATCAGCATGTAGTTTAATTCCAAGAATTCCAAGGGTATTTTTCTACTTTCATTAAAATTCACTGCAATGAAGAAATTATGTGAATATCATCTAAAAGCTTTACAAGGAAACTCTTTAAAATTGATAGTTATAAGTGTTTACAATACAAATTCAAGGTGATTACATATTGATTAGTAGTTGCTTACATGACTCTTAAGAACCACACTATCTGCTTCCAAACAGCAATCTCTTTGAACACTTGACCTTGATGAGGTTGATGCTGATTTTGGTGACAAAACTTTTAAAATTCAGATTTCATTATCTTGTCGTAGTTTGGATTGGCTTCTTATAATATTTGGCTATAAAGGCAGCAGTACAATACCTACCAGAAGCCAAATTTTGGTCACAGGTTTTAAGTGGATAATTTCAGTGGTAACAACACTACCTAATGTTTATTGAATGCTTTGCATATGTCAAACAATGTTCTAAGATCCTTGCTTTACATAGATTTTTATTAAATTCTGCAAAATTTTGACAGAGGTAATTGTGTTCTGAAAAGGAAACCTAGAATCAAATTCTAGCTTGCCAATACCAGTTGATGGTAATTCCTTATTCCTGCACAATTCCTTATATTTAAGTTGTTCACTCCTGCCTCTAGATGGAGCTCCAGTACTCTTCATTTTAAGTAATATAGAAGTAGCATACGGGTCACATATCCAGATCATTGATGATGCCTAGCTATGGGCCACCATAATGCAAATAGCCCTGTTCAGATTGAAGATTGTCTTTGATGCTTGTATGTTGAAAGTTCCCTCTATTTATATTCTTTTTGGCGCAATCATTAGAATTAAGCAGGGACAGGAGGAGGCACAAAGATATTGGAGCAAAGAGAAAGACTACAGAGACGTCTAGTATGCAATGAATGCCGACAGTGTGAAAAAGAGTTTGGATTTTAGTATGATCCAGCCTAGTTAACGATATTAGATATAGTTGCTATTCTCATCACCAAATTTTTGGCTCAAAATGCTCTTACCCATCCTCCATTCATCCATAGAAGTAATCAGATGTCATATTCATTTATGACATCAAGACATTTTTATCAGAAAGTAGTCTTTATATCAGATGCAATTGTGATTCCTTGTATTTTGGAGACCTATGAACCAAAGGGATTAGTATATCCATCATAAAATTCCAATATGAAATGAGAGAGTCAGATCACGACATTAAACATTCTCAACTAGAAGGGGAACTATGGGAAGCACAGGTCAGATATTACACTACAGCAATTCTGATATCCTTGCTACCTACTGAGGAGGTAGAGTAAACTCTTTGAACAGGGTTGTAACCCACTCACTGTCTAGGAGTATACCTCTTATCTGATATTTTTTGGGGCCCCTGGCCATTCTAAAAAAATTATTTCCCATGATTTGATTCTGTAGCTATATCTGGAAAAAGCATAATTGCCAGTTACTCACATGCTTCCTTAACTTGATTTCTGCTTCAAGAAGTTTAAGGATATAGTATAGTTTTAATCTTAAACTCGCTTGTTATTTTTTAGACCAGGGTGGTGGTTCTTTGGGAAACACAATTCTCTCAGTATCTAAGTAGTTTTTTTTTTTTTTTTAAATTTGAAATACTTGAATCCCATCAATTCCATGTGACCATTATAATCTAGAATTCTTTTGAAACCTGATTTTGACATATGTTCTGTTTATTTGTCTAGTTGCATCTTCTTTTCAAGCACAGATATCTTTGGGATCCCAGGTGCTTTGGTAGGAAACCACTCCTTTAGGTTTTTCTTGGGCTATTTTGCCCGATTGAAAGATCTATGGGGTGCCATAATCTTAATAGAGTCTGCACAGTTCCATGGGATTATGGGCTCCAGTTTCAGTACCAGATTTATTGAGACTAGAAATGAGAGTGACATTGTAAGATCAACAGTTTTGAAAACTCCCAAATTTTCATTTTGGGAGAGAGATCCAAGGTGGCTGATCACTAGCAGCTCTGGAGTGTAGCTCCCACTGAAAGCGCAGGGAACAAGAGGCCGCCACACGTTCAGATCAATTTTTGTTGCTTATGCACCAGGAGATTCCCAGCGGAGGAGCCCCACAAGTTGCCAGCGCGACTCTTGAGGCCAATGAGGCGGTTTTGCCGCTGCCTTGGTGCAGCGGTTCTGGGTGCAGAGTCAGAAAAGCACCATCAATCTTAAAGCCGCTGTTTTGGCCGGTGCAGTGCGTTGCTCAGATTTTAGCGCCGGGAATCAACAAGTTGGACGTCCATTCAGAAACCCAACTATAAAGAGAGTAATTATAAAGACCACAGATGGATAAATTTATAACGAAGGGAAGAAACCAGCCTAAAAAGGCTGAGAATACCCAAAATCAGAACGCTTCTCCCTCTACAGGGGATCACAGTTCCTCATTAGCAACGGAACAAGGCCTGATGGAGAAAGACTGTGTTGCATTAGCGAAGCAGGCTTTAAAAAGTGGATGATAAGAAACTTCTGGGAATTAAAAGAACTTGTTCTAACCCAATGCAAAGAAACTAAGAACTTTGAAAAAAGGTTTGACGAAATGTTAACAATAACACACAATTTAGAGAGGAATATAAGTGAATTAATGGAGCTGAAAAACACAACACGAGAAATTTGCGAACTATGCACAAGTTTTAATAGCCAAATTGATCAAGCAGAAGAAAATATATCAGAGGTCAAAGACCAACTTAATGAAATAAAACAAAAAGACAAGATTAGAGAAAAAAGGATAAAAAAGAACGAGCAAATTCTCCAAGAAATATGGGACTACGTGAAAGGATCTAATCTACGTTTGATAGGTATACCTGAATGTGACGAAGAGAATCAATCCAAGCTGGAAAACACGCTTCAGGATATTATTCAGGAAAACTTTCCCAACCTAGCAAGGCAGGACAATATTCAACTCCAGGTAATACAGAGAACACCACAAAGATATTCCTCAAAAAGATCAACCTCAACGCACATAATCGCCAGATTCACCAGGATTGAAATCAAAGAGAAAATGCTGAGGGCAGCCAGAGAGAAAGGTCAGGTTACCCATAAAGGGAAGCCTATAAGACTCACAGCAGATCTCTCAGCAGAAACTCTACAAGACAGAAAAGAGTGGGGGCCAATATTCGACATCCTTAAAGAAAAGAACTTTCAACCCAGAATTTTACATCCAGTCAAACTAAGCTTCATAAGTGAAGGAAAAATAAAATCTTTTGTGAACAAGCAAGCACTCAGAGATTTCATCACCACCAGGCCTGCTTTACAAGAGCTTCTGAAAGAACCACTACAAATAGAAAGGAACAACCAGTATCAGCCTTTCTAAAAAATACCAAAAAATAAAGAACATCAACATAGTTAAGAACTTGCATCAACTAATGAGCAAAACAGTCAGCTAACATTAAATGACAGTATCAAACTCACATATATTAATTCTAAATTTAAATCGACTAAATCCCCCAATCCAAAGACACAGGCAAAAAAAGCCAAGATCCATTGGTATGCTACATCCACATCCATCTCACATGCAAGGATACACAAAGACTCAAAACAAAGGGATGGAGAAAAATTTACCAACCAAATGGAGAGCAAAAATAAATAAATAGAAAGCAGGAGTTGCAATTTTTGCTGATAAAATAGACTTTAAAGCAGCAATGATCAAAAGAAGCAAAGAAGGATATTACACAATGATAAAAGAATCAATGTAACAAGAAGAGCTAAAGATCCTAAATACATACGCACCCAATACAGGAATACCCTGAAATATAAGATTTATAAAGAGACTTGGACTTCCACACAATAATAGTGGGAGACTTCAACATCAATATTAGACAGATCAGTGAGACAGAAAGTTAACACCGATATCCAGGACTTGAACTCAAATCCGGAACAAGTAGACTTAACTAACATTTATAGAACTCTCCACTTTAAATACACGAAGTATACACTCTTATCAGTACCACATCACACCTATTTATAGGTTTAAATGAAATATTGGTTGGCTGCTTGTTAATTATTTTCTTCTCCCATTTTTTTTTATGTCTCTATTATTAAACACAATTACAGGCATACCCATTTTTAGACTGCATTCTAGCCCAGGCAATAAAGCAACACCCCTGTTCTCTCTCCCTCCTCCTCTTCCTCTTTCTTCCTCTCCTTCATTCTGTTTTTTTCTTTTTCTTTTTTCTTTTTATTCTTTCTCTTTCTTTCTCTCTCTTTCTTCCTCTTAAAAAAAAAAAAGAAAGAAAATTCTCTTAGTATTATGGCTGATTAATAGAGTGAGAATGGACTAGGGAAATGAATGTCAATTTAGATGCTGTTTCTGTTCATTCAACAAATATGCATGCTATGTCCCTATATTCCAGACACTATTTTATGTTTGGGGAGTACAAAAGTGGAAAGGCAAACAGATAAGAAATTCTGTGATTTTGGTGAAGAAAGTGAGACTGTTTGTCCTAAGGCAGTATTCAGGAGGTAAATTTGAAAAGGTTTTTCTGGCCTAGGCAATGGCAGATATTCTAAAATGAATGGGTTTCTTTTCCTCATTCAGGGCTCTGGTCCTTAGTGAAGATCATCTTCTCCAGGCTGCTAGAGTCCCCTGTGTCACTTCTCTCTCAAGCATAGAATACGGCTCATGTAGAGGTGACCCTCTGGGATTCCTCTTTACTTGGATGAAATTCTCCCACAGCTCAATTTCCCTGCAATTCCTTTGATGTCACTCTATCCCTCTCACCATGTCCAAAGATTCAATTTCCTTGCTAACCAGAAGAAAAGCCTTTGATAAAATTACAGATTGTGAAGTTTATGAATTGCAGATAAACTTTTAATGGCTACTTTTATTTTGATGTTTTTTTTCAATCACAGGATTTTTGGCATTTGATCACTGTGGGTTTTTTGTTTTATCAAAATGGAATGTGATTATTTAAAATATTATACTCAAAGATAAATTAATGATTCTTAAAGGAAAAAGAGGAAGAGCAAACAAAGTTATACTAGAGAGGTGTGGAGATTGTTACATTTTTACACATTATTTCTACAAACTGATATAAATAATTTCCTATGGAGATCACTGGAAAGTAAGATAATTTATTTCTCTTTTTAGAGAATATTAAAGATTAGGTATGCAATGACGTTTAAATTGATCCATGATAATAACCCATAAGGACTTTTTCTAGAATCATATGAATATTGATTGATATCCATTGATACTGAAATATATGATTTTCTAAGACAAAAATCTGTAACATAGTAGAACAAAATCCATATATGCAGCCTGATATTTTCTTTAATAACATGTAAGAAAAGTACCTGCTAAATAACTTTTATTGGTTTATATTTACAAATCTCAGATTGCCAATAGGATTTTCTCCTCTTAAAGAACAAAATAAAACATTTCTTTAAGGAAGTAACTATAAGGACCAGGGGTATAGCTATTTTGAATTGAAGGTATCACACTCACTGAAAAGGTAATGAATGATTAGAGTATGAAGGACATTGCAAAGTCTATGTAGCAAAGTAGACGCTGCCTTTGCGTGGGATTGTATACACAAAGCTTACAGCCATTTATACTGCAGTAACCGAAATTGCCAGGCATGTTTGTTGGCAATGTACCCTCTTTCTCCCCTCCTCCATCTCTTCTCCTCACCCTGTTCAAATTATTTTTGTATTATATTTTTAAGTATAAAATTTTCCCTATCTTTTCTTTTAAGGACAACTTTGTCTTTCTCCTTGAGGTCACATTTTTAGAAAAAATGTTTTACTTATTCCATTTTCTTCTCAAATTTTCTAAATTCAATATTCTTATTTTTTTAATATCAAAGAATATTATACATAGTTGATGGACTGTCAATACCCATTTCTGCTTCTTCCCACTAGTGTGACTTCTGTAGTCTAAACAGTGGATGTCCCAGATAGGTAACTGTGGTTTGCCAATCAGTTATACACAAAGGGGATTTGGAAAGCAGGAATGAGAAGGGTCTGGGTTTTTGCTCTTTCTCCCCACAACATCAGTCTTGGATGTTTTCCATTTCCCTAAGGTAGCATTGGCCCATATCCATGTTCAGTCACTAGCTTAATGGTGTTGGGTTGCAGGGTATGAGGCTTCCATTTTGCTAGAGCAAACATGGCAGATGTAGCATAGTTCTAGTCCTGTAAGCATTGTCACCAGAACCCAGAGTGTAGCTTAGCGGCATGAATCTGGAAAAAGCAGTTACAGCAACAGTTTCAGCAGGTCCTCAGCTCATAGGACTTTCCTGGCAGTTCTGTTCTCAAGAATGCCTTGAGAAACTATTTCTGAAGACAAGAGCTTAGTTTGGGTTTTATTCTTTAGTCTTAAAACAACTTTGTAATTCATTTAATATTCTGAAAGAAGTCACTTCATGCTTAAAATAAAACAGATTCTTTCTCTGCAACTAACTGAATGTTGATCAATTCAGTAGTTATCACCTTGTATCGATTTTATTACTTGTCTTTTTCCTTAACTCATGTTTGAGGGCAAATGTCGTACCTACTTAATGTGATTATCATTTTTCCTTCCACTGTCTTAGAAGTGGCTGGTAGTATTTTAGTCACAAGAGATGCTCACAAATGATGTACTAAAAGTTATAGATCCTTTAACAGAAAAAAATATATATATATATACGTATGTGTATATGCATATATATATATATATATACACATACGTATATATATTTAAAACACCAAAAACTTCAAATATAAAAGCAAGATAACCCCTCCAAATATTTTGTGGTAGAATATTACCAGCTATTATTAAATAACAAAAACAGATAATGATCTTTCCTTTTAATATTTTTTCTATTACTATCCCTAAAATTTTCTTTTAATTAAAATATAAATAATGAGAAGGATTTACTTACAGAATAGAAATGCTTAATTCATAAGGCCGTTGGTTGGCTTAAAGAGATTATGCAGTTAGGGTTTTAAAACCAAATGTGATCAATAATTCCATTTTATGTTTCCTATTCCCACTTTAGTGAAAGAGGGACACCTGTAAGATGGCAAATGTGGAAACTTTCAAGATTATCAAAGACAATGATGGAAATCCACTTGTTGCTTCACCACAACTAAATAATACAAAAACTTAGATCATTTGTATATTTTTTAGAATAAGCATTAAAAAAATTAAATCCAAACTTTACATCAAATGAATATATAGCCAGTCAATAGTAATTAGTATATTTGCTTATTTTTAATTTTCATTATAGACCTATTTGTATATAATAAATTAATTTATATTTATATATAACAAATGTATATTTGAATACATTTATAAGTAATAAATATTAATTCTTACATTATTGCATTTATATATAATTTGCTCATAGTTATATATTTATTTCTTATATCTAGTATGTATCTATCTCATTCTTATGCCTTCTTTGGAATATTTAGTATTTTTGGTGTAAATAGTTGGCATTAGTTTCAGTTTTAAATGGTAAATAGTATTAAACATATATCAAGCATTTTCCAAATCAATTTTCATATCTGCTTATAGGTTATATTTTTATTTCTCTCTAATGCCTAAAATAAAATTTTACTCTCTTCTGACTGTTAAAAAATTTCACAGAAAACTGGCCTGCAAAAATACTGATGTGAAACAAATAACTGAAGATCAGAAATGTCATTCCTATTTAATTCTAAATTGTTTTTAAAATGTGATAAAGAACCTGAAAACAAATTCTCAAAATATAAATGAGTAAACTATAGATGGTAGGACTATGAATATTTACATGTATTTATTTTATTACAATGTTTTGAGTTTTTCTTGTATAAGTAACGTTTCCATTTCGTTTTGCCTCTATCCTGAATGCCTATCACATAGCCTGGAATATAACTGACAATTAATACATATTTATTTAATGGTTGAGTGAATGAATAAAATCACTCCTATCTGTGATTCACCATGTTGTTATCCTCACTGAAATACAATCTTTAGGGGGAACATTTGTGTCTGTAGTTCTACACCCCAAAAATCCTATGTCCGGGAAGGTGGTGGGTGTTAATAATCTTTATGAATATCTGAGTGGCAATGCTAATTATGAAAATAAAATTAAATTTTTACAACTATGTGGCAATCTATAACTTTCTGAGCACTTTTATATCTGTGATTTCATGTATTACAACGTCACTGTGAGTGAAGTGGAAAATTGATAAAGAAGTCACTGGACTTCTGAAAGACCAAGTATTAAGCAGACAGAATTTAGCAGAGTGAAATCTTCAGAGAAGATCCCCAGGCTAATGAACTGAGGGCTCCAACCCCAACGTTGGAGTCTGGACCTGGTAATTGCTGATGATCTAAGCTATGTCATATGTGATAGCAGGATTAACTGTGGACTGCATAGACCGAGGTAGAATGTGATCTGCAGACCAGCAATGTAGGTATCATCAGAAAACTCATTAGAAAGCGGATTTCCAGGTATTACTCCAGATCTACTAAAACAGAGTCTGCACTTTAAAGTTTGAGTAACTGTATTTCCCACTAGACTGCTATGACCCCACTGTAAGAAGAAAATCACATGGGGAATTGTTGCAGTGCACAGAAGCCTCGGCCCTTCTCTGGACCAATTAAATCAGGAGCTGAAAGACATGGGACGATGGGATGCACCTCTGGAAGCATCCTTGGTGAATCACATTATAGAGGTGGAAAACACTGGTATAGATCAATGCTTCTCAAAATCGTGGGTCTCAGGTTCCCTTTAAATTATTAAAAATTATTGAGTACCTTAAGGAGTTTCTGGTCATGTGAGGTACATCTACTATTTATTGTTTTGATTAGAAGTTAACATTCAGATATTATTAAATGTTTATTAATTCATCAAACTTAATAATATAAATGCATATTAACATAACACAAATATATGAACATAACTATATTTTATCAAACAAAAAGGTAAGAATAACATTATTTTACATTTTTTGCATATTTATTATTTGGCTTAATAGAAGACACTTAAATTCTCACATCTGTTTCTGTATTCAAACTGTTGCTACATGTTTTCTGTTGAAGTATGAAAAGACAATCTGACCACTCAAGAGTATATAGAAAGAAAAAGAAAGATTATTACTATTATTATTTTGAGATGGAGCCTTGTTCTGTTGTCCAAGCTGGAGTGCAGTGGCAGTATCTTGGCTCACTGCAACCTGGGTTCAAGTGATTCTCCTGCCTCAGCCTCCTGAGTAGCTGAGATTACAGGTGTGCACCACCATGCCCAGCTAATTTTCATATTTTTAGTAGAATGGGACAGGGTTTTGTTGGCCAGGCTGCTCTCAAACTCCTGACCTCAGGTGATCTGCCCACCTCGGCCTCCCAAAGTGCTGGAATTATAGGCATGAGATACCATGCCCAGCTAAGAAAGAGTATTTTAATAGGTCTTTTAATTGAAGATGTTCTTTAATACTATACCAAAACTTGACAACTAATATTTACTCAAAGGTTACTTAAAAATGTAATCTGAAACCATCAGTACACTTTCTCTCCGTGTTACATAAAAATGTATTGTGTCTTTTATCAAGCATGACTTTAAAACTTTATCCATTAGCCATTCAAAATAACGGGTTTGCTGAAATTTTGCATTATTCCAACTGTGGGTACATATTTCACTGTGCATTCAAAAAATATATTGCTAATATTAAGATTATTCTCATTTGAAATTTGTAAGTACTGGGAATAATTCTGTTTTCCAAAATTCTAATTTTCACTTGAATGTTCAAATCTTTGATGGCAGATAATCATAGTTATTTTCCTGAAGTGAGAGATTTAATACTTTTTTGAGAGAAGGTCTGACAAATACAGAAGTTTGAACATCTAGCACCCATTATTATTATTTTAAGTAAAAATGATATTTTATGTGAAAATAAAACAAAACAAAAAACTAGCTGATACAGTTTCAGGACAACCTCAAAAGTCTTTTTCTGGCAACACTTATCAAATTTCAGAAGTGCTTTATGCACCCTTCCTGTTCTGTCACACAGCATATTGAAAAGCTGTATGTCCCTGAGTTAAGATCTGAATTAATTAATGCCTTTACTGTCACTACTTCAGCAAATATAATGTCTTCTAGTAATGTTGGTGCCACTGGCTTGATTCATATGAAGGCACCAACCATTTTACCATAATTGCTTTTGTGTAATCATTAGTGCAGATGTCAAAACAGTGAAGAATAATTGACACCTTAATATTGTTTTGAAATAGTCTTCACATGATGAGTCTCCTGAAGGAAGGTAGGGGAACTTTAGGGTTTCATGAGCCACACTTCACTTTGAGTCTTGCTGGTCTACTTCTGTGCTAAGTTGGACCATTCTCGGGTGTGTGTATGATTTAGGCATTTTTTGGTAGACATCCAACAATTCCAACAATATCTATGTTTATGATGCACAGCCATGCTAACTGTTTACAATTAAGAGTATGCTTACATAATTTCAGTTTCTTAACATCTGATTTTGCCTCCATCACATGAAAGCTAGCTAAAACTTTGCTCAGGAAGAAGCTTTGTTTAGCTAGAGAAGAATTTATGAAGCACTCTTTCTAAATAATATATTTTACATAATGGCAGCCCCAAATTATGATTTATATTACATTAATTAACTGATATTTTTGTTCTCATATACATTTTTAAACCATACCCTAATAATGAAACTCCAATAGTAAGAAAGTCAATAATAATTTTTTTAAAAACTGTAGGCATTTTTATTCACTAAAATCATAAAAAGTCTTACTTCATTTTAGCCATATCTTGGCTCACATTTGGCCATTTCTTAGATGTCTGGGATCCAAAGGGAAGGCCAGCCTTAGGCTTCTCTTATTCCATTAATCTCACTATTAATTAAAAAGGAATTATTTATTTCTAACCTTACTAGATCAAGAAGTTCCAACCCGAGTCATACTATGAATAAGTTTTTGTCCTTTTTCTTGAATATTAACTATGTTTTTCTTCCTTCTCTCTCAAATAAGATGAAAGCGGCCTGGATTTCTTCATAAAAATTAGAATTTTCTCATTAACAGATTTTTGTTTCACCATTTGTCATATAAAGAAACTGAGATATGTATGTATGAAGTGCATTTCACAATCATGTTACATTTAGTAACAAGACTGTTTCTAAGGTTTCAATACCTTTTTATCAGATTCTATTTCTTACCCTTTTCTAAGAACTAGCTAAGGAAACAAATGTATAAACAAGTGAATGAGTGTACAGTCCATATATTTTTTTGAGGGAACTCAAGCCATTGATTTTGTTTTTTGTTTGCTGATGCATAGCCCAATTATTTCAGGCCAAATGTCATCTTTATTCAGTTTCAATCTTCTGGCATCTGATTTATTTTAACCCCCTGGTAAGGTCATTAAAACTTTATTTCCCAAGCATCTGTTGAAAGAACAAATGCAGTTAATTCTCAAAGTCAAATTTAGTTTAACTAGTGGAGCTTTTGGTAATTGATGTCTTTTACATAAAAGCAGCAGTTCATCCATTCATGGGCTCCAAACATAAAAGGCATTGCATTTGGATAGAGACTGCAATTTGCCCTGTAATTTTTCATCACAACTGGAGTCTTTTATCTTCTGTCAATCAACAGTTGGAAACAGAAAAAGCATTATCCACTCTACTTTAAGTAACAGAGAAGGAGGCTGCATTAGCCTGTAGGAAGACAATGCTAGAAATACTTGTATCTTTGTCTATATAGTCTGTCTAAACTAACATGTTTTTCCCGTTGGTGGACAATCTGGTATTGTTATAAATAACTACAAATTTTTAAGCCACAGAAGGTAAGTTATCAAAATGTATTAACAGAAACCCCATTTTAATTACACATATTCAGTCTCTACTCTGACTTCATGCTGAAATGTAATGGCAATTTAATTATTAATCACCTACTGATAAATAACCCTCATTTACTGTATATTGCTTTAGCAAAATTTACAGAAAACAATGTATATGGCTCTTTATTTTTCTTATCCTCGAAACTGTGATATGAGAGATCTTAAACATAAAATTCAATGCATACACTAAACAAAAAGAATCATTGACTTTCACATGTTTAGTTGTGCAAAATGACATAATTGTGATTCAGAACTAAATTCATGCCCTTACTTATTGGGTATATGGTGAGACCAAATTGAACCACTGAACTGTCATTAAAGCTTAGAGTTTTACAAGGACAGGGGAGTTAACATTCCTTGCATTGAAAATGTTGTTTTGTAGATAAAGTTTTGAGGTAGAGAGATTCTCCCTAATCACAGTAACATTCTCAATTTCCCCTATAGTAAAACAGCAGCAATGTATATCGGTATAAAGTTTTTGTTTCTTTTGTTTGTTTTTTGAGACAGAATCTTGCTCTGTCACCCAGGCTGGGGTACAGTGGTGTGATCTTGGCCCACTGCAAACTCTGCCTCCTGCGTTCAATTGATCGTCATGCCTCAGCTTCCTGAGTAGCTAGAACTACAGGCGTGCACCACCATGCCAGGCTAATTTTCATATTTTTAATAGAGATAGGGTTTCACCATGTTGGTCAGGGTGGTCCCAAACTCCTGACCTCAAATGAACCTCACACCTAGGCCTGCCAAAGTTCTGGGTTTACTGGTGCAAGCCACCATGCCTGGCTCAGTTTTTTTTTTTTTTTTTTAATCTTAAAAATAATTTCCCATTTTATGTGTCTTTTATTCTAAAACTTTTCATTGGAAGAAATTGTATATATTGAAATTATACAATGTGATGATTTGACATATGTTGAACAGTGTAGTGATTGCTACAATCAAATTAACGGACACATCCATCACTACTCATACTGTATTTGAGATCTGCAGCACTTGTTCATCTCATAAATAAAGGTTGGAACCCTTTGACCAATATTTTCCTATCTCCCTGACCACCAGTTCCTGGTTACAGCTGTACTACTCTTTGATTCTATATGTTCGAGTTTACTAGGGTCTACATAAAAGTGAGATTATATAATATTTGCCTTTCTGTATCTGGGTTATTTCACTTAGCATAATGTTCTCTAGTTTTATCCAATGTTGTTGCAAATAGTAGTATTTCCTTCCTTTTGATAGCTTAATAGTGTGTATTTCATAAGCACATTGTATATCCACATTTTCTTTATTATCCATCATTGTTCAGAGAACACAGATTATTTCCATGCCTTGGGTATCATGAATATTACTGCAATGAACATGGAGCTACAGATATCTCATCAAGATACTGATTTCATTTCCTTTTAATATAAACCAAGAAGTGGGATTGTTGAATTTTATGATTATTCTATTATTAATTTGTTGAGGAACCTCTATAATGTCCTCAGAACAGCTGTACCAATTTACATTCTAACTGAAAGTGTGCAAGAGTTTCCTTTTCTCCACACCATCATCACTTTTTATTGCTTATATCTTTGATATTATCTACTAAAGAGTGAAGAAATACTCCTTGTGGTTTTATTTTGCATTTCTCTAATAATTAGAGATATTGAGCATTTTTTCATATACCTATTGGTATTTACATGTTTTATTTTTAAGAAATGTATATTTGGTCCCTTTGTCCATTTTAAAAATTGGATTTTTTGCGATTATTTTTGCTATTGACTTGTATGAGTTAATTCTGTATTTTGGATATTCATTCGTTATCAGATATGTAGTTTGCAAATATTTTCTCTCATTCTCCATGTTGTTATTTTATGTTTTTGATTGTTTCCTTTAGCGTGCAGAAGTTTTTAATCTGATTTAGTCCCATTTGTTTATTTTTGCTTTTGTTGCTTGTAGTTTTTGTGTTATGCCCATTAAATCACTGCCAAGGTGAATGTCAGGGGAATTTTTTCCTGTATTTTCTTCTAGAAGGTTTACTATTTCAGATTTTTCGTTTTCTTGCAGGTGAATATCCAGATTTCTCAACGCTATTTATTGAAGAGGCTTTTATCTATTGTGTAATATTTGGGCTCTTACAAAAGATTAGGTGACCATCTATCCCTGAGTTTATTTCTGGGTTTCTATTCTGTTCCATTGTTCTACATGTCTTTTGTTAGTCTGGTGCTATACTGCTTTGATTAATATAGCTTTGTAATATAGTTTGAAGTCAGGGACTGTGATGCCTCCAGCTTTGTTCTTTTTGGTCAGGAATACTTTGGTGAAATGGGGTCTTTGTGGTTTATGAAAATTTTAGAATTTGTTTTCTGTTTCTGTAAAAAAACCAGTGGAATATGGATAGAGATTGCATTAAATCTGTAGGTTGCTTTGGGTAGTATAGACATTTTAAGAATATTAGTTCTTCAAATCTATAAACATATTTTACTGTTTAGTTGTGTCTTCTACAATTTATATCATCAATGTCATAATTTTTTGTGTACATATGTTTCACCTCCTTGGTAAACTGTATCCTTAAATATTTTATTCTTTGTAATGGTATTGCAAATGGGATAATCTTCTTAATTTCATTTTCAGATAGCTTGTTGTTAGTGTATAGATATATACAGATTGATTTTGTATCTTGCAACTTTACTAAATTTGATTATTCATTCCCACAGGTTTTTTTTTGTTTGTTTTGGTGGAGTCTTTAGGGTTTTCTCTAAATAAGATCATATCAAGAACAGTTTAGCATTTTTGTTTTCAATTTAAATTCCATTTATCTCTTTTTCTTGTCTAAGTGTTTTTTGTAGGGCATCCAGGCTGTGTTGAAAAAAGCTGTAAGAGTGGACACCCTTGTCTTGTTCCTGATCTTAGCAGAAAACCTTTCAGCTGCTTATGGTTGAGTACAATCTTAGCTGTGGGCTTGTAACATGTTGATGTAGGAGTTTCTCTTGACCGCTTTGTTGGACATACAATGGGGGTGCTCCATTTACCCCACCTACCACCCTTAATCTCTTGCAGGAGGGAGCACGTGAGCAAGCGAGTGTAGAATCCAGCTGGCCACTTTGGTGCTGACAGAACAGGAACAAGCTCTGTTCAGGCCCCATGGTGATGCCCAGGTTGGGGGTGTCTGTGACCCCCAAAGCCCCAGAGGGCATGTTACAATGCTCTCTCAGCTCCACTGTCCATGGACAGTAGTGTGTTATCAGCTCAGGGGTCCCTTGCCTCATTGCGTGAAGCAGCTGCCTCCATCAGAGAGGGCAAAGGGCCAGCGTGACAGACTTTTTGAGTACCCACACTCGGTGGGTCTCAAGTTCTTCTCTGTCATTCAAGAAGAAAGAGGTTGCATGGACACTTGAAGAGTAGTTGAGGTGGAGGATTTTATTCAGCAATGAAAATGGCTCTCAGTGGACAAAGAAGCTGGAGAGGGGGCAGGACAGGCAGGTAACATTCCCCGAAGTCTGGCCATCTCCAGCAGGCTTTTCTCCAAATTTTAGCCACCTCTCCTCCAAAGTCCAGTTGTCCCTGTGAAGCTGTCCCTCCAGTCAAGCTGCTTCTCTTCTCTACCAACTGAGTCTGGGGTCTTTCTAGTAATAGGGTGAGGGAGGGGCAGACCATAGGTAGTCTTGGAAAAGACAACATCTGATTGGTAAAAAGATGTTACTCAGGAAGAAGCAGTCAGGAAAGAGCAGGAAAACAGGGATAGAACCAGGCTTTTTGGCTTGAAGGTGGGGTTTTGCTGGGGACCTGCCCCGTCTGCCTAGAATTTCTCTGCCTCCTGCCTCTACCAATACGACATGTGTTATGTGGAGATATTTTCTTTGTATACCTAATTTATTGTCATTTAGAAAAATAAACATTTAAAATAACCTAACTTCACATCTTAAAGAACTACAAAAATATGAAGCAAAATCCACATTCAGGAGAAGGAAGAAAATAATAAACATTAGCACAGGAATAAAGAAAATATAAACCAGAAAAGCAAAACTAGAAAAGATCAACAGAGCTGGGTTTTCTTTCAAGATCAAAAAATTGACAAGTCTTTAGCTAGACTAACCAAGAAAAAAAGGAAGATTAAAATAAAAACTATAAACAAAAGAGGAGACATTAACATGATACCAAAGAAATCAAATGGTCATAAAAGATTACTATGAGTAATTATAAACCAACAAATTGGATAGCTTAGAAGAAATGGATACATTTTTAGAAACATATAATCTTCCAAAACTGAATTTTGAAGGAATAGAAAATACAAATAGATTTATAACAAGGACATTGAAATGTTTTTTTTTAAAAAGCCCAATTAAAACAAACAAAAGAAGCCCAGGACAGATAGCTTCTATAGGTGAGTTCTACCAAGCATTTAAAGAATAATTAATGTCAATCTTTCTCAAACTCCTCCAAAAATATTGAAGACAAGGAAGCCCTTAAACTAATTTTATGAGTCAGTATTTTCCTCATACCAAATTCAGATTCAACAGTGTAGTAAGGAGACCATACATCATTCTCAAGTGGGAGGGATCCCTGAGATTCAGGAATGGTTCAACAAGCAAATTAATAAATGTGATACATCACATTGAAAAGATAAAGAATAAAATCATTTGATCACCTCAATATATGCCGTTAAAATATCTGAGTTAAATGAAGCATTCCTTCATGATAAGAACTCTCAACAAAGAGACATGGAAAGAAGAGCACAAGATTACTCATATACTGCTTTGTCCACTCCACCATCCACATTCTAAGTCAATTCAATTCTATAGATAGTTATTGTTCCCATCCATAGCCTTGAAAATAAGCAAGAATTACCAGAAAGATGAAAGAGAGAAGAACAACTAAATCAGAGGTGAGAATACATGGAAATCCACAGGCATATACAACAGCATAGTGCATTGAAACACAGCAGTTACAGCTGCAGGTTAGACTATGGAGCAAGAGAAGCTGCAACTAGAGGAAGAGGTAGAGGACAATCCCTGGAGCATGGGATGTTGTGTTCTGAAGTTGGAACCTTATCCTGAAAGCTCTAGGAAGATACTTGCATATCTTAAACAAGACAATGACATAATTATATAGTAAATGTGTGTGTGTGTGTGTAAGGTAGATTTTTGAGTGGTGCAATAAAGACAGGAGTTTGTTATAACTACCTCTAGGAATGTTGAGAGAGATTTCATTCAAGTCAGTAGAAGGGAATCTAGAGAAAAGGGAATGACTTCTCGTGATAAAGCGTAACATTAGTGGCAGGTGCTGTATGTCAAGGAAGAAAAAGGAGAATTTAGGAAAAATGGAATGCTTTCTGTCTTGGACTGGATCACATTATTATTCACTGGGATAAAGAATGTATACACACAAAACTGGTAGATTCATTTTGGTAAAGATTATTTGTTCAATATCGAACATGTCAGATTTACCATATATTTAGGAGAAATACCAACACACGAAAAATATTTAAAACATTTGATTAGTGATTTTGGGCCATAGCATCTAGGCTGAAAAATACAAATTTAGAAATACTGGAATAAGGAGGTTAGTAATAAGAATTTCCCAGAGAGATTCCATGGAATAAGAAAGAAAGTGAATGAATGTTCCCTAAAAAATAACAACTTTTAAATAAAAGATCAAGTTTAAGGCTTGGGGAGCCACAGAAATTGAGGAGAGAAATTTCTGGAAGTATTCAAGGTCCAACGGGTAGAGAATGACAGAGCTAAGGATAGTACCCATGTATTCTGATGCCTGGCCTACTGGATTTTCCTTCACAAACAATGTCTTTTTACTTTGAACGGAGTGTTAGTATCCATCTCTCAGAAATAAAATATCTTGCTTACTCATTTATTCATTCATTTGTTTTTTCAAAAAACTTTTATTCCATGTAGCTGACACCTTTTAAGGTTCTGGGGTCATAAGAATGATAAAAATCAAGGAGATTTTATTAGCAAATGTACTGTGACAAACCACTAGATTTGGTAAAAGATGTAAAATGAACATAAAGCTTAATGTCCCGTGGGCATTTTTTTTTTTTACCACAAAGCATTAAGTTTGGAAATCTCAATCAATCCATTCCTATGATTTCTCATCTTCCATAAGAGGTTAACACCCCAAAAAGTTCATAAGTTAAAAATATTTCCCTACAACTAAGTGCAGGAAAAATGTGTATCGCTTTATTTCTTTCCATTAGATGAAAAATCTGAAGCAGGGACATCCCAGTGCTCTCTTGCTAAACTGGATGAATCTAATATTTACTGTTAATGCAAGCATTGATTTATCACATCTGTTCGATCATCTCTTTTCTCATTCAACACATATATTCTGAATTTTTTAGTGTGTACCACCAATTAAACCAGTTTCCTTGGAATGAGCCACTCTGAAAAACTGAGGACAAACAAGAAAATCCTGGGGGATAGTAATTTTTTGATGTGGATCTTTTAGTAGAAGCAAAAAGCAGGGCTAAGAAAGAAGTTTGCTGGGCATATTAAAGCCTGTACAAAAAGGAATGGTGTGATATCAAAAATGTGGAGAACTAGAGCAAAGAGTTTACGTGGGTAACTAGGTGATGGTGTAGCTACAAAAAAAAGTGCACCAGATTTTGAATGAGTTTACCCAGAAAACTTTTAGCCTGTATGTCTGGTTATGTGTCACCTAAGGAGGTGACACAGTACTACAAAATCTGTAGAGGGTAACCAGGGGAGTTTAAGGCTAGAAGGGCATTTAAGTTGGCATCTAAATACATTCTCTCTGGAAGCTGAGCAAAGACTGCTCAGAGACAGCACAGAGTAGAGGCAGGGAGCCTAGTTAGGATGTCAGGTATAATTTTGTGACCTTGTCTTTTACCCTGAGGGGTACATTTTTTAGAATCATTATCATAAATATCTTTGTGAGCTGGACAATGACATTCCAATCAATTATGGTTAATTGACTTTCAGTCTAGGTTCCTGGATAACTTCTTTTATCTTAAACATTCTTCTGATATTTAATTGAAAGTGATCTCCTTTACCTCTTTTGTAAGACACAATAAGCACAGTTTAGACTTTCTTTTGGCAGAGAATAGTAAAGCATACAAATGATTTTTTTTTTTAATTGCAGGAAAGAGGAATATGGCTCCAGTGGCAGAATTAGAATATGGCCCTCTGTTGATGTATGTGCATTTTATAGGAAGTTGCCGTATGTGTTTATGACAACAATGGTAGATTTTTTTTTCCATTTTAAAGACTGGGCAATTTTATATAAAGTAAAGGAAATAGATTTTGAAAGACACCATTCTAATGGCTAACTATGCAATTTGCCTGCATTAGAGATATCCCGCTAACAACTGACATGGTGTATTTTATTCTTTTTCATGGGTTCCTGATATCCTTTCACAGTTTATCATTCCAGTTTTTTCTTAGTAAGTCACTAAGGTGTTAAACATAACATTGACACTGCTTTTTAAACTCAGCCTGTAACACTAGCAGCTATTAAGTTCAATAGACCTACCTTTTTCTTCCAGCCTTGTGAACAAGCCTGACTTGTTCACAAGCCTTGGGTTATAAGTTTCAGTTTTGTGTTCTCAAAGCCACACTTTTTCTGCCTTTATTTATCTTCAGCTCTTTTTATGCATCTGTCTCTTGCTCCTGAGTTCTTTCTTTGGTTTTCAGAATAAATAGTTAATAAAGCAGGTTAATGGATCTGCTTTTTGATAACTAGACTGCTTAAGTTAAACCAGTGATTATGAACAAAGTATTATTTTGCAGTTTACAAAACAAGCCCTACGTACATGATCTCCATGAGTCTAAACATTCTATAAAGAAAGCACTGTTATAACCTTTATGTGGGTAAGGAATGTGTGAATATGTGACTCAGAGAAGTAAAGCGTCACTTTGACAAGGACATATCTATTAAGGGAGTGGGGACCGTGGGCATGGGTTCAAGTCCTTGATCTTCTCCTAGGCTATATGTGGGACCTATAGTAACTTCCTTTTCTTCTCCTAGACTCTTTCCTCATACACCTGTATTGATGACCTAGGCACCCTGAAATTTTATAATTTCAGGACTACTAAGTCATCACTTAGTAGTGCTGTACTGTGTTGTTTTATGTCTGTTTATAACTTTAGACAGTATGCTGACCTCCTCTCCTTTGTCTTGTGAAGATACAAATGGTGCTGATGTTTAAAAGCTTCTCTTGAAGACTTAAGAGTCTAGATGGCATTAGAAACTTTATTATACAATTACTTTTTTCCACTTAGCTAGAATTTTAAAAAATAAACTAAGACAAGTGGTGATTAGCCATAGCTAAGGCTTTATTTCTCATATTCTTCTTAAATTCAAAGCAACAAAAATAATGAACTAGTCATCATTAAATGAAAAAAGGTGTTTTTTTTTTTTTGTGTGTAAAATACTATTGATGGTTTATATTCAATTTCTATAGATTAACGCTCTTGAACTGTAGAAGGTTTAAAATGGCATTGTGGAACCAAGCTGCCACATTCTTTCAACACAAAACAGCAGGAAGTCTTTTAAAAATACAGGTTCTGGGGTCAGTCTGCCTGGCTTTGAATTCCATTTTGTCACTCGTTAGCAGAGTAAATGTGGGTATCACTAATGAAGCATGGCACAGACTCCCTCCATGCCTCAGTTTCTTCATCTGTAAAATGGTGATAATAATGATTGTGCCTTTATTGAAAAGTTCTGAAAAAAAATAAGGTAACATGTAGAATACTTAGCATCTAGAAAACACAATATAAATGTTAACTGTCTGCATGAGATTTTAATATTTAGCAGCCATATGACAAATGCTTAGAATTTTTAAAACGAGCATAAATTAGGCACGTTTAACCCATTTTACTGATGAGAAATTTAAAGCACACAAAAGTTGAGGAATTTCCTAAGACCACAAAACAAGTAATTGGCAGAGGAGAGATTTACATCCAGGTCTATCTGGTTCCCAAGTGCTTAAATTGTTCTTTTTGCCATACCACTTTCTATTAACACAAAACACACCATTTTCTTGTTAATATTCAATACTCTGAATATCTAACACATCTTTCTATTACTATTTGCTATGTCAAATACGTTTTTAATGATTAGCAGAATCTCTCGGTTTAACAAAGCAGGCTGCCTTAATGATAGTTACAAGACATGTATTTGATCACAGACATCCAGTAATTCAGAGAATGTGTTATGCCTATAAAACAATTAAAATGTAACTTCTCTTTGTAAAATTATTCTTTCCTTATTGCCAACATTAATTAAAAAAAACTATTAATTTTTTTAAAAGCAGTTAAGGAAAATTTATACTTTAAAAATTAACGGTTTTAGAAGAAAGAATCACATCCATCAAAGGGTAAGGAGCTATTAATTACTGAATATGACTCTGTTTTAGCCATTGTATACCTATTGTCTCATTTAATTATCATAAATACACCTAGAGGACACCATTTTGGCCTCCATTTTTTTTTAAGAGGAAGCTGAGTTGCATATATGGTACTTGATTTCCTCAACGTCATACAACTGGAGTGAAGATTTAATCCCAAGACTATCTCACATCAAAACATGCTTTTCTTTTACCTACTAAGGCAAGTGTTTTGCTATTCAACTATTCCAAGTAAGAATTAAAAATTTTGAATGACAAAAATTAACCATGTTTAAACAGGGATCCTGAAACATTGGTTTTCTTATATGGTCTATGACAGAGAGAGGAAGAGGTAATAGGTAAATGGAGACATCTTAAACACTTTCAAACAAGAGAGATACAAAGTATCATTTGTTTTATGCTGATTAGGTAACATAAAATTTCTATACTGAATGTCTTGGTAGTGTATTTGAAGAGACATAGTCCCGATATCATATTCTGATTCTGTTTTCACTGGCAGCATGCTATCAGACATATTGCTAAACTCCCTAATTCTCAGTAAGCTCATCTTTAATTTGGAGATAGTTCTTACTTCTTCAAGCTGTTGAGAGTATACTTTATGTGAAGATTAGAGCAATGCCACTCCATCTAAGTACTACAGTCACCCCAGATTTGCAGTCCCTTTATAGGCATTAGATAATTATTGTTTATTTTATTTTATTTATTCACTTTTTTGAAATAGAGTCTCGCTCTGTGGCCCCAGCTGGAGTGCATTGGTGCAATCTTGGCTCACTGTAACCTCTGCCTGCTGGGTTCAAGAGATTCTCCTGCTTCAGCTTTCAAAGTAGCTGGGAATACAGGCGCACGCCACCAGGCCCGGCTAATTTTTGTGTTTTTAGTAAAGCCAGGATTTCACCATGTTGGCCAGACTGGTCTCAATCTCCTGACCACAGGTGATCCACACGCCTTGCCCTCCCAAAGTGGTAGGATGACAGGCATGAGCCACTGCACCAGGCATAGATTATTTTTCATTTAATTTACTATAATTAATCATAGGTGAAATTATTATGTTTGATTTATCTATTGTTTATCGTGTTCATTGAATCACAAATATCTGTTAGAGTGTCTGGCACTTAGTAGATTTTAAATACATAATTAGGAATGAATTATTATGAATGAATGAGTGAGTGGTTACCCTCCAGAATCTAGTATATACTCAACAATTAATAGTTACCATTTATTTAAAATTATTACTTTGACTAACTCTAATACATGTTTTATAAATAAACTTCAGTAAGTGATACAGAAGGACTTTAAGCTGGGAGAAACATGGCGTGACTGCTTTTTAAAAGGCCTCTAGTTTCTTTTCAGAAGATGAAGTGCAGATTGGAGTGAACAGATTATGATATCTTGTCTCAAGAGTTTTTATATTAATTCTCATAGGAAGTCTTAAATATGTCCATTAAGGTGCCTGCTCTTTACATGTAGACATTTCTTTTTAGTTTAAATCAGGGCAGTGAGTATGGACAAACTGCATTATTGCACAGCTGACCAAGGGTTTTTATTAACATGTCCTACGCACAGCTAAGAAGTGCCTCATTTGGAGAAGTAATGAGGTGGGTACCAGGGAACAACAAACAAAGAATTAGAAGGCCAACTTCAGACCCTACATTTCTGCTTGCTAAAATGCATGGTAAGCTTGTGTACCAGAAATGTAATAGTAAAGGTATTCAGAAGTGGACAGATTCAGAGGCCCCTTTAAGGGATTCTATCAATAGAATTTGCTAATGGATTGAATGTTAATGTGAAAGAAAGAGAAGAATTAGAGTTAACCCCTAGACATTTTTGGTCCAAGCATCTAGAGGAATAGATGCCATTTATGATGATGGGAAATAATGAATAGGAAACATTTAATGGTGAAAAATACATACAAAATCAACACTTCTGTTTGAGACAGATTAAGTTAGAGATGAAGGTAAGTGAAGACATCTAAAGAGTAGTATATCAGTTACCTAGATCTGCTGTAGCAAATTGCCATCATGGCTCAAAGGCTGGCAGAGATGTCATGGCTCAGGAGGTGGAAGCTTCATAGTTCCAGGGGGCAAAACGTGAAACCGAAGGATTATTTGCAAACTTTAAAATTTAACGGCATTTACTTCCTTGACTTGGAACATATTTGGGATCATTGACTCCTTTATTTCTTTCATTTTCTTTTTTGTTGGAATGGGAATATCTATCCTATGTCTATGACATCATTGTGTTTTGAAAGCAAGTAACATACATAATTTCATAGGTCCTAAGATCGAGAAATTTTGTCCCCAGGTGTCCTTCCCAGGGTCTCAATCTTTATTTAAATTACAAAAATATGTTTAAATTTAAATTTGATTACAAAATTTGGTAGCTTTAGACAATGATATTTAGATGATCCCTTGAACTCAAGAGCTGATACTGCACTGAGTTGAAATTTTTGGGTGTTGGCATAGAGTGATGTATTCTGCATGTAGGAGGGACAGGTATTTTGGAGTGTCAAAAGGCAGGCTGTAGTAAATTGAAGAGTGGCTCCCTAAAAGGTATACCCACATACTAGAACCTATAATTGTGATCTTATTTGGAAAAAAAAAAAAAAGAGTGTTTGCAGATATGTTTAAGTTCAAGACCTTAAATTGAGATTATACTAGATTATTTTGGGTGAGCACTAAATTCAATGACAAACATCCTTATAGGAGAAAAAGCAGAGGGAAATTTGAGACAACAGAAGAGAAGGTTGTTTGAAGATGGAGGCAGAGATTGGAGTTTTGCAGTCACAAGCCAAGGAATGCCTGGAAGCCCTGGAAGCTGCGATGAGCAGAAAAGATTCTCCCTTAGAGACACTAGAGAAGAAGCAGCGCTGCAGACACCATGATCTGGATTTCTGGTCTCCAGAACTATGGTGGAATAAATGTCTACCATTTTAAGCTACCCAGTTGGTGGCAATTTGCTATGACAGCCATGGGAAAATAATACAGGTGATTAGACGTATGGGGCTGGAACTGAGAAAACAGAGCTGAAGATGTGACTTTAGTAATCCTAATTGGATAGATATGGACAGATAATATTTAAAGTCATAATACTGGATAAGAACTTAACTATGTGAGGTCATATATACATATAAAATCATATATATAAATTTTATGATTTTATATGTATAAAATCATATCACCTCATATATGAAAGACATATATAGATATACGAAATCTTTTCATATCTAAAGTTTTTCATATATATGAAATATTTTCATACATATATATGAAAGAGAGACGAATAAAAGATTGAACTCTAAGGCAATACAATGTTTTGAGTGGTCAGAAAACAGAGAAAGACCCAGAAAATGAGACTAAGTTACCAGGAGAAAATAGAAAAAACAAAAGGAAGAGGACTCTTGAAAAACCATAAAGAAAGAATTTCGGAGGAAAGGTGTAATAACCATGTCAACTGCTTCTAAGTGATCAAGTAATATGATGAGTAAGAATCAAACACTGGATTAGTCAAGTAACAGTCCCTGATAAACTGAACAACAATGCTTTCCAGTGTAAACACCCGGTTGACCTAAGCTTATGCTAGGAGAGATATTGATGAGAAATTATGGAATTTCAGATAGATAATATATTTGGAACTTGTTCTATGAAATAGAAGCAGGAAGATCACTTGAGGTCAGGAGTTCAAGACCAGCCTGGCCAACATGGTAAAACTGAACTGCTAGGTATTTTCTTTTACTTTAAAGGAAAATATATTTTTTTCTTTAAATATATATATGTATATATATTATATATATTTCCATATACATACATACATTATATATGGAAAGAAGGGAAAGTACAGTTCCACATATATACATATGGAACTAAAAGCAACACTTTCTTCAAATATTGCTTCTGCAATGTTTTTGCTTTTCTACAATTCTATTTCCACAAATCAAACTCTACTAATCTTGGAATTTCTCACTTTTCCTTCTTCTCTTCTGTATTTTTCATTTATTTTAGTATTTCATGTTTCAACCTAAATAATTTCTTTTCCTCTGAAATTTAATTAATTAATTATCTATTCAGTAGAATCTAAAGTATAGTAAAACACATCTGCTGGTTTTTAAAATTTCATTATTTTATTTTTTGGAAATGGTAAGTATTTTCAATTTAAATTGTGTGTGTCACAATATAAGCTGACCAATCTATTTGTATTTTGCATTCTTTATGCTATTTTCTTTTACTTTAACTTTATTTTATTTTATTTTATTTTATTTTATTTGAGACGGAGTTTCGCTCTTGTTACCCAGGCTGGAGTGCAATGGCGCAATCCCGGTTCACCGCAACCTCCGCCTCCTGGGTTCAGGCAATTCTCCTGCCTCAGCCTCCTGAGTAGCTGAGATTACAGGCACGCACCACCATGCCCAGCTGATTTTTTGTATTTTTAGTAGAGACGGGGTTTCACCATGTTGACCAGGATCGTCTCGATCTCTTGACCTAGTGATCCACCCGCCTCGGCCTCCCAAAGTGCTGGGATTACAGGCGTGAGCCACCGCGACCGGCCCAATTTTATTTTTATCATATTGAATATTTTCCTATGTGTGCCCAATTATTTTTATCCATATCCAGATAGTGTATTAACTAATTGTTTATGATATTAACTTAAGACTTACTATGTTCTTTTTTCCTTAGAATGGATTTTGTTTCTTTTTATGTCAGGGGCATAGAGTACTTGACAGTAAGAATTCCCAAAAAGTATTCTTCCTCAAGTATTTCTTCCTATCTTGTTTATTGCTTTTTCTTCTCCTCAAATATTTTAGATAAAATCACTGCTTGGGAGATTGAAAACTATAGATCTGCGCATGTTAGATAGTATGCTGGGATACTACTATACCTCCCACAGCTTTAAATATAGTATTAGCGACTTGTAGTTATTTACATTTAAATTAATTCAAATTAAAAACAATTGACAATTTGGCTTCATAGTTACACTAGCCATATTTTATTCGTTCAAAAGCCACATGTGGCTATGACCAGCATATTTGTTGTACCCATCAATACAGAAAGTTTCATTGCAAAATACTACTCTAAGAATGCCAGGTCATTTGGAAAGAAAAGGGTCACAGAAAACTGAAAATGTTGATGCAGCTTCCTCACCAGTCTGACTCTTATTTCTTTACATTGTGTGTAAAATAAAAAATCTAATTTGTCCAATTCATTATCCTATTGACCTTGAAATCCTTGATGTTTTCCTCAAATGATTTCACATTTTGTAACTCCTTTTAAGAATGGTTTCTTACTTTCTATGTAGCTTAGAAAACACCCAGTAAAATATATCTAGTATTTGATTATCTAGTCATTCAGTTTCTGACTTACTTCAAGAAAGACATTTTCTGATTTTTTTCTATAATTTTCATGATATCTACTTTCATTGTCTGTACTACTAACTGGAATTGATTCTACATCAATAGATACTTTAATTCTTAAGCACTACAATTTCTAAATTGTTTCAGTGGTTAAATTTTGAACATTCAATCTAGAATTCTTAGCCTAAATATTTTAAAAGTATGATGTAAATATGCACCAAATACAAGAGCATCCAGATTCATAAGATTCATAAGTTCTTAGAAATTTATGAAAAGACTTAGAAAATCACATTAAAATAGTCGAATACTTCAACACCCCACTGACAGTATTAAACAGATCTTTGAGGCAATAAACTAATGAAGATATACGAAACCTCAACTTGACACTTGACCAAATAGACCCAACAGATATCTACAGAACTCTCCACCCTCAAACAACAGAATATATATTTGTCTCATTTGCACATGGCACATACTCTAAATTCAATCACACCATAGGCCATAAAATAATTCTTGGCTTCTCGGTAAATTCAAAAAATCAGAGTAATACCAACCACACTCTGAGACCTTAGCACAATAAAAATAGAAATCAATATTAAGAAGATTGCTGAAACCATACAATTACATGAAAGTTAAACAACCTGCTTCTGAATAAATTTTGGGTAAACAATAATATTAAGGCAGAAATCAAAAAATTTTGTAAACTGACAAAAATAAAGATACAACATACCTGAATCTCTAAGACATAGCTAACACATTGGTAAGAGGGAAGTCTATAGTGCTAAACACCCATGTCAAAATGTTAGAAAGATTTCAAATTAACAACCTAACATGACATTTGGAGGAACTAGAAAAACAAGAGCAAACCAACCACAAAACTAGGAGGAAAAAAAAGAAATAAACAAAATCAGAGCTGAATTGGATGAAATTCAGATGTGAAAAACCACACTAAAGATCATTGAAGGGAGAAGTTGGTTGTTTGAAAGAATAACAAGATTGATATACTGCTAGCTAAGTTAATAATGAAGGCCAGTTGCTGTGGGTCATGCCTATAATCCAAGCACTTTGGGAGGTCAAGGCAAGAGGATCACTTGAGGTCATGAGTTCAAGACCAGCCTGGCCAACATGGCGAAACCAAACTTAGCTGGCATAGTTGAGGGTGCCTGTAGTCCCACCAACTTGGGATGCCAAGGCAGGAGAATTGATTGATTGAACTCGGGAGGCAGAGGTTGCAGTGAGCTGAGATCATACCAGTGCACTCCAGCCTGGGCAACAGAGCAAGACCTTGCTTATCTTAAAAAATAATTAATAATAAGGATAATATTAAAGACAGAAGAGCTAAATAGGTGCAATCAGAAATGACAAAGGAAGCATTACCACTACCTCTTAAAAATACAAAATCTTCAGAGGCTATTATAAGTACCTTTATACACACAAACTAGAAAACCTAAAAAATAATTGATAAATCCCTGGAAACATGCAATCTCCAAAGGTTGACCAAGAAAGAAATTAAAACCCAGAATGGATGAATAATGAGTTCCTGAATTGAATCAGTAGTAAAAAGCCTACCAAGCAGAAAATGCCAGGACAACACAGATTTATAGCAAAATTCTACCAGATATATAATGAAGTGCTAGTATCATCTCTATTGAGACAACTCCAAAAATTGAGAAGGAACAACTCCTCCTAAAATCATGCTGTGAGGCCAGCATCATTCTGATGCCCAAACCTGGCAGAGATACAACAAAAATAGAAAATGTCAGGCCAATAACTCTGATGAACATAGATGTAAAATTTCTCAACAAAATACTATAAAACTGAATCCAGCAGCACATCAAAAAGCCATTTCACCATGACCAAGTAGGCTTTATTCTTCCTATGCAATATATTCAAATCAATAAATGTGATTTATCACACAAACAGAACTAAAAGAAAAAATCTATTGATTATCTCAATAGATGTAGAAAGGGTTTCTGCTAAAATTCAACATCTCTTAATGTTGAAAACCCTCAATAAACTAGGCATTAAAGGAACTTAACTCAAATTAATAAGAGGCATCTATGACAAAACCAACATCATACTCAATGGACAAAAGCTAGAAGCATTCCCCTTGAGAACTGGGCCAAGACAAGGATACCCACTCTCACCACTTGTATTCAGCATAGTACCGGAAGTCCTAGCCAGAGCGATCTGGCATGAGAAATAAATAAAAGGCATCCAAATAGAAAGAAAAAAGTCAAATTATCTCTCTTCTCAGATGATATGATTTTATATCTAGAAAACCCCATAGTCTCTGTCCAAGAGCTCCTAAATTTGATAACAACTTTAGCAAAGTTTCTGTATACAAAATCATTGTATAAAAATCATAAGCATTCTATAAACCAACAACATCTAAGCTGAAAGCCAAATCAAGAGCTCAATCGCAATTACAATAGCCACATACACATACATGCAAACACACTCACATGCAAACACACACACACACACACACACAATACCTAGGAATACAGATAATCAGGGATGTGAAAAACCCCTGCAATATGAATTGCAAAACACTACTGAAAGAAATCAGAGATGACACACAAAAATGGAAAAACATTCCATGCTCATGGACAGACAGAATCAATATTATTATAATGGCCATACTGCCCAAAGTAATGTACAGGTTCAATGCTATTCCTATGCAACTACCAATGATAGTTTTCACAGAATTAGAAAAAGCTCTTCTAAAATTTACATGGAACCAAGAAAGATTTTGAATAGCCAAAGCAATCCTAAGCAAAAAGGACAAAGCTGGAGACATCCAATTACCTGACTTCAAACCATACTACAAGTCTATGAAACAACATGATAGTGGTACAAAACTAGACACATGGACAAGTGGTACAGAACAGAGAATCCAGAAATATAAACATCCACATATAACCATTTTATCTTCAACCAAGTGTACAAAAACAAGCAATAGGGAAAAGACTCCCTATTCAGTAAATAGTGCTGGAATAATTGGCGACTTGAAACCAGACCCCTTTCTTACACCATAAACAAAAATCAACAGAAGACGGATTAAAGATTTAAATTAAAAACCTAAAACTATAAAACTCCTCTAAGAAAAATGTATAAAATATTCTGGATCTGGGCCCTGGCAAAGATTTCATGAAGAAGACTCCAAAAACAATTGCAACACAAACAAAAATTGGCAAATGGACTGAATGAAACTAAAGAGCATCTGCACAGCAAAACAAACTATCAACACAGTAAACAGTTTACAGAATGGAAGTAAACATTTGCATGCTATGCATTCAACAACAGCCTAATATGTAAGAAATATAAAGAATGTAAATAGATTAACAAACAAAATACCAACAGCCCCATTAAAAAGTGTGCAAAGCACATGAGCAGACACTTTTCTAAAGAAAATGTATATGTGGCCGAAAAGCATATGAAAAACAGCTTCATATCACTAATTATTACAAAAATGCAAATCAAAACCACCATGACATAATGTATTTGTCCATTCTTACGCTGCTAACAAAGATATGCCCGAAACTGGGTAATTTATAATGGAAAAAGGTTTAATTGACTCACAGTTTCACATGCTTGGGGAGGTCTCACAAGGATGGGGAAAGGCAAAGCAAAAGCAAAGACACGCCTTACACCACAGCAGGTAAGTAAGCTTGTGCGGGGGAATTCCCCTTTACAAAATCATCAGATCTCATGAGACTTATTCACTATCACAAGAACAGCATGTATACATATATCTATACGTGTGTGTGTGTGTGTGTGTGTGTATATACATGTGTATATATGTGTGTGTATATATGTTGTGTGTGTGTGTGTGTGTGTGTGTGTGTGTGTGTATTTTTTTTTTTTTGAGAGAGAGTCTCTGTCACCCAGGCTGGAGTGCAGTGGTGCCATCTTGGTTCACTGCAACCTCTGCCTTCTGGATTCAAGCGATTCTCCTGCCCCAGTCTCCTGAGTAGCTGGGACTACAGGTGCGTGCCGCCATACCCAGCTAACTTTTTCTATTTTTAGTAAAGACCAGATTTCACCGTGTTAGCCAGGATGGTCTTGATCTCCTGATCTCATTTTCCACCCGCCTCTGCCTCCCAAAGTGCTGGGATTGCAGACATGAGCCACCATGCCCAGCCTGACTCATATTTTAATACTCATGTAACTGAAATTAAGATATACAAATCTTCGAGCTTTAGTTTTTTCATTTGAATATGTAGATAACTATATAAATCTCCAATTCTTGGTGTCAACAATTTAAATAAGATAATGAATTCAAAGTGTTTCACATGTGTTGCATCCTATTAACTATTGTTATTTTAAATGTGTTACTTTGCTGTGACTGCCACCCTCATTCCTGCCCTCAAGTATCTTGGAGTTTGGCTGGATAGAATTTTAGTTAAAAACAAAACAAAGCATGGGGCAGCACAGCATAAGTGCTCTACTGGAGGGAGAAGTTCAATGTTCAAGTGTGCACTAAGCTCAGCCAGCTGTACCATTTCCTTAGAGCTCAATTAAACAGGCCCATGGTGTCACATTTAGAGCTGCATTCAGTTTACTCAAGAGTACAAAATGATTTACGGAGTAATGCTCTGCTGCTCCAACAGGACCTCATTTGCATGAAAAAAGAAAAATGTGATCCTTTAGTATTTCATTTTCAGAGAACTGCTTTCCTTAAGCCTTATTCTTCATTTGCTTTCACCTGGGAAGAAGCTGTCACTTTAGAAATACATATTGTAATCACATGGCAACCGAAGGAGTGAAAGATGGGAGAAAACAATTTGGCCTTGAATGATTTCCTATTTGGGTAGAAAGATTAAGTTGTTGGTAGCTCTCACATTTGTGTGTCTGGAATAAGTGTCTTCTATACAAACTTTATTTATTCAAGAAACTCCCAGAGCCAGACTAAATGTTGTAACATGTGGAAGCTCAAACCAGCTAGAGCACTGTGTACAGGCAGCTCAGTACCACTTTTAGACTTGCTCTGCAGGAGCCAAGTGGACACTTCTGACTCAGATGATCTCCTCACATGTCATAATACTGCTAGAAGCCCCTACTCTATTACTGTGCCCCAATTCTCATCTCATTTAATCCATTCAATGTGCTACACATAACTGTATTAGTCCATTTTTCCACAGCTGATAAAGGCACACCTGAGACTGGGCAATTTACAAAAGAAAGAAGTTTAATTGGACTTACAATTCCACGTGGCTGGGAAAGCCTCACAATCATGGCAGAAGGCAAGGAGGATCCAGTAATATCTTACATGGATGGTAGCAGGCAGACAGAGAACTTGTGCAGGAGAACTCATTTTTGAAAAACCATCAGATCTCATGAGACTTATCCACTATCAGGAGAACAACACAGGAAAGACCTGCCCCCATGACTCAATTACTTCCCACCAGGTCCCTCCCACAACACATGGGAATTCAAGATGAGATTTGGGTGGGGACACAGCCAAACCATATCAGGAAGTAAGTGCAGGAAGCCAAACAGGTAATTAACCATAATGTATTCTGAGAAGGCCTGGTGGGGATATTCAGAGACTTGTTGTCGCAAAGAGCAAGAGACTTATGTCCAGTTATTTCATCTATGACATTGCATGGGAGATAACTGAATCCTGAAGGTGGCGGCTCCCATGCTATTCTCCTGGTAGTGAAAGTTTCACAAAATCTTATGGTATTATAAATGGGAGTTTTCCTGCACATGCTGTCTTGCCTGCCACCATGTAAGACGTGTCTTTGCTCCTCATTTGCCTTCTGCCATGACTATGAAGCCTCCCCAGCCATGTGGAACCGTGATTCCATTAAACTTCTTTCCTTTAAAAATTACCCAGAGTCAAGTATGTCTCTGTTAGCAGCCTGAGAACAGACTAATACAGTAAATTGATACTGGTAGAGTGGGGTGCTGCTGTAACGATACCCAAAAATGTGAACGCAACTTTCAAACTGTGTGACATGCAGAGGTTGGAACAGTCTGGAGGGCTCAGAAGAAGACCAGAAAATGTGGGAAAATTTGAGACTTCCTAGAGACTTGGAGGGCTCAGAAGACAAAAAGATGTGGGAAAGTTTGGAACTTCCTGGAGACTTGTTAAATGGCTTTGACCAAAATGCTGATAGTAATATGAACAATAAAGTTCAGATTGAGGTGGTCTCAGATGGGATGGAGATGAGACACTTCTTGGGAATTGGAGTAAAGGTCATTCTTGGTATGCAGAGACTCACAGCATTTTGTTCCTGCCCTAGAGATCGGTGGAACTTTGAACTTGAAAACTACGATTTAGGGTATCTGGCAAAAGAAATTTCTAAACAGCAAAGTGTTCAAGGGGAAGCAGAGCAAAAAAGTTGAAAAAATATAATCTGAGGATGCAATAGAGAAGAAAACCCCATTTTCTAGGGAGAAATTCAAGCAGGCAGTAGACATTTGTATAACTAACAAGGAGTCAAATGCTAATCCCCAATACAATGGGAAAATGTATCCAGGGCATGTCAGAAACATTTGCCAGCAGACCCTCCCATCACAGGCCTGGAAGCCTAGGAAGGGCAAATGGTTTCCTGAGCAAGGCCCAGGCCCCACCTGCTGTGTGCTCCTTCAGGACTTGGTGCCCTGAGTGACAGCTGCTCCAGCCATGGCTAAAAGGGCCCAAGGTACAGCTCAGGGGGTGGCTGCAGAGATGTGGGCCCAAAACCTTGACAGCTTTCATGTGGTATTGGGCCTGCAGGTACACAGAAGACCAGAATCAATCTTTGGGAACCTCTGCCTCGATTTCAGAGGATGTATGGTAACACTTGAATGTCCAGGCAGACATTTGCTGCAGGGGTGAGGCTCTCATGAAGGACCTCTGCTAGGGCAGTACAGAAGAGTAACATGGGGTTGGAGCCCCCACAGAGAGTCCTCACTGGGACAGTGGAGGTGTGAGAAGAGGATCACTGTCTTCCAGATTTCAGAATGGTAGATCCACTGACAGCTTGCACTCTGTGCCTGAAAAAGCCAGACACTCAACATCAGCCTGTTAAAGCATCTGAACCCTGTAAAGCCACAGGGGCATACTTGTTGTAGGCCATGGGAATCCACCTCTTACATCAGTATGACCTGGATGTGAGACATAAAGTCTAAGGAGATCATTTTGGAGTTTTAAGATTTGACTACCCTCTAAGATTTTGGACTCGCATGGAGCCTGTAGCCCCTTTGTTTTGGTCAATTTCTCCCATTTAAAATGGCTGTATTTACACAGTGCCTGTTCTCTTTGTATCTAGGAAGTAACAAATTTGCTTCTGATTTTACAGGCTAATAGGCAGAAGGGATTTGTCTTATTTCAGATGAGACTTTGCGGATTTTTTAGTTAATGCTGAAATGAGTTAAAACTTTGGGGGACTGTTGGGAAGGCATGACTGGTTTTGAAATATGAAGACATTAGATTTGGGAGAGGCCAGGGATGGAATGATATGGTTTGGCTATGTCCCCACCCAAATCTCACCTCAAATTGTAATAATCCCCAGGTGTCAAGGGTGGGGCCAGGTATAGATAATTGAATCATGGGGCAGTTTCCTCCATACTGTTCTTGTTGTAGTAAGTCTCCTGAGTTCTGATGGTTTTATAAATAGGAGTCCCCTTGCACAAGTGCTCTTGCCTGCGGCCATATAAGATACGATTTTACTCCTCATCAATCTTTTGCCATGATTGTGAGCCATGTGGAGCTGTGAATTCATTATACCTCTTTCCATTATAAATTACTCAGTATCCAATATGCCTTTATTAGCAGTGTAAGAATAGACTAATGCACCAACCGTGAAATGGACTATGCTGTACTCTAACTATAGCTGTTATTAAGCATTACTGATCTTAACAAAATCCATCTTTATGTAACCCTTTTACTTGGAGGCCACCCACCTTGAATACCTCTTGTTGCTATTTACTAATGCCTAACAATTTCCTGGTGCAAATGATATGTAGGTAATTGATATGTATCAGAGAAATATATATTTCTCTCTTTTCCAATTACCATCAAGCTATTTATTGAATGCAATTCATTAGCAATAATCAATGGGCTCTAAATCTCAACATCTCAATAAAATTAAGTTCATTTCAATTCTTAACTTGCATTTTAAATATAAATGTTCTTAAATAATTTCCAAACCAGTGCTTTCATATACATAATTAGAAAACATAAGCACAATGGATTTAACTTCCTCCATCACACAAAACAAATATCAAAAACTTTAAATATGACCAAGCTCATAAATTTTGAAAAAGATGACCTAGGTTAAGATCGTAGCTCTGTTGCTTTTTGTTTTTATTTCAGACATGTTACTTGAGCTCCCAGGGCCTCAGACTCCTTAAAAAAAAAAAAAAAAAAAAAAAAAAAAAGGGAAATACCTCACAATTTGATTCCTTATTAGATTTTTCCCAACTAAATGTTCAATTTCTTGAAAACAGAGGGTTTAGGTTATTTGACTTTATGCTCAATTTCAAATAAATTATTAAGTTTATAGTATGTGCTTCATTTATACTGAGTGAATGAGGTTGCATTGGATAGATTAATTTATATAAATAAATCAATAAAAACTACTGATGAAATAAGATAGATAAATGGATAAGACATGAAAACAAAAAGTAATTTATGATTGGTGTTCCCGGCCTTGATATTCTCAAGGCCTTTCAGAATTTATTGGTCATACTGCTACTTCCAGCAGTAATGCTTTATCAATCATAGAAGCTCCATGGTTTCATCTTTTCTCCAGCATAATATTGGCTCTCAAAGCTGGCCATGGGGATTGCTACCAGCTGCATCTATTTCAATAATCATTTTCTAAAATTGTATTTTCTTTTGAAAAGTCTGCCCTCTCTTTATCTATCTATCTATCTATCATCTATCTATCTATCATCTATCTATCACAATGTACTGTAAACATACTTTAAGGGACATCTCAGTTGTAGGGTTCTCTTACAGTCTTCCACAGAAAAGAAAGCAAAATGACTGATATTAACAGAAATTAATACATTTTTATAGAAGCACAGCTGAATTAAATGTAGCAATAAGAAAGCAGTATTAAATTTTGCACTGCATATAAAAACCATTTACTTGCCTTGAAATTCAATTCTTCTTGCAAAAAGTGTTTGATAAAAAGGGGGAATTGGTGAAAAATGTCGAATCAGTGATGCTATACAGCATAGCAAGTGCGAATGCTTCCATATTCACTGCTCATCCAAAAATTAAAGAAAAAAAAGTCTACATTGATTGTCTACTTAAAACAATCTCAACACGCTTATGTTTTATATGATTACTACAACATAGGTATGATTACTCATCAGGATTAGAGGTCAAAATAGGAAGGAACAGTGCTAGTGAAAGTATCTATATTGAAGATAACTCAAATTTTCAAATTTTCTTTTTAAAAGTTATACTTTCTAAATGGAGAGATTATTATTATTATCATTATCATGAGTTTTAACCTTTCATTTTAAGTTCAGGGGTACAGGTGCAGGCTTGTTAATAGGTAAACTCATGTCACAGGGGTTTGTTGTATAGATTTTTTCATCATGCAGGTACTAAGTCTAATGCCTAAGAGTTATTTTTTCTGATTCTCTCTGTTCCCACCTTCCACTTTCAGGTAGGCCCCAGTGCGTGTTGTTCCCCTCTTTGTGTCCATGTGTTCTTATCATTTAGCTCCCACTTATAGTGAGGACATGTGGTATTTGGTTTTGTGTTCCTGCACTAGTTTGCCAAGAGTGATGGCCTCCAGCTCCATCTACATATGGAGAGATTATTAGACTGAGACAGCATGTTGATCCTTTTTGGTGGTTTTTGGCCTGCCCTAATCCTTCACTTCTAATTTGCCTGCTGCTCTTTATAAGTTACTCATAGCTTGTTTCTTTGGCTCCTGCTTTCTTAGCTAGCTCATAAACTTTTGCCAATTTTTATTTTCTATTTGTCTGCCTGTCTCTCTATTAACCTATTTTGTTTTTCTACCCTAGTCTGATTTTTAGGACTCAAATCTTTAATAATTATTTTTGAAGTCTCTGTGATAATAGAAATTGGGGCAAAAATATATCACTAGTGTCAAACTAAAAATTGCACTTGATAAAGTTAAACAGTCAAGGAAAACTTTATTCAAAGCTATTGCAATAGGGGAGAAAGACCAGAACAGTCTAAATTCAACCCTCTGAAATAAAGGATGAGAGAGAGAGAGTTTAAGGGGTGGTATGTGTAATGGAAAAAAACTAGAGCACATTAGAAGGGCGGCTGATGAATAGGAGGTATTAAGCATGTTGAGTATTTTCTAAGTTTGCAAGTGTTATTAGCTTTAATTAGACAAGCTGTGTTTGCTAATTGGTGCCCAATGAAGTCAGGTTCCTACCCTCAGCAGAAACTCAGACAAAGGGGCACTATCTTTCTTATTGTTTACATTTCAATGGCATCTAGGTTCTTGAAAAAGACATTCCTTGGTTGTAAATCTGAAAAGAAGCTTTCTTAAAAAAATGACCTATATATTTCAAAGGGTCAGAGAACTAAATTAAATTACATGTTTTCTAAAATGCACTAACAAAAAAAGAGAAGATAGTGCTTAGAGTTAGAAACACTGCCTAAAGTTTAGTTAAGCCAAGAGAAAGATTAAGGTATCTTAGTCAACAGAAAACTTCATAAAGTAGGATTTACAATTCTTTACCAGGGTTCTTTGTTTGCTTGCTTGTTTTTGTTTTTATTGTTTTTCATCGTTTTAACTCTACATAGTATCTTCTTCAGTTCTTAGGGGATATTATACTTAAAAACAAGCAAAACATTTAATTACAAATATGTTTCGGGAATATAGGATTGAACCCGACATGATGTTTTTTCTCTGGAAAGATTTCACAGAGTCTCACTATACTGATATGCTGTACAACTATTACAGAGAGGATTATAATACACAGTGATTAACATGATTTTTATAGAAATATCCAGGTATAATTTCTTGTAGTCAAATAAAGAAATGGTCGTTTTGGAACATACAAATATTCCAAAACAAAATTTGGAAATTTACATCATTTCTCTGTCTAGGTAAAAGAAAGAATTACTAGAGAAAGTAAGTCAAAATTTTAAATTTGTTATTTTGAACATTTATTTGTTAAACTAAGGAATAATTTGATTAAATCACTGTTTGCCTTCTTTCATTTGAGTCTTGTGCTAATTATATAAAATACAAAATGGTAAAACTGAAAGTACATAAATAATAATATAAATAAGCTTGATTATTGTTCAATACTTTATATTTTAGGCAGGCATGAGCTAATAATTTGATATTTACAAGATGAAAAGGCAAAGCATAATTTATTCTGTGAATCTTCAGACTTGGATTTCAGCTGGATCAGTTTAATCAAAATAAACTTCTATTTTAGTAGTTAATGTTAACCAAATAGCCAAAAAAAAAAAAAAATGGCTGTGCAATTTAATTTTATTGAATCGTCTAGGTAATGCACATTCTTACCTCATCCACATCACTGAGATAAGGAAAAATTGAAAGGCCTTTTTTTCTAAAGAGTAGTACTTTATTTTCCCTCTGTATGATCATCTTATAGAAACATTGAACTTGATATGTGAAACAATGTACACAAAAATTGCAAAAGTAATTGGCTTTTCCACTAAGAGATACCAGATTAGGCAGGTAGATTTGGAAAAAAAGACAAAGCCACAGCAAGCACCCCACTTGGGAAAGCCTTTTTGCAACTGTGGACCTGAGGGTCCTTATGCCTACACAGAGACATCCGGCAGCCCAGGCTGGTCAAACCCCTGCTTCTCTGACAGACAGAACCCTTAGAAATTGGGATGGACAGAGGGTTTAGTTGCTTTAAAAGGTCAAAACATCACAAAGGCTCTGAAAAATCACCAGAACAACCACCTACAAAAATAGACAAAAACACATTTTGATATAAAAAAAATTAACAAATCCAACAATCACCGTATAAATGTTCAAGAAATCGCAAATAGTATAGAATCCCTCAACTTAACAAAATAACATGTACAAAAAACCTACAGCTAACATCATATTTAATGGTGAAAAAAACCTGAATGTTCTCTTCCTAAGAATATGAAAAAAGCATTTAGAAAAAGACAAGGATGTCCCTTCCACCAATTTTGTTCATCATTGTGCTGGAAGCTTTAACCACTGTACAATGACAAGTCAAAAATAAATAAAAGTTATACAGTTTGGAAAAAAAAAAAAAAAGGTCCAATTTCAGATGACATAATCATTTACATAGAAAATCTTAAGAAATCTATAATAAAAGGTTCTAAATTTAATAAGTGAATTTCACATATTGCAAAATATATAATCAATATACAAAATATTAATTACATTTTTATATGTTATCAAGTTTGCACAAAGTGAAATTCTATATGAAGTATGATTAAAATTCATTTACAGAAAATTAAATATATGTGTATACTTAAAAATATACAGAATTTGCATATTCAACATTATGAGGTGCTAATGAAATAAATCAGCGAACATCTACATAAATTCAGAAAAATAGCATATTTCAGGTTTGGGATGTTCAAAATAATAAAGATATGTATGCTCCAAAATTTCATCTTCAGATTAAGTGCAGTTCCAAAAAAAAAAAAAAAAGAAAAGAAAAAAATCTAACAAGAATTCTTGCAGACTTAAACAACTTGATTTTAAAATGTATGTGGAAAGGCATAGGCCTGGAGTAGACTAAAAAATCCTGACAAAGAAGAATAAAGTGGGATTTATCAACTCCGCCCAGTGATAAGTCTTACTATGTAGCTAATATAATCAAGACAATTTTGTATTGGTTGAGACACACACATAGATCAATGGAACTGAATAGAAGACTCAGAAATAGAACTCTTCAAATATACTGAAAGGGTTTTCGATAAAGGAAAAAAACTAGTTCAATAGAGGAAGAATAGCATTTTCAACAAATGGTGCTGGGCAATTGGACATCAACAGGCAAAAAGATGAACCTCATCCTAAATCTCACCCCTTAAACAAAAATGTCTTTAAAACGGATCACAATTTAAATGTGAATTGTAAAATCAAATGTATTAAAATACAGGATACATTTTCAGTAACTAGGGGTAAGCAATGTGTTCTTAGATTTAACATGAAAAACATAATTTATAACAGAATAAATGATATATTGGATCTTTTAAAAATAAGAAAAAAGTGAAGTGGATGAAAAGGAAAGCTACAGAATGATTATAGAAGGGAAAAATGAAGGATCTTTATGGTGATGGAATCATGTCATGACACTGGTATCTTGACTTTGGTGGTGCATACACAAATCTGCACATGTGGTAACACTGTAAGACTAGACACACACACACAGACACATTTCATATTTGAGATATTTTGTAAAACCTAATAAGATTGTTGTATCATATTAAGTGCATTAATGCAGGATTATATCAATATCAGTATTGGATTTGACTAAAGTAAGGTCTAAGTTTGCAATGATTAGTGGGTAAGAAAAAGTATATGAAAATGGGAGAGGTTTTGTTTTAGTAATATCTCCCAATTCTTTGAACTCCTCCCAAGTTATATGTCACAAATTACATAGTAATCACTCGTCATTTTATAAATCTCTTAGTTGCAAATTCAATTCTAATCTTTATATTGTTGAAAGAATTGAAATCTGCTTTGCTAAATAATTAGCTACCATTAGGGTCCTTACTTTGCCAATATTAACACTGCCATTATTACTAACTATTGTCCCCTCTTAATACGTTTCAGATTTTGTGTTTATTCTCACATTAGGAAAATGAAGAGATACCAGAGAACATGTCCCAAAGCATCCAGCCAATAAGCCATAGGGCCAATTGACAGAAAGTTTTTATTCAAGGGATGATATTTTGACCAATCCAATATGTTTTGGAGATGTCTACCTCCCAGGGAAATGCACCATGGCAAGTGACTGGACAGATAAGAGACAAGCTTTTCTGTGAAATAAAAGAACAACTGTGAAAGTGGGGAAGGCAGAACTGCTTCATAGGCTCCTTATTGGATAGATCAATACTAAGGAAGAAGAAATTCAGAGATCTTGTAGTGAACTCTCTCAATACTATTTATGCCACCTTTTGTCATCCTACAGGTGTACCTGCCCCAGTTAGGAGAACTCATGTGGAGATGCCCATAATGTATTTCAAAAGCATTTGGCTGTCAGATGTTGACTGGACCCTAAAATATAAAATTGAAAATGCTTGAGGCCAGACTGTGACAGCATTCTACACATGCTTACTGTCATGGCTTATGCCAAATTCACTAATGTATTCATTCATATACATGTGTATATGTGTATTCCACAAAGTTTTAGCCTCAAATATGTGCCAGGCACCCAGCTAAACCAGTGGTTCTTCATCTGCCAGGTGACATAAGATATATAAAGATGAACAAAATCGGAATACTGGATCAGACTCTCCTAGGCTTATATTTATACTTTTTAATTTATAGAGGACATTTATGCATCTGGCCAGAAAGATCAACATGTGTTGCCGAGTGTAATAAGACAACAACACATAGCCAGTGCCAGGCAGAGAGACACTCACAAGTTAGAGAAAGGAGACAGGCATCCCTTTGAGCAAGTAGGTGCAGCAGGAGTTGGGAGAATAACATAGAGTGCTGCAGCGTCATTCAGTAGCATCCTGTGCTGCATCTGAAGAGGGACACTCTGTGTGCCTTCCTGTCTCCCTCACCCACCCCAAACCCTGGCCCAGCTTCTTCCGAACCTCACATGTACCATGGGGAGTGGTGGGCACAGACAGACAGAGTCCAGTTAATGAAAATATGCCAATGTGCATTTTCGCAATGCTGACAGCATCTGTGCAGTTCAAATGAATCCCAGCAAGATTATTCCTGCCCCAAGTTGCTTCAGATATTGTTGTATTTATTGTGATTATCATATTCTAAATTACTTTTCCTATTTGATTTTCCTTTGTCCTTAATCAACTGGCGCCTCATCCCACTCAGGGGCAATTTCAAGGAAGATTAGCACGTGGGTATTAAATTGGCATTCTTTCAGGATTTGATCTTTAGGCAATGCATTGATTCATTTATTTTTTCATCAGTCACACATTCAGTGCACTGCTCTTGTGGCTTGAGCCGGATGAGACACAGAGCTGTGATGCTGAGGAATGAAGAATGACTGATAATGTTTTCTGGAGTAGTTGAAAAGCCCAGTCAAGCACTTAGTCTAATCTTTTCTCTTAGGAAATCTGAACTTTATAGAGGCGAAGTTACTTACCAGTCATATAGTTCATCAATGGCTAGATAATAATATAATATTTTGCATGACTCTTTTTTTATTTTTATTTATTTTTTTATTTTTTGAGATATAGTCTTGCTCTGTTGCCCAGGCTGGAATGCAATGGCATGATCTCTGCTCACAGCAACCTCCGCGCCTCCTGGGTTCAAGTGATTCTCTCGGTTCAGCCTCCCAAGTAGCTGGGAGTACAGGCATGCACCAGTCTGCTCCACTAATTTTTGTAGGTTTAGTAGAGGAGGGGTTTCGCCATGTTGGCCAAGCTGGTCTCGAATGCCTGACCTCAGCTGATCCACCTGCCTCAGCCTCCCACACAGTGTTGGTATTACAGGTGTAAGCCACCGTGCCCAGCCATATTTTCTTCCTTTATCACATATTTTTGCAAGAGATTACATGTACCTATTAATAAGCAAAAAGATACCTAATGGTAGAGTTTCATAAGTTTGCCCACATCTACTGGAATTGTTTGCAGATGTCAGATATCTACATCAAAATAATCACATCTTTCTCTTGCTTGAAAACCATGCACAGATTTTTAAATTCATGCAAGGCAAATGCCTAGTTAATTTCTTCATATGGAAATCCATGACAGTAACACCTTAACCTTCTTTTATAGGCTTTTCTTCCACTATACCTGGCCTCTACTTGGATTGCTGAAATTAAAATTACCATCAGAGAAATACAAATCAAAACAACATTGAGATACCATCTCAAGCCAGTTAGAATGGAGATCATTAAAAAATCTGGAGACAACAGATGCTGGAGAGGATGTGGAGAAATAGGAACAATTTTACACTGTTGGTGGGAATGTAAATTAGTTCAACCATTGTGGAAGACAGTGTGGCGACTCCTCAAGGACTTAGAAATAGAAATTCCATTTGACCCAGCAATCCCATTACTGGGTATATATCCAAAGGATTACAAATCGTTCTACAATATAAGGACACGTGCACACGAATGTTCATTGCAGCACTGTTTACAATAGCAAAGACCTGGAACCAACCCAAATGCCCATCGACGATAGACTGGATAGGGAAAATGTGGCACATATACACCATGGAATATTATGCAGCCATCAAAAACGATGAGTTTGGGTCCTTTGTAGGGACATGGATGAACCTGGAAACCATCATTCTCAGCAAACTGACAGAAGAGCAGAAGATCAAACATGTTCTCACTCATAGGTGGGTGTTGAACAATGAGAACACATGGACACAGGGAGGGGAGCACTACACACTGGGGTCAGTAGGGGGAAATAGGGGAGGGACGGTGGGGGGTGGGGAGCTAGGGAGAGATAGCAGGGGAGAAATGCCAGATGTAGGTGATGGGGAGGAAGGCAGCAAATCACATTGCCACGTGTGCACCTATGCAACAATTTTGCATGTTCTTCACATGTACCCCAAAACCTAAAATGCAATAAAATAAATGGGAAAAAAATTAAAAAAATAAAATATAAAATATAATTACCATTTATATCTAACAAACTTCCATGCCACCATGTCACCATACTTTTGTAAATGTTGTTTCACTTACCAAGGGTCCCATAACCCCCTTGTCACTATGTAGAAAAGACCAATGTTCTTTCAAACTCTCTCCAGCATTCTTCTCTGAAGATTCTCCTAGCAACCTGTTGGAGTGTACAGGCTTTGTACATCCTCTTATTATTGGGAACCACCATTCTGCTCCCAACCACTCCATCACAACATTCTGCTAATATTTCTGTTTTTTATGTGGTATTCAAAGAAGATAAATTCACAATTTTCTTTTCTATATTATTAGTTAGTATGCTACCATGTCACAAGTAATCCTCTGAAAGATTTTTTGCCTGAAAACTATACACAAAAATGTATGATGATAAAAACAATAGAAGTTTATTTTTGCTCATTTAAAAGTACCATGTTGGTGAGCAGTTTGGCCATGTAGGGATACTCCAATCAGGCTGATGCCATCCATATGGTTGCCTGCATTATACCAGCTGATGCAGGTTAGCACATGGAGGACCCTGTATGAGGGTTTTATTTTTATTTACTTATTTATTTTGCATTTATTTTTTTTTAAGGCAGAGTGTCACTCTGTTGCCTAGGCTGGAGTGCAGTGGTGCTATCTCAGCTTCACTGCAAACTCTACCTCCTGGGCTCAAGCTATCTTCCCACCTCAGCTTTCAGAGTAGCTGGTGCTACAGGCATGCACCACCACACCCAGTCAGAGGGTTTTATAAATGGATCCTATTGGTACTGTTTATCTTTTGAAGCTATAATTTAATCATGAAGCCCTAACTCAATTCAGGGGAGGCTGGAGAATGTAACCTAGTTGTGTGCCCTGAAAAATAAATGCTTCATTTTAAAAGCTTTTATTATTATAAAAACACTTATTATTATTATAAAAAAATTTGATTTTGTCAGATACTGGCAATCTCTGTTACAGTGCAGATTTATGTTCACCAATTATTCATTTGCATCTGCCCTCTTAAACATAAAACATGAGATTATTCTTCCTTACAAATGATGGCTCAGCATCCCACCAAGTTGCCATAACCAACTAAATGGCTAGAATTTTTGGGTGAAGACCAAGTCTCTAATATGTCCAGATGTGGTTCCTCCTGCTCTAGAAAATGATGAACTATAAAGGTCAGCTATCTCTACTCCCTGTGTGAATGTGCATACACTCAAGCATGTACACATACACATGTACACAATATCAGAATAAGAGTAGGATAAACCCATTTTAAAAACATGCATTAAGGAAAAATATCTATATATGATACCAAATTATGTCAAGGAACTTGTAACCTATGTTTTCTTCTAGAAGTTTATGGTTTTAGATCTTACATTTAACTCTTTAACCCATTTTGAATTAACTTTTGCATATGATGTTAGGTAAGGATCTAACTTCTTTCCTCCGCATATGAATATCCAGTTTTTTCCAACACAATTTATTGTGGAGAGTTTCCTTTTCTTGTTGTGTATTGTTGACACTTTTGTTAAAAATTAGTTAGCCATATTATGAGGGTTTATTTCTGGGTTGCCTATTCTGTTCTATTGGTCTATATGTATGTTTTTATGTCAGTACCTTACTCTTTTAATTACTATAGCTTTATAATATAGTTTGAAATCAGAGAGTATGAGTTTCTCATATTTTATATAAGGTGGTTCTCAGTTTTCATATGCACCAGTTAAATTCACAGAGTCAGAATCTAATTCTGTCTTGTCCTTCACTTTTTATGAGGTGGTCACTTGCCTCTTGGCAATGCACAACACTGGATGTTTTAATTGGATGCAGAATTGGAGCTCTTAGTATTCCATTCTCTGCCAATCCCTGTGTACAAGCTTGTGCCTCTCTCTGTAATTATCTTCTCCCATCTCTACTGGTTCATTTTAGCCATTCAGCTCTCTGATTTTAAATGGTACCTTCTCTGGCACCTTGTCCAAGGTCACCTGGGAATTATTCTATAAACCAACATTAAATTTACTTTCAAAAATTATCAATATCTAAAATTATCTCTCCATTAATTCATTGATAGTCTGCCTTCCTCAACTTGAAGCCAACTTCTTGACAGCTAGGATTCTGTCTCATTTATTGCATTTATATTCATCACCTAAATGATATCTTGTATGTATTTGATGCTCAATAAATGTTTGTTTACTGAATAATTATTAGTAAGTCATTGCTCTACTTTGAGCCTCAGCAGCTTCACTGTGGTTTTGATCACATGTATCTTTAAACTATCAATCAACATTCCCTAAAGTCTGAAGGCTTGGCTCTCAGAAGCAGAATGAAGGAGTGATTAGGTGATGCATTTTATCATAAGTTATGCATTGGTAATACTGTCAGCTGTCATTTACTATGAATAAACACAGGGCAATCATACCTTCTTTCTAATTCTTGTTTTATATATTTGTAAAATTATAATAGTTAAAAAATATCCACAGTGAGCTGTTACATGCAGTAAATGTTATAATACAAATAAAATATTATGTTGTTCAGTAAAGGTTTACTTATGCTACTATTCATATTTTAAATTTTAGTATCTTTTTGTCCCAGGACCTCTTTTAAAGAAAGCATGGTTGGTTGAATCTGAAAACAACAGGATATCTGATTAAGGTAGGGGCAAGCTATTAATGTGTCAAGGATATTAACGTCCGTCAGTCTTTCCTATTGCCGGTCAGCGGTAGCCCACAACCACTCTTCATCTGTAATGAGTTTGAGGAGTCAGCCATTCATCCCCAGGAGGCAGCCAGATGCTCCTCTAACTTTTGGTGCCATATATGTCTTTAGATATAAATAGAGGGTGTTATGTCTCATTAATTATGGGTTTAATAATCACTTCCTATTGAAGTAATAGACAACTAATTGTGCTAATAAGTTTAAATTGAGTGAATGTTTAGTGAACCTCAGCATTTTACAGTTGGCATGGTTTCAAAACTCAATTTAGCTACTGGGGAGAAGAAAAGCAGCTGGTTTTATTTTTGTTTGTAGGTTTTCCTTCTTTTTAACTTGGTAGTGGGCAGCACTTCCTTAGTTCTAGCTCTGAATCTTGGCTTATCCAATTACTACTAAGTTTATGACCTCAGGCTAGTTATGACTCTTCTTTGAGAGGTAATGTTTCCCTATATATCAAATAGAATTAAATAGTAATTATAGCAAAACTTTCTGTGAGCTTACTGTTCACTAGGCACTGTTGGAATCACTTTATATGTATTTACTCATTTAAATTATGTAGCAATCCTATTAGACAGGTTACTATCACGAACTCCATTTCACAGATGAGGGAAGTGAATTACAGAGAGAATGAGCAACTTGTGTAAGATGGCACAGCTTTAAAAGGTAGAGCCAGCATTCGAAGTCTCTGCCATCTGTGCGCTTGGCCACTGTGGTATAGTGCATGCCTATGATATGAAGCATCCACTGAAAGGAGACTTGAATCTATGAGTCTCTGATTTCAAATGATCTGTTCTACCAATTTAGCTGAATTTCTTATAAGGCAAATTGTAAGGCATTAAGTAAGAAGTCATCTAAGAAAGAGATTTGAGTAACGAATGCCTTGTTCACTATACACTCTAACCCCTTTTTTGTTGCCTTCCTCTCTCCTTGCCCTATAAGTGAAGTGATGGACTGGAAAGAAGAGGATTCTGGGAGAAGCATTTGATTCCAGCCCAACGTCTAAACTAGAGTGTGATATGTTATCAGAAAGCTCCTCAGACACATGAAAGACAATCACTTGAGCACTTGTATATTATGTACGTACAAAAAGATACCTTCCTTTTTAAAAGTCTCTTCAACCATGTTGTTTTCAGTTGGGGAATGGAAAACTTACTTAACTCTGGCATTATCATCCCCTGAAGAGCAAGGGTATGAAATATCAAAGTCTAGCTGTCCACTCTGTGTCATCTGAAGATCCTTGTTTAAAAAGATGCTATTAATGCCTCTTGCCATACTGGAACCAGGACAGTCTAATGCAAAGGGCACAGCATCACAGTACCTGTGATAATAGCTTGTGGGCCTTTTTTGTTCACTCTTCCTCCAGAGTCTGTGCATCAGCCCCTGCTTTGATATACCAGGGAAAACTTTCTAGTGCCTGCATGTGATTATGCCGTAATTCTCACTTCTGGAACTGTGTCTCAAATTGGTAAAACTCCCTAACTTTTCACCTCTTCCTTCTCATAACAAAACATAAATGTCCCAAGCACTCAAAATTTAGGGGAAAAGGGCATGCAGTAAGCAATGACTTGAGAGCCATTGTTACTTAAAAAGACGTTTCTACTGTGAAACATCTTTTGAAGTAACAGGTCAAATTCAACTTTCCCTGGAGTCACCAATGAGAAGCCTGCAGTGACAGCAACCCCAGCTGAAAGATGCTGATTTACGTGAGGAAGACAGAACTAAGTGAGGAGACGGAACTAAGTGATTTTCATATTTTATCTGTGGAAATATTGCAAGCATTTTCATATAGAATTTGTAAAATTTGGGAAATGTGACTCAAAGATAAATTCAACATTGCTTTCTTCCTTATTTTTCCCTACCCCTATTTAGTTTCTGTTATGAGTAGATGACAGCCATGCATGCTACAATCTTTCCTAATTCCTGTGGATCCTACTCTTTAAAGCTTAAAAACCTACTTTTCTGCATCGCTACTATCACTTCTTTCAAAGAAATTTCCCTTTCTTTCATATATTATTGAGTAATTTTAAAAGTGGTATTTCACTATGGTTAGAAGCTTCTAGTAAAACACTGCTCTGCCACAGAGGACCCCATAGAGGCCAGCAAAGAGAAAGCAGTATTAACAGGAGAAACTCTCTTATAAAAATTGGTTTTCAGGGCTGGATGTGATGGCCCCCACACTTTGGAAGGCCAATGCAGATGGGTCACTTGAGGTCAGGAGTTCGAGACCAGCCTGGCCAACATGGCAAAACCCCATCTCTACTAAAAATACAAAAATTAGCCAGGCATGATGATGTGTGCTTGTAATCCCAGATACTGGGGAGGCTGAGACAGGAGAATCCCTTGAACCCGGGAGGCAGAGGATGCAGTGAACCAAGATTGCACCATTGCACACCAGCCTGGGTGACAGAGTGCAAATCAGTCTTGGGGTACAAATAAATCCTCTAGGAGAACAATATATACCATAACATCCAGGCGTCCATACCGAGTGGTGATACTCTCTCCACAGACAACTTTGGATTATTGAATCATTTGAAAATAATTCAGATAACAGCTGGTTGATCAAACTGAGGTCTATCAATTGGGGTGAAAATGAAAAACAAATAAAACTAACAGGCTCCATTTTCCCTGTATGGTTCATAAAACAATGCCATAGTGGTTTCCAGAGAGAAAGGAGAAGTATTTTGAACTCTGACAATCCAGAAGGTATATGCATTAAGCTACCTTTAAGACACATGCAGAAATAGCTGTTTCATTCTATTCATCCTAAATCAAAAATCTGTACATTGTAACATGATTATAAATACATAAGGATCTGAATAAAAGGCATAAACAATTAAGAATCACAATTAAGCAATAAAGTATGATGAAGAGATTAAAATTGCAAACATTTCGAAAGAATTGTAGTTTAATAGTCGGGTACACAGAGGTTGAGTTCACTCATGACTCCATCCCTCCCTGGAAGCTGCTGTTGGTGTTTTGAGTAATACATCAAATAATACATACAGAATTCTCATTTCTGCATCGAATGCTACATGTTAAATGTCATTCTATTAATCCCCGTCCTCCTCTTCTTTTCCCTCTACTTTTTCTTTCTTCTCCTTTTCCTCATCCATCTCCTCCTTTTTCTTCTTACTTCTTTGTCCCTAATTAGAACTGCCATTCTTTAAAGCTCATTTAGTTTCTTTTGTAAATTAGAAGACATTTGTTAGAAAAATGTCTTCCTTTATATATTTCATATAATTAATCCTTGCATTTTAACATTTTAAGAAAAAATAAATTCATTAAACACAAGAATAAAAATATTTTGAATACAAAGATATGACCACCTGTAGCACTGACTCATTTTTTATTTTGAAACATTTGATAGCTTTCTAACTATAAATGCACTAAGTTTCATTTTGTATGTCTGTATCTCTTTATCTGCCTCTTTGTCTGTTGCCTCTCTGTATGTGGGAGTGCCTTTTTAGATTGGCCATGGGGTAAAAGACACACAAAGGGGAGCCATGATTAGCTCTAAGCTTTGTGCATGTTGTCAGAGAAAAGATTCTCTTTTCTCCCACTTGCCTTATTCTTCCCAGGCCCTACTCAATTCCCCAAGTGTTGTACCTTAAATGAACATGATGTCCTGAATGTCCTAGGCTCAACACATATCAGTGTTGCCTGGTGAATACTTACAGTGGTTAGCAGTTTAGGGCACATAACTGAATTATACTTTCAGATATATTTCGGTTTAGATGTAGCCAGATTTCCCATGGAGTGTTTCAATTAGTAACCTGTTACTGTCAAGATTTCTCTTTTCCTCACTCATGGGACCTAGAGCATATTTAATATCAGAGTTCTGTCAGCCATGGCGTACTCTCATAAAATATGACCAAGAAATAATCTCTATTAAAGATACAGTTTGTTCTCATTATTCATGGTAGTTATGTCCTAAAAAGTCACCGTAAACACTGAATCTAGATACAGTTTGTTCTCATTATTCATGACAGTTATGTCCTAAAAAGTCACCATAAACACTGAATCTGTGAATATTGAGCCATTGTTCCTGGTGAAATACATGGTTAGGTGCCTGTAAGCCCCTGCTCACAACGTATTTACAAACTGATCAATACATAACCTTGTTTTCTGTGTAATTTTGTTTAAAGACACTCTATTTAACCCTATATGGTAGATTCATTAATGTTGCTCTCATAGTCAACAGCAATATAACTCACTCCTGAACAAAGTTTATCTAAGACTCATACTTTTTCATAATACACAGCATACTCCTCTTGCCATTAGAAACACTAGACATCACTACAGCATTAGACTGAGGAGTCATTTTTTAAAAAGTGAAAGGACAAGGTCAAAAAATAAAATAAAATATTCAAAAACAGTAACACTGCACGGACAGTGAAAATGGCACTGCTTACACTGTGAAAGCTGAAACAAGACAGAGCATGGCCTTGATTGACTCGAGCTGGAAATGCATTCATTGGGTAACTCCATTTTTCTGTTGTCCCACGCATGTCTATGAATGAACACTAAAACACTATTGATTTTAGGCTATCTGTAAATTTTAGCAAGTAGGCCGATTCACAAATATAGAATCCACAAAATGAAGATTAGCTATGCTTAGGAGCTGCTTGTGAAGTGTGACATGGCCTGCCTTCTCATGACTAGTTATACTCTATTTATTAATAATTCACACAGTAATACTCTAAGAGAAAGGAGAAAGTCAGCTGAAAAGATTAATTAACAGGTACGGAATTTTATCCCCAGGCTACGTGACTCAGAGACCCTGGCCTTTATCAGTATACCATTCCTGTTTCCTTGCTGGGCCACCTCTCTATGCTGACGCTAAACTTGAGTTCCTGCTCCACTTATCTCAGTATGAATATCCTCTCCATATTGCAAAACTCAACAGTGGGTGACATAATATGGTAGGACTCTAACCACATGAAGAAATTGATCTTCAGAGAAATTCAAGAAGTATTTCTAATAGAAAATTATAATGTTATAATAGACATTTAGCATTAGTTATAATAGACAATTCCAAACAAACAAAAAAATACATACGATGCAGGTTACATGGTCTTCTCACTATGCCACTCATAGCCTTAATGTCAGCCTTCGGAGGTTTTCCATCAAACAATTCCAAAAGTGTTTTCCAATAGAGCCAATTGTTTCAAGATACTCTCAAAATGGGGCAGGGGTGGTGATAGAGAATTATGTAATCAAATCTACTGGGGGGTGCTACATAATAGACATTTCTCCTGAATAATGAGCATATGCAGCAGTACCTTTTAAATGCTTTTACAAGTCCAACACAAAATAAACTTTTTTAACCTAATATTTTCCAAAGTTATTTAACTCATGTAGCAGACTTTGACAAATGTTTTAGAAAATGGTGTTCCAATAAAATATGCTCATTTTTCCCCCATTTATTTATTTTATTGCATTTTAGGTTTTGGGGTACATGTCAAGAACATGCAAAATTGTTGCATAGGTACACACGTGGCAGTGTGATTTGCTGCCTTCCTCCCCATCACCTACATCTGGCATTTCTCCCCCTGCTATCTCTCCCCAGCTCCCCACCCCCCGCTGTCCCTCCCTTATTTCCCCTCAACAGACCCTAATGTGTGATGCTTCCCTGTGTCCATGTGTTATCATTGTTCAACACCCGCCTATGAGTGAGAACATGCGGTGTTTGATCTTCTGCTCTTCTGTCAGTTTGCTGAGAATGATGGTTTCCAGGTTCATCCATGTCCCTACAAAGGACCCAAACTCATCGTTTTTGATGGCTGCATAATATTCCATGGTGTATATGTGCCACATTTTCCCTATCCAGTCTATCATCGATGGGCATTTGGGTTGGTTCCAGGTCTTTGCTATTGTAAACAGTGCTGCAGTGAACATTCGTGTTCACGTGTCCTTATAGTAGAACGATTTGTAATCCTTTGGATATATACCCAGTAATGGGATTGCTGGGTCAAATGGAATTTCTATTTCTAGGTCCTTGAGGAATCGCCACACTGTCTTCCACAATGGTTGAACTAATTTACACTCCCAACAGTGCAAAAGTGTTCCTATTTCTCCACACCCTCTCCAGCATCTGTTGTCTCCAGACTTTTTAATGATCGCCATTCTAACTGGTGTGAGATGGTATCTCCATGTTGTTTTGATTTGCATTTCCCTGATGACCAGTGATGATGAGCATTTTTTCATATGTTTGTTGGCCTCATGTATGTCTTCTTTTGTAAAGTGTCTGTTCATATCCTTTGCCCACTTTTGAATGGGCTTGTTAGTTTTTTTCTTGTAAATCGGTTTTAGTTCTTTGTAAATTCTGGATATCAGCCCTTTGTCAGATGGGTAAACTGCAAAAATTTCTTCCCATTCTGTTGGTTGCCGATTCACTCTAATGACTTTCTTTTGCTGTGCAGAAGTTGTGGAGTTTGATTAGGTCCCTTTTGTCTATTTCAGCTTTTGTTGTCAATGCTTTTGGTGTTTTGGTCATGAAGTCCTTGCCTACAGCTATGTCCTGAATGGTTTTGCCTAGATTTTCTTCTAGGGTTTTTATGGTGTTAGATCTTATGTTTAAATCTTTAATCCATCTGGAGTTAATTTTAGTGTAAGGTGTCAGGAAGGGGTCTAGTTTCTGCTTTCTGCACATGGCTAGCCAGCTTTCTCAACACCATTTATTGAGCAGGGAATCCTTTCCCCATTGCTTGTTTTTGTCTTGTTTGTTAAAGATCAGATGGTTGTAGATATATTGTGTTGCCTCCGAGACCTCTATTCTGTTCCATTGGTCTATATCTCTGTTTTGGTACCAGTACCATGCTGTTTTGATTACTGTAGCCTTGTAGTATAGTTTGAAGTCTGGTAGTGTGATGCCTCCCACTTTGTTCTTTTCGCTTAGAATTGACTTGGCTATGCGGGCTCTCTTTTGGTTCCATACGAAGTTTAAGGTGATTTTTTCCAGTTCTGTGAAGAAGGTCATTGGTAGTTTGATGGGGATAGCATTGAATCTGTAAATTACTTTAAGCAGTATGGCCATTTTCACGATAGTGATTCTTCCTAACCATGAGCAAATGTGCAAAAATCACATGCATTCCTATACATCAATAACAGACTAAAGAGAGCCAAATCAAGAACATACTTCCATTCACAATTGCCACAAAGAGAATAAAATACCTAGGAATACAACTAACAAGCAACGTAAAAGACCTCTTCAAGGAGAACTACAAGCCACTGCTCAACGAAATAAGAGAGGACAGAAACAGATGGAGAAACATTCCAAAATATGTTCATTTTATAGATGAAGAGTCTGAGAATCAGAAAGATGAGATGACTTGCTTTTGATCTCAAATTACTTAGCAGAAGAGCCAAGACCTAAACCTTGAACTTCTGAGTAATAGGTCAGTGTGAATTTCCGTTACAGAAGGCTGCCTCTCTAAGCATCTTTTAATAATCTTCACATTTCTCTTACTGAAAACAAAACAATGGGTTTTGATCAAAAATCTTTTCATGAGGGACCATGAAGTTTCCTATATTCTTGGAGGTGGATAAACAGGTATCAATTATAAACTGTTGAACAGGACAGGACATAAGAGAATCAAACAAATGCCTTAAGCACTTATGAAGTGCTTTATATATGTTATTTCAGAAAATATGCTAAAAGTTTCAATAGTACCATTATTTTTTCCTGTAGTTGAGCTGCAAATCTGATTTTCAAGCTTAGAACTACATGGAGATTCTGTGGACAGAAAGACAGAATCAATACACTTTTGAACTTTCCAAGAGTTGAGGAAGCCCCTGCAGAGAAGAGAAAAGCAAAAGTTTCTTTAGAAGTTGCTGACTACTTTTCTATTCTTTTTTGTTTCTTGACTTTTCTCACCTTTAATAAGCTTCCATTTCCAGATTTCTTATCTGGACCCTTGCATATTGCTGACAAGATGTTTCCTTCTCAGTTCTCAGAGGACACATCAATATCTTCACTGTTGTGAAGAAGAAACCCAAGGTAAATCTGCATGCCACTTCAACTACCTAAAAATGTATATGTGGTGAGGAGCCTAGCAGGTCTTGTGCAATTTCATTGCTATTGGGAAGAAAATGTAATGTGAGCCTTTGGGGTCTTCCAGAATCTGCAAAATGCCATGAGAGGCAAAATAAATAAATACATAAATATATAAAAATAAAAAAATAAAAGCCAAACAACAAACAACAAAATAATCACTGTCTTACTCTGTTTTGTGCTGCTCTATCAGAATATCAAAGACCAAGTAATTTGTAAAGAAAATAAATTTATTTCTCACAGTTCTGAAAGCTGGGAAGTCCAATATCAAGGTTCTGACATCTGGTAAAGTGCTTCTTGCTGCATGACTGCATGGTGGAAAATGGGGGGCGGGGAGAAGAGGATGTGAGAGAGCAAGAGACAAAGGTAGCCAAATTTATCTTTTTATATCAGGCCCCCACTCCTGTGATAACTAATCCATTCCCAAGATAATGCCACAATTTCATTAATGAGGATAGAACCCCTGTGAAGTAATCGCTTATATAAAAATTCCCATCAGTCAGCACTTTTGCATTAGGGGTGAAGTTTCTAACACGTAAACTTTGGGGCACGTATTCAAGCTATAGCAGGCACCAACTTATGTTTACTCAGGACCCCACAGCAGTGGATTCTAAGCTGTCATGAACGGATGCAAAGATAATTTTGAGAAGCACAGTTCAGCCATTTGAATTATTTCAGGAGTCAGTGAGAGCTTTGCCTTTACTAGTTTTGTATTATTGACAATGTTTGCTTTAGTTCTTCAAGGTTTTTTTTTGTTTGTTTTATTTTATTTTTGCTAAATATCTTATTTTGATGTCTTGCTGACTCTCTCTAATTACACTATGTTTTAGTCACATGAAGTTACCTATGGATCCTGACACACACCACTGAGTTTCATAACTTTTTGCCATTCCATAGGTTGGACTCCATTTCTTTCCTGCCTGGTGAACCCTTACTTGTTAAAACGTGGTACAAAGTTTTTCAGTTTTTTTGCCTGCCCACACTGAGCTGGTTCTATCATTGTCTTACTGTAGTCTTACAGATATCTAAAATCATTTGCCTAGGTTTACAGTAAGTCCCAGTGTGCCAGGAATACACTTGTTGTATGCTATTAGTCCTAGTGGAATTATTGATCGTTACTCACTTTCATACTCAGAAGTACCTGTTTTTGATGATATGTTACATGGTCCCCTACTCCTGTCTGCCTGTGGTTTTTCCTTCCCTAGATCATAGGCTCCTGGTAGGTCATAAATAATATTCTATTTATTGTTTTATCCCCCATAGCTACCAAAGTGTCTGACTTAAGAGACATCTGTAGGAGGGATAAAAACAAATAATTCTCAACGTAAGCCACAACTGTCTGAATCCATATTTCATGCTGTTTATGAAATGACACACTGGAAATAAGCCTAATTTATTCAGAGACACTTGTAGAAATCTTTCTCTTCATTGAATGCTCATAGCAATGCTACCTTTACTGCGAGCCTCCTCTGGTCCCCTTCTTAGAATCACCATATCTTTCATTCACTGTACCACAGTGCCTTAAATGCAACATGCCACATTACACCTTATAATACATTTGGTCATCCTTCCTCCTATCTTGGTATCCCATAGTCTGACATATCTTTGAAGGCAAATGATACTGTTTTAATTATCAATGCATAGAACACAGCACTTCTACTACTACTAATTGCTAACGGTGCCTGTGGGTTTTCTGTATGTTAGGCATAGTGCCAGGCAATTCATATGTTTTACCCCATTCAATTTTCACTATAACCTTATGAGTAGGTAGTATTACTACAACCAATTTTATACTTAAGGATACTGAGGTTCAAAAAAATAAATAATTTATCTTAGGATATAGTGCTAGTAAGTGGTGAGTTTGAGATTCAATCTTAGGTTTCTCTAACACCAGAGGATATTGCTGGATTTCTTTAAATGATAAGAATCTTCCATTTATTTATTTGATTTAAGATGTCTTCCTATGTTTATATTTAGTTAACCAGCTAGGCAGCTCTATCTAGATATATTTTCTACCAGAAATCTAAGGCATGTTTCTTTTGATATCTTCTGAGAAAGAAATGAGAATTGAAAATACAGCATCAGTTTCTCTTGTCTTCTTAGCTGACATATCTGAAAGAGACGTATCTGGATAGCATTGGCAGTTATTGAATGGGGTGTGATTTATTCATTGTTCTCTACAGAGATACTCAGCATCCCTTGATCTAAACAAAAGAGAAGCCTAATACTAAAATTCAGCCTTACCTTCAGCCACAGCGAAAGGCATTTAATTTTTGGCTTATTTCACAAAATCCACTGACACATCCTTCAATACTTTAAGCCAGAGATGCTGCTGAACAAATTGTTTGCCACGGGTGTGTGGGCCACGTGAAAGTGATATTCTCTATCCGTTTATGAATTGTATTTCACTTCTTGTTCGATTAATGATGCTAACTGTAAGAACTATTCAACACATTGTAACAGCAGGCATCTGTTAACTTCAGAAACATACAGAACACTTAGCAGTTCATGCTTTTTTGTGCATTATCTCCATTGATTCTGATGAAACAGGCAGGATGGAGATTACTTAGCCTATTTCCCAGAAAAGAAAATGTAGGCTTAGAAAGTTAAGTGGAGCAGTCATAAGCTCACACGGAGCAAAAATGGGTCTCTCTAGCTCATGTCTTTTACTCTCCAAGTCCAGTTTTCTTTCTACTTTTTACTCTGCCATGCTCATTTATGAAACTCTAAGTTATCTGAAAGTGAGACTATTTTGCAATTAGGTTTGGGATACCTTGAAAATTTTTAATTCATCCACCATTTATTGAAATATGTACGTTATACACTGCACACTAAAATGTTTCCAGGACTCAGTCCATAATTGGAAAAAGTAAAATGTTCAGAAATTGTCATCTGCAGTCGTGTAAACAACAGGGGTCTACACAGGCAAAGTCTGCAAAGAGGCACCTAAACTGTAAAGTGTTTTCAAATTCAAGGTTGTCTCATACTCAGACTAAAATTTCTCCAAGTGCATTAGTAAGTGTCCTGTAAAAGAGGATTCCAGAGTCAAATGCATTTTATAGAATATAAGTTGCATATTGTCTTGATATAAATTCAAAACTCAATCAAAACATAAAAATCTAAGATAAGTCATTCACTTAAAAACCCTAATAAAAATGTTTAGCTTAGTTACAGAATTTATTGGTAAACCATTTTAATGAGATTTTTTTCCCTCCATTTTGATACATATTACTATCTTTTGGCACACAGTTTGAGATACCTTTCCTAAGACGGTGTATCAATACTGAAAAACCCCTAAGGTTTTGGAGTTTGCATTTTTCTTCATATATGTTGGTTTCCCTTAAATTCCATTGGCAATATCTGTGGTAGAAATCTAGGACCTGTACATGCAAACTTACAGAGAGAAGAGGCAACACATTTCTTTCCGGTGTATAACCTGTTTGGGGAAATGAACATCTTTCCAGAAACTCTTGATGGGCACTTTCAAGTAGAATTAATTATTTTATTTGTTTTCCCTCAGCACACTTAAGCCAAGGTAAATCCACACAGTGTGAGGCAGGGTGTCAACTGATGATGCTCTTCTTGGTGAGTGGAGAGACCTGTATTGTAAGTCCAGAGATCTGAAGCGTCATTTGAGGTTTTACACCCTGAGTGTGTGTGCTGGTTTGGAAATGCATCCACAGTTATTTCATAATCATACCCTCAAAAGTTTGGGGAGCTTAATTCCTTCCCCTGGGGTTGTTACAACAGGCGTATCAAATTCTGACACATACAGAACACATGGTGGTTCACAGCTGGGGTTTGTGCGTTTTCTTTCCTGATTCTGATGAAACTCATTTCTAATGAGCAGAATGTGGAAAAAATGAGAGTGGCAGTGTGACTTCCGAGAGCGTGCCACATGGCGCTATAACTTCCTACTTGCACCCTCTGTTTCTCTCCTTCACCACTGTCTTTGGGGGAAGCCAGCTGCCATGGCATGAAGAGGGTGACTTCCAGAGGAAATAATCCCAGCTGCCAAAAATCAGTCTGATCTGAGTAGTAAACCACATAGATGTGGATCTTCCAGATCCAGTCCAGCCTTCAGGAAAGAAGAGAAAAAGGATCCCCACATTTTTCAAGTATTTTGTCGTATTAGTTTGTATCTAATCTAGCAATTTTCTGAATGTTTAATTCACCATTCTGGCCCCTGCAGAAATGGAGCAGGCCCTGGAGAATGACTGTAGACCTCCACAACTGTAATCAAGGAGTAGCATTGGCAGCACCGACTGTGGAGATTGTATCAGCTGACATAGTATCAGAGCTGGAGTGGACTGACAAGGCCGCAGGCACATGCATGTGGCCATAATCTGATAATGCATTCTTTTCAGTATTGGAAACAGTTTGTATTCATATGGGCAGATGGCAATATTAATGTACAGTGCTGCCGTAGGGTTACATTACTTCACTCACCCTCTGTTGTAATATCCAAATGACATCTCGACCACAGAGTGTTACACTGATCCATTTCATGGATGGTGTCATGTTGATTGGACAGGTAGAGCAAGCATTAGCGAAGAGACTGAAAATGCTCCAGAGGCTGGGAGACAGATTGTAGGAATATTCAGGGGCTACCTAGTTCAGTAAAGGTTTCAGTGGTCAAGTTCAGGTGTCTTGACATAAAACCTTTTCTAAAATGTCATCTGCATCTTGCATCACCTACCATAAAGTAGGTAGCAGGGCACCTGGCTGGCCTCTTTGACTTCTAGAATCAAGACATCCTACATCTAGGATATTGTTTCAGATGTATTTTCACCCAGTGACACAGAAAGCCGACATCTCTCAGCGATGCTCAGAACCAAAAGGGCATGGCAGCAGGCCTAAGGCACAATCATCCATGACACTGGAGCCAAACGACCAGCAGATCCTGAGGTGTTAGAAGTGTCAGTGATAGGAAAAGGCAGAAAAAAAATGGAAAAGCTATAGGAAAAGGAATATTGAGCTTGTGGCAAACCCCAGTGGAAAAATCACAATGCAAGCCCCCAGGATTCTGAAGAAAAGTCATTCCATCAGCAGCAAGATAATTTTATGCCATTCTAAAATCGGCTCTTGACTTACTGGACTCCAATGGCATCTGATAGTCTAATACACTCTTGGACACCCTAAGACAGATCAGGCCTTTTCTCCTGGTGACTTAAATAAAAGCCTATCAGACTAGTAAATCCACTTTCTTTGTGAATCTCCAAATATGAGCATCTCAAAGTCTTTTCACTGGAGCGTTTTACTTTTCCAGAAAAGAAGTCCTAATATAATTTCTAAGGGTGTATTAGGAAATTGGTGAGCTACGTGCTGGCTGTGAAGACTAGCTCTGGAAACGTGGTAATGTAATGTGTATAGAGAATTACACCAGATGGACCACTTTCCATTCCACTTTCCAACCATGTTTCAATATCACCTCATACACCAGGGTACCTGATTTTCTTCTGGGGTGCTTTCAGGAGAAATTGCCTCATATTTTAAGAGAATAGTTCTAGAAGTCACTGTGTTATAACTTCCTTTCCAACTTTTGCTCTTTGAAATTGGCTGAAATTTCTTGCATGCTATGCTATTATCTCCTCTCACATAATTGTGGACCTTGTGAGATACTACTTTCTAAAAATTGCATTTTACTTTAATATTGCAGGGGTCCTAGAAATAAGACTTGCTAAACATCTGCTGTTAGTTAAGCATTTTAAACCACAATGTCTTATTTATATTAACCTATCAAATATTAGGCAGCAACCACATTTATATTATTTATTTATCTTTTTTGAGACAGGGGCTTGCTCCGTTTCCCAGGCTGGAGTGCAGTGGCATCATCCCAGCTCACTGAAGCCTCGAATTTCTGGGCTCAAGTGATCCTTCCTCCTCTGCCTCCCAAGTAGCTGGGACTACAGGTGTACATCACCATGTTTGGCTATTTTTTTTTCTTACTTTGTAGAGACAAGGTTTCTCCATGATTCCCAGGCTGGTTGCCAACTCCTGGCTCAAATGATCCTCTTGCCTCAGCCCCTCAAAGTGCTGGGATTACAGGCATGTGCTACCATGCTCAGCCTATATCAATCTTTTAAGATCCACAAGTTAACAACAGATTCAAAAAAAAAATAATAAAGTAAAAGAGCTCAACGGACTGAATTCCCATCTCCTAACCAGCCAAATACATGCTTTTGAGGCTTTAAAGTATTGGTTTTTACTGAGCATCTAGTCTGAGTCACTTTATGATGTGTCTTATCACGCTATGTCTAATACTCATGAACACACTGGAAGATAGATATTAAAGTCCTGTTGTATTGATGAGTAAAATGAAGTCGAGGGAATCTAAGTGATATACCCACAGCTTTGCTTTTGGTAAATGTGAACATAGGATTTATATTCAGATTTCTTTGCCTTCCCAGAGCTGCAGCTTCAATCATTTTCTATTTCCTCAGTTGCCTTCAGAGAGTTAAACTTCGGCCATTTACAGGTGTAAACATAACTTATAAGCCTGAGCTTCAAGGAGTGGGGGAATTCTTGATTTCTCCTGAAGGGTTAGATGCTTAATCCTGATTCATGTAACAGGTAGCTATTTACAGTAAAGATTGCAACTCACGTAATTATAATTTTTATAATTAGTAACATTATAATATTTGCTTATATATTTTCCTGCCATTAAAATGTAAATTTTAAAGACATGCTTGTTTCTTATTTACTTTCTTATAACCAGTAAATAACAAAATGTACAGTCCACGGTGCATGTTTACTGAATTCACTAATTACCATTATGCATTCTATCCATCAAACAATATTACTTTGAAGTGTGAAAGCACCTTTGAACTGAGGTGATATAACAAGCAATCAGCTTTATCAGTAGTACAAAAACAAGTTACCAATAATGAATGACATTTTTAGCTGTGGTAGATTTTCTCAAGGATGATGACATCTGAGGGAGGTTGTCTATACCTGGAAAGTAGGAGGCCAGAGTTTCAGTTCTGCCACTGCCTTTTCATATTTTTATAACCTGGGGAACTTCGTCTTTTTCTCTGTGCCTCATAATTCTTGTATGGCAGAAAAGACTATATCAGAAGTTTAAACAAGCTTCTTAGGAGCTATACTTGGTCCATCAATATGTGGGGATTGAATGATATTGTCTTTTGTTTGTCAGTTTGATTCATTTTTTAAATAAATTCTATCTATCTATTTATTATTATTATTATTATTAGAGACGGAATTTTCCTTTTGTCATCTAAGCTGGAGTGCGATGGTACAATCTTGGCTCACCGCAACCTCTGCCTCCCAGGTTCAAGCGATTCTCCTGCCTCAGCCTCCAGAGTAACTGGGATTACAGGCATTTACCACCATGCCCAGCTAATTTTGTATTTTTAGCAGATACAGGTTTTCACCGTGTTGGTCAGACTGGTCTCGAACTTCCGACCTCAGGTGATCTCCCCACCTCGGCCTCCCAATGTGCTGAAGATTACAGACGTGAGCCACAGCGCCAGTCCATAAACTTTTCTTTTCTTTTTTTTTTTTTTT
>NW_016107774.1:1605044-1618091 GCF_001604975.1 Cebus imitator
AAAATTTAACCTACAGACTGGGAGAAAAATATTTGCAAAGTATGTGTCTGAAAAATTGTGTCTAGAATATGTCATTACCTTTCAAAGCTTAATAATATGTGAATAATAATTTCACTGAAGGCATTTAAAGATGGAAAATAGGCACAGAAAAAAATATTCAATGTTATTAGCCACCAAAGCAATGGAAATGAAAACCAGAAAGATAGTTCACTACAAACCTATTATAATAGTTAAAATAAAAGAAATAGCAACAATATTAAATGCTGGCAAGGATTCAGAAAAACCAAATCACTCATACATTGCTTGTAGAAATGTAAAATGGTACAACTTCCCTAGAAATAGTTTGGAAGTGTCTTAAACAACTATGCATCCAAATACTATATAAGCCATCAATTATATTTGTGGTCTTTTGGCATAGAGAAATTAACTCATATCCACAAAAAAAAAAAACCTGTACCAAATGTTTTGTTCATAATAACACCTGATATTCTTTAATGAATGAATGGTCAAGTAGCCTGTGATACCCTGAATAGCCATGATAACCATACCATTAATACTACTCAGCCTTGAAAAGGAGCAAACAATTGATAAATTTTGTGACCTGGATGAATCTCCAGAGAATTATACTGAATGACAAAAGCCAATATTAAAAGTTGTGGGATTATACGATTTCATTTATGTAACAGTCTTCCGATGGCCACATTATAGAAATTAAAAACATATTAGCATTTTTTTGTGTGAGTTATGGAAGAGGTAGAGGCCAGGGGAAGGTAGAAGTGGCTATCAGAAGCTACATGAGGAATCCTTGTGGTGATAGAAATGTTCTACAGCTTGACTCTATTGATATAAATATCCTGGCTATGGTATCGTACTGTATTTGTGCAAAATGTTCCTATTGGGAGAAATAATTAAAAGTGTACATGGGGCTTCTCTCTATGATTACTTGCAACTACATATTTATTACAATTATCTCCAAATAAAAAGTTTAAGTGAAAAAAAAAAAGAGAAGAATGAGGAATGTTTCAATGCCCTAGAGATCAATGATCTCCAGTATTTGGGGTTTTATAAAAATAAAAAGATTAAAAAGTATGCATAGCTGAGTTAAAGACAGGGAAGAACAAATAAATACTTGAAGCACAGAAGATTTTTGGGGCAGTGAAATCATTCTGTGTGATACTATAGTGGTGGATACATGTCACTATACATTTATCCCAACCCATGTACAACACCAAGAATGAACCCTAATTAAACTATGAATTTGGGGTAATGATATGTCAATATGGGTTCATCCATTGTAACAAATGGACCATGCTGGTGGAGGAATTCATAGTAAGAGATGTGCTTGTTTAGGGGTAGAGGGTATATGGGAATTCTCTTGTAAACCTAAAACTCCTTTAAAATTAAATAATTAAATAATTAATTATTTAATTATTTAATTATTTAAACTAATTAAAGTTTTTAATTTTTACCCAGTTGAATTTATACATTTTTATTTTCCTATCTCATCTATATCTATCTATATCTATATTGAGACACAGTTTCACTCTTGTTGCCCAGGCTGGAGTGCAATGGCATGATCTCAACTCAATGCAAGCTCTGCCTCCTGGGCTCAAGCAATTCCCCTGCCTCAGCCTCCCAAGTAGTTGGGATTACAAGTGTGTGCCACCATGCTTGGCTTCCTAAAGTGCTGGGATTATAGGCATGAGCCAACCACACCCAGCCCCTAAATCATATGTTTAGTTTCAAGGAGAACAGTTATTTGCTTAGGCCTGGATCCTGAAAATACTTCTCTATGTTTGTTTCTAAAAGTTTAAAATTTTACATTCATGCCTGTGACCCATTTTGAGTTATTGTTTGTGTATGGTATAAGACTACATCAAGGTTCATTTTTTTTACTGATAAATGTCCATTTGCTCCAAGATAATTTATTGAAATGGCTATCTTTTCTTTATTGAATTGATTTTGAACCAAAAGTCAGTTGGGCGTCATTGTGAAGCTCTCCCTATAGTTTCCCTGTTTTGTTCCATTGGTCCACATATGTCTATCCCTCCACCAATTCCACACAGTCTTAACTATTATCGCTCCATCATTAGGATGGGATTATACAGAACGATTCTTCTCAGTTTGTCTTTGTTTTCAAAATTGTACATTTAATTTAATTACCTGGCTTTTCCAAATATATTTTATAATAATCTTGTTTACATCTACAAAAAAATTGCTGGGAATTTAAAAGAAATTGCATTAAAGGTGTGTATCAACTTGGGAAGAATTATACATTTACTTTGATTTTTTCATCAGTATTGTGTAGCTTTCCATTTTCAAGTTTTGCACATATTTTAGTGTATTTACACTTAAGTATTTTATTGTTTTTGAGTGATTATAAACGGCATTGTATTTCTATTTCAAATGTCCATGAGCTCATTGTTAGTTATAGAAATACATTTTTTATGTTTATCTTGTATTTTTGCATTCTTACTGAATGCACTTATTCGTTCTAGGCAATCATATCACTTGAAAATATAAATAGTTATATTTTTAAATTTTCAATCTGCACTCCTTTTATTTCCTTTGTTACTCAACTACAGTGGCTAGATTTTCTAACAAACTATTGAAAAGAATAGTGGCAGCAGAGGTCATTTCCTTGTTCTTGATCTTAGGGGAAAACCTTTAATTTTTACAGTTCAGTATAATATAAATTATATGTTTTGTAGATGATTTACTAATGTTAAGAAAGTTAAGATGTTAAGAAAGTTTCCCATTTAAGATTTTCTGTGTTTCTATTATAAATAAATGCTAAATTTTGCTTGTTATTTTTGTTTTGTTTTGTTTTTCTATATCAATTGATATGATCGTATGACTTCTACTTTAGTCTGTAAGTATGGTAGATTACATTGATTAATTTTCAGATTATGAATCAGCCTTTCATTCTGGAAATAAACATCTCTTGGCCCTCAGGGTGTAATTCTTTTTATATGTTGCTAAACTCTACCTGGTAATAGTTAAGAATTTTCACATCTATATTCATGGGGAATCCTGGCCTATAGTTTGCTGCAGACCAATTGTCTTTGTCTAATTTTGACATTAGTGTAATAATATCCTCATAAAATTAGTGGAGAAGAATTTCTTCCTCCTCTGTTTAGTAGAATATTTTCTATAGAATTGGTATTAATTCTTCTTTAAATTTGAGAGGGTTCCCCTGTAGAATCATCACAGCATGAAGATCTCTTGTTTGAAATGCCTTTTAAACTTGTAATTTCCATTTTCTTAATGGTATGGGAATATGCAATGTATCTGTTACATATTAGGCAGGTAGCAATAGTCTATATTTTGCCAATAATTGATTCCTTTCATCTAAATTGTCAAAATTATATGTGTAGCATTGTTAATAGCATTGCCTTATTATCCTTTAAAAGTTTTCAAGATTTGTAGTTTTATTCCCTGTTTTAGTCCTGATATTGGTAATCTATGTCTTTTCTTTCTTTCTCTCTTTTATTATTTGACATTCTTGCTAGAAATTGACAACTTTATTGATCTTTTTAAGTAACCAGCTCTTTGCTTCACTAATGTTTTTCTACTTTGTTTTTAATTTTAATGATTTCTTTTGCCACTAACTTTATCATTTCCTTTTCTGCTTCCTTTATTTTTTTCTTTTCACCACTCCTGAAGTAGGAGGTTTGAATGTTGATCTGAAGTCTTTCCTCTGTTTAAATGTATGCATTTAGTGTTATAAATCTCTCTCTCACCACTGCTTTGTGTTTTTCAAAGTTTGGTAAGTTTTAATGTTTATTTAATTTTTTAAAATTTCGCTTAAGACTGTCTCTAATCATGGATTACTTACTGTTTTGTTGAGTTAATGTCAGAAGCTGAGCTAAACTGGCAGAGGGAGAATTGAGCTGTCAGGTATGGGAGTAGCTGGTTAAAGCAACAAGCCGTCCATGGAAGTTTTAAGCCTTTATCACTTAGTGCGATGGTATAAGCAAGGGTCAAAAATCAGAGCCGGAGACAAATCTCCCTGTTTCATTTTCCCCAGAGAAATAGCATACCAGGCAAGTATCAAGTGGATCTGACAGATGTGGGACTGTCTCCATGTTGAGTACCCCAAACATAAAGGCCCAGAAGTTTTAAGGACCGTGAGAATGAGAGGAAAAGGCTAGGAGTGTAAAATTACTGGACACAGAGTTAGAGTGGGAAAATGTTCTTTCAAGTTTCCCTTTCTTCCTCCCACAAGCAGTTCCTAGCTGAGGTCGCCTCCTGAAGAAGGCCTGGCCCAAGCCCTTAGGGAAAGACACCTAGGAGGACAGCAACCGAGGCTCAGAATGCAAATATGTGAAGACCATGACTGGCTAGGAGCCCTGATCCTTGACTGCAGCTTCCCTCAGAGACTGCCATTTATCGACTTGCATCCAGGTTCATGTTGGAGGGCAGCCTTCCCGGTGAGGCCTGTCAGGTAGAGCCTTTGTAATTGCTTATGGTTTGGCCTGGAAAATCTCAGATAGGTTTTTGGCCAGGAGCTAGACTCCTCAATGCCACTCTTGAAGTTTTAGGGCCTGAGAAATAAAAATAAGCTAGCCTATCATGAACCCCAATAGGTTAGATTTAGAGGGTATGTGGCAATAGCCAAGAAGTTAGTATGAAGCAAAAGTTGATCACAGACATAATCAAGATCACTCCTGGCTGGGTCATCAGGGCTCCCTGGAGGATTACAGGTAACCATGAGTCCCAACCGTTACCAAGCCAGGGAAAGCTGTCTCACTGTCCGTCTAATTGTTCATTGGGACTATTTAGAGAGCCAGAAGCCTTTCTATTTTTTTTTTAAACAAAGTCTTTTTCCGTATCCTTTCTTCACTGGCCCAAAGTATTAATTTAGGTACCGTACCACATACCTCTGACCAGAATGTTGAAGTCTGTATCTCAGGACTGAGACAGTGTCAGGATGGTCAGGTACACACCCAAGAAGGGCAATCTCAAAGGCTGCACATGGCCCTGGAAAAAAAGAGTTGACAATGTTAGATTATTGCAATTAGGACATGCATTAGTAACGCAGTGCAGGCCAGCAGGGCTGCTCATGTAGTCCTGTTATTAGAGATACTGCCTGAAGTTGTCAGTTTTGAACAAGTTTGTTCATGACATTAATTCATTGGACTCACCAATTTTTTCTGGAGTTATTTTGAGTGAAAAGTGCAGGAGTTGGGGCCATCCTCTGTCATCTTATAGTCAGCCTTGCCAGGGGTCACTATAGGTACATAGAGATGTTCTCTTTTTATTATTGATTTCTGGTTCAATTCCTTTTGAGTTAAAGAATGTAGTCTGTACAATTTTATTTTTTAAATATTTTTTGATGTGTACTTTATCGTCCAAGATAGAACCGATCTTAGTATGTCTTAGTGTCTTGGTATATATTCTGTGGGCGCTCAAAATGAATGGTACGCTCCTATTTCGGGGTGGATGCTAATTCAACAGAATTCTTAAATTCACTGAGAGTTTCTCACTTGAGTGCAGGGCAGACATAAATAACTCAGAGATCTTCATAACTCAAGGAAATGCTACCGAGATGCTAGTTCACAATGCCAGCAAAGCATCCTCCTGAACACTAACTGTATATGGTAGCAGCTGGGCTAGATTGAGGGGATGGGCAGAAGATGAGACATGGAGACATTTCATGAATTAGTGGAGAGAGAAATTTAGGAAGAAAAAACTTTCCTAGAGCCTTTCAAATCAAGCATCTTTTTCCATATATGAACAGACTGTAGAACTAACTTGATCACTGTTCTTGCTCTCTGAGAGGATTCATTACCTTAGCAACAATCTATAGCAATGTTCCAAATGTTAACATGGAGTAATACAAAAGTGAATATAAAATTGTCAGTGACAGTGACCTGGAAGACCTGGTTGATGCCTATGAATCATGACAGCCTGTGAGGCAAGGGCTAGCTAAAACATAAATTATATTTGCAAATACATGAGCTGGGAGTCTAGGGTTTTCAGGTATCAAGACTCATAATCTTTCTGTAACACCTCACTATACCAAAGCATCTGCATCTTAGTTACTGCACTTTGTTACTTTTGGATGTCACAAACTAAAAATGCTTTTATCTGCTCTTTTTAGAAAAAAAAAACATTTCTCTTTCTCTTTCTTTTTTTTCTTTGAGTCTCACTCGGTTGCCCAGGCTGGAGTGGAGTGGCATGATCTTGATTCACTGCAACCTCTACCTCCTGGGTTCAAGCGATTCTTCTGGGACTACAGGCATACACCACCAGGTCCAGCTAATTTTTGTATTTTTAGTAAAGACAGGGTTTCACTATGTTGGCCAGGCTGGTCTCAAACTCCTGACCTTGTGATCCGCCTGCCTCAGCCTCCCAAAGTGCTGGGATTACAGGCACGAGCCACCACATCTGGCCCAGAAGCACATTTCTCATTTAGACAGCAAGTATCTTATATCATCAACAACTGAAGGAAACAACTTTGGGAGATGTGTGGTCATTTCATCTCTCCCTTGGCTCCATGAGACTTCATAAACATAAAGATTTCTTCTTCATATTCAGAGAGTTTTGATTATTTTTCTTTGTGATCAACTACATAAATCCAATTTTTTTCTTGGTCATTTTAAAATTGTCATAAAATAATGGCAGTAATAATAATAGTAATGATAATAATTAAAACATTTTAGTTACTCTTCTCTTATTTGCATGCATAATTTTTGAGTCAGGTACTGTATCTATCAGAAATCTGAATAGTAAGCAAAAGAAATTGCCTGGCTAATTTAAGCAGGAAAAGAATATATTGAAATGATATCAAGGTGTCACAGAATTGCTATGGATGCTAGAGTCTCAGGATGACCTTATCTAACCAAGATCAAGTCACGGAGACTCTGATGTTGATTCTGCTGGCATTGCCACCTTTAACATTCCTGGAGATCACAGGCTGCAGACACTTCCCAGTGCTGTGGTTTACTGCAGTCACTGGCCTTGTATCTCTCAATTACTCATGAAAACTGTATCCGAAGTGAACTAACACATCAACAGAAAATCAAATATTGCATCTTTCCACTTATAAATGAGAGCTAAACATTAAGTACAGGTGACTTAAAGATGATAACAATAGACAATGGGAACAATTGGGTTAAGAGGTAGCGAGAAGGGCAGAGACTGAGAAACTGTCTGTTGGGTACTATACTGACTACCTGGGTGATGGGATTATTCATACATCAAACTTCAGTGTCACACAATATACCCATGTAGCAAACATGCACACGTACCCCTTAAACCTAAAATAAAAGCTGAAACTAAAAAAAAAAACAAAAAACAAAACAAAACAAAAACTTTAATACAGAAAAGAACATCTAAACTGACTAGCTCTAGACTCATTGTCCAAATCATGATTTCTAGGGTACTGGGGAAGGAGTTAATTTCCCAGTAATATGATACTCAATGAGAAATTTTCCCACATGGGAAGGGAAATTACATTGAGGACATCCAATATAAAGATACTTACTAGGAGCTTTATTATCTAGAATCCTCAGCATTTTTCAGAAGTAGATGTTCACTTATTGTAAATATCTCTGAGAAATCAAATTATGAATCAGATTCTAATGTAGATATTTCTGATTATAGATAGAGCCAGGATTCTTAACCATTTTGCTATCCACCCCCCTCTCCCACCAACTCCCTCAAGTAATCTCTTCACTGACAGAGGCAGCAGACAGTGAAAACTTTGGGGAATTAGAAATGCTGTCCAAATGCAAAGGATTCTTCCTCCTAACTACATTTGCTAGATGCAATTGTATGAACCTTTGGAATAGCATATCACTGTGGTTAGGAATATGGACACTGACATTGCTGCCTGGGATTTAATTCTGGCTCTGTCACTTACTGGCTGTGAGATTTTAGACAAGTTATTCAATTCTGAGTGTGTCAACTTTTGTATCTATATCATGGGAATAAAACAATAGAACCTACTTCATACAATTGCTGGGAAGATTAAATAAAGTTATATATGTCAAGTTATAAATGCAACCAGCATGTGAGAGCTCATTCATACAGGGTTAGGGTTTGAAGCATTGAAGGTTTGAGCTTTGCCAATTACAGACAGAAATAACATACCAAGAAGCAATGCATATAGAAAAGACAGCCCTTGTGACTAGTGGGGAAAGATACCAAAAACTAGAAAGCAAAGGGTAGTCTTCACAAAAGCAGATGTGAAATGAATTCACGTTCACAGTCTAGCTCCAGGATGAGAAACTTCCTACTGGCTCTAATAGTTTATAAGAGTCTTCACTTTCCTCTAAAGTGAAATCAAACAAATACAAAGATAATTGCTCCTCACTGGAGGAATTTCTCTAAGGTTAGTAAATCATTTTCTTTTGTGATTCTGGTGACTAAAGACATATGCATATACATAATTTAGTTTCAGTCCCCAGCAGTGGCAGAAATGAGGCTTTTTTGAGATAAAAATATAAAGTAGATTAATTTTAAGGGAAATTTTATAATTTTCCTCTCTCTTCAGCTTGGACACCTGTTGTGTGGAACCTTCAGACTGAAAGCCAATAAGTATACCAAGGAAGCAAAAATGAGTTTTGCTTGTTAAACATGGTAGTTACTTTAAATTCCAGCTATCCTATGACAATTTTTGGACAAATAAAGACAATGATGCCTAGATGAATGGTAAGCCATAATGAAACAATTCTGGAGACCTGAACTTTGGTTAACACTTAGCCACTAACAGTAACTGAAAACTCTGAGAAGTCAGTCTACCTCTGATGTGCCTTGGATGTGTCCCCATACAAATCTCACATTGAATTGTAATAATCACCAGGTGTCAAGAGCAGGGCCAGGTGGAGATAATTAAATAAAAGGAGCCGTCTCCCCAATACTGTTCTCATGGTACTGAATAAGTCTCATGATATCTGGCAGTTTTATAGATGGGAGTCCCCCTGCACAAGCTCTTTTGCCTTCTGCCATGTAAGATGTGACTTTTCTCCTTATTTTCCTTCTGCCATGATTGTGACTCCTCCAGAGCCATGTGAATTGTGAGTCCATTAAAACCCTTTCCTTTATAAATTGCCCAGTCTTGGGTATGTCTTCACTAGCAGCATGAGAACAGACTAATACAACCTCTCTGGTCATGCACAAATTCATCTATAAATTAAGAAAGTGATGCAAATGACCGCAAGGTTCTTTCTGGTTATTCCATGGTTAATGTCAACATTTCTGTATGAGGTGCTTCTTGGTTTTCATAGTTTTTTTTTGGTCAGGGGCTTACCTCCCCTGCTCACCTCCTTTTCCTTCTGAGGATTGTCCTATAGCCATCTGATAAGACTTAATTAATTGGCTCTTCAACACCAACCAGATGAGAGATGGGCATATAAATTAAATTAGTCAGAGTAAGAAATTCTTCTAGCTACATGGCCTTCACTGGGGCAATCACAAACATCCCTGGAAATTTTGTTGGTACTAAAACAAACTACTCTCTTTCTTCTTCTCTGAAGCTTTATTGTAAGAAGGACATTAATAGTATAACTTTCTTTGGTTCCTTTTTTCATCAATTTTGAAAGACCTGTCCTAAGAATGAAGACACAGTGTTCACATTATATTACACATGCACCTGGACTAAGCCATGCCTGAAGCTATTTGGGGCTCATTTCAGTTTCATGATCTAGTAAATTTACCCATTTCAGATTATATTCAGTGAACTTGGCTCTCTGATACTTTCAATCAAAAGAACTCTGACGACTACAGTTGAATAACAGAAAGAACACGCCTAGAAGAGGTAAAATTTAGCCTTCTGACAACATCACTAATTTACAAATGACCTATAAAGACATTGTAAAATATCATTGAAGTACAGAGGAATTTGGCTTCTATATTTACAAAATGACTGCCAGTATCTCTCTGAGTTGTTTAAAATGATGACTCTACACTTATTAGACTTCTATTACTTAGGTTTATACCTTGTCTTTCTTATTCAACTGCAACTCTTTAAAGGCATGACTTACATTTCAACTTTTGATCTCTGCAGTGTAGGCACAATGCTTATCACTTGGGAGACAGTGTATGTAAAATGAATTAATATATTAAAAATAAGCCTACATTTTTATTTTTAGGTATTTTTCACAGGCTTTGTTATATGATGAATGGCAACTTTGTGAATTAAACCATTTTACCATTCTCCTCTGTGATTTTTCTATTTCATGACCGGATACCACGATGACAGCTGTTTTCCATTAAAGTGCAAAATATCCCTACATCAGTCCTAGTTTACACAGCCAAAACCTACTGCCAGGTCAGAAAATATCACAGAATAATTCTTTTTCGTGTTCAGAAAACTTCAAATCAATTAATCAATTAAGCAAGTTTAAAAATTCAACATTTTAGCCCTCCTGCCTGACAAACTACTGTGACAAGCCTTTCACAGTCTCTCTGCATGGCCCAGGCTAGTGACCTGAAGTGACCTGAAGTGCTGCAGAAGCACTGAGTGCCTTGCACTCTCCCAGCCACTCAAACCCAAAAGAAGAACATTGTTGAACTCATGTGCAGACTGACATTGGTATGTAATATGATTTCCCCTAAATGTCCATTGAGTCAGAGCCATACCTGTCACTCACGGATGGTTCTTGATTACAACCTCCTCTCAAATAGGCTGTTCAGCAACTCGATGACACTCTTCACAGAAACAGGTGGCAAGAGAAGAGGGTGGAACCTCCAGCGTGTATCACCAGCCTCTATGGCAGAAAATAAACAGTAGAAATGCCTCTTATAAACTTTACTCAGTCCTTGAAACCATTCAAAGGAGCCCTGATAATCAGTGTCAGTGTATGGCATGAAATCTGGAGAAGCATGCAGAACAGACAGAGATCAGTGGATGCCAATACTAGTGAGAGGGGCAGCCAGGGTGCAGAATGCCTGAATTTACACTCTTGTGTTCCAGAACCTGCCACCTGAGTTGTCACTGGTGCAAATGCTTGAGCTCAATAAATCAAGCCAAAGTGGTCGATCTCAGATAGCTGATGGATTCCCATAAGTGGTTCCCAAAATCTTCTACTCAGAAAAGCAAGAATTCACACAAATTCTAGAGGAAAAAGTGTGGTGAGGTGTGGTGGAGGGAGGAGGGTAGTTTTAGTTGGAATAAAAAAGAATGTAACAGATTTTAGGCTTCCTTGCCTCATTTAAATAAAAATATTTTATACATGGAGATTTATCAAATTTTTATTTAAAAAACAAAAAAGAATGATGCAGATGAATGAGATGTTGAGAGTCACTCTTTAGGTCAAATTAGGGACCAGAGGATGATACAGTTTTTGATTACAAAACTGCACAGACACAAAGAAAGCTATCAAATCCTTAGGGAGATTTCCACATCCAAAAACAGGAAGACGTAGGTGCCATTGAGAGAGAGTAAGTTGTATAAAGTGGTGTTAAACGTTGCGGGAACTGTGAAATGAGGAGGAGAAGGGACTATCCAGACAGAGCAGCATGGCTCAAGGGCAGTCAGCTGAGCGCAGCACTGCGTCCTTCTCAAGGCAGACAGAGGAGCTGTTTACCCGTGTCCCTTGGTTAAGCACAGGCCAACAGAGAATCTCTATGAAGTATGTGTGGTTAAAGTATGACTGATCCATGTCTTTTGGTTCATTTGACCATGATAAACCAGAACGTGCATATACAGTTGCTGAGGCAGTCAGTGGACAGATTTCCATCTGGTCTTATTTCTGGGAATGTTTTCTGGCTCATCACCCTTTTCTAAAACAAACTAAAATCACAGATTTTATTTCTGTGTTTTTGTTAGTCTCCATCCTCTATTTGCTTCTTATTTTATGCTGCTTTTATCTTGTCTACCAATTAAGAAACACATGCCTGCCATAGGGCATAGGAATAAGATGTGATTCCTTTTGTTAAGGAGGTTGGAGATTGGTGACAGAGGTAACTGGCATGAGGAATGCTACTTGCAAAGCATCAAGGCACAATGACCAATTGTTTAGTCTTTCAAATTAGAGCAACTGGGTGGAATCTTTCTCCTTATCTAAATGAATGCATGACCTAGATTCTTTGCTTGTATCTCTAGGTCTCAGTCTCCTATGAGTACCATGGAGAAAGGTGCACTGCAGGGATGGAGGGGGTAATACATGTGTGTTGATCTGAATAACGTCCTGTGCTAAAACATGTCTGCATTCTACTCCCCAGGACCTGTGACTATGTAGCTTTATATTAGCAGGCAGAACAAGCTACTGTTATAGAAAGAACAAGAGGTCTGCACTCACACAGACATGGGTTTGAGTTCTGAGTCCTTCAGTTTGCTAACAGTATGGCGTTTGACAGTTACTTAATTACTTGGAGCCTCAGAGCCTCATATCAAAATTAAGGTAAGAATGCAGGTCTTCCTGCGTTGTGTGGATGCACACTTCAGGAGTTATATATTCACTGGCTCCTTCCCTAGGTTCCTAGCTACTTAGGAGCAGGGTCCATTCTTTATGCCTCATATCTGGCATGTTGAGACTTAACAGAATTTTGTTAAATAAACAGAAGTGTATGCAAAGTAGTGTGAAAGCAAAGAGAAGGCAAAGACATCATGCTTCCAGGGGCTGTGGGGAAGCTTGAGATGGCTTTTGAGCTACTTTGAAATGAGACAAATCTGCAGGTTTCGACCTCAATTTAGGCAGCATTAAGAGAAACAGTGCACACTCACTGAGCATGTACCATATCCTCTTTGTTTATAAGTTATTTTAATCCCTCAGAATCTTTATAGGTTCCATGCTCATTTACATGAAAAGGAAGTGATGCTCAAAGAGAACAAATAACAGTCAACTCAAACAACTTGTAAGAAGTAGCATCGAAATTCTAAGTTGTCCCTGTCTTCTTCCAAAGAATCATATCCAGCTCATTCTGACACGATTACCTGGGGTGGAGAGGAAACCGAGAATAAGTGCTAGTGCTGATTTGTGACGAGTCTATTGTGAGGCAGCCTCCTTCTCCAAATGTTGGTGACGTTATTAACAGAATGGCTGGCTGGGTATGTTCTCAGCTCAGGTTCTGTGAGTTTCTTTCTCTTTTTCTTTC
>NW_016107774.1:1619007-1658673 GCF_001604975.1 Cebus imitator
TGAGTCCACCCAGATCATCAGAGCCAAAGATCACAGACACCACAGCACACACCAGAAAAGGCAATAATGAAAAGAGGAGAAAAAAATAGGTCACCATGCTGTTCCTACTGACATGATAAAATGATAAACAGGCTAGACAAGGGTCATGAGAAATTTGAGAAGCCCCAAAAGTATATGGAATGTTGACTTTATATGCTTTCTTTAAGGTGCAAAGGCCCATAATCTATATCATATTCTCCACTGGATCTATGACTTGAAAATGACGCAGAAGCAGTTCTCTCACTGATGGCTCAAATCATCTTCAACCACAATATTATTCTTCTGTGGCATTATTATTCACATTATGTTGCAGATGCTCTGCAAGGGGCTGAATCCAACTTATTTTCTTTAATCTAAATACCAACAGAAATATTAGTTGACATATATGGGGTGTTTATTTTGTTTCAGGCACCATAATAGCACTTAAATACTTAATCTCATTTAATCTCAGAAACACATTGAATCAGAAACTATTTTACAGATGAGGAGTCTAAAATGCTAAGTGGCTTTCTAAGTTTATGATTCCAAGGAGCGGCGGAGCCCAACCCAGATTAGAATCATCTCACCTCCAGAGCTTGTTCTTTCAGTCACAGTGCATTACTGAGATTATTTCCATACTTACTATTTCCCGGGGATTTCTATGTATTGTTTCACTTTACCATGGAGGAAACTGACTCAGGGAGTTCCTCTTTGCTGAAAGTGTTTTGACATAAACATTTATAAGTGGCAGAGTCAATTGTTAAGCCACACTGCAGTCCCTTCCTTTTCCTACAAGATGAACTTGTTTTCCCTCTAACCTGAAGTCTGGCTTGGTCATGAGAATGGATCTGGCTCAGGCCATGTGCGCACAAGCGACAGGTAGAGGCTTGACCTTCCGTTATGGACTTCGCCACAATCTTTTCCTCTGTCATCACTCTCAGAGCATGGTATCTGCACAGTGGGCCTTAGTCCAATAGCAGAGTGGAGCACAGGTCACAGCTGACTATAGTGAACACACACATAGTATGAATAAGAAAGAGAATTTTGGTGTTTTACGTTCCTAAGCTTTTAGCTTGTTAGTGTCTTCAGTATAACCTCATCTATCTCCAGGTTTAGATGAATCACAGTCCATGTGATTAGCCATCTGATGGGTATTACAAGTCTAAATGTGAACTCTGTTGATCCCATAAGACACGATGATTATGAAGAAACCTCATACTGTCCAGCTTATCTACACAAATGGTCAGAAGATTTAGCTCAGCTCCCTGTCTTCCTCTTACCACAAGCCCGGCCAGATGAACTTTTCGAATAAAGAAGATCAGGCATGGGGTGTGGAACGTAGATGAGGCTGAAGTGTACCTTCTTCCCTGCTATGCACTCCATGATGCAGGGCCGGGCTAGGTCCTGTGATTGGGCAAGGAGTCCTACATGAGGGCACTCTGATCAATCAGGGAGCTGAGCAGCTGGAAGAGGATTGCAGACTATATTATTTTTACAAAGACTCATCAAGATAGCCAGGGTTTTGGCTACAAAACAAGGACAGGGCAAGAAGTCCTTGATGCCTCCTCATGACAGATCCCAAGAAGCATATTTCTGTTTGCAATTAGGAAGTCACTGCAAAGAAAAGATGAGAGCAGGATTGTGACTATTTTACACACACACACACACACACACACACACACACACACTCTCACACTCATACCCATGCATAAACACCCACACTCCTACATTAACAAACACACACACACACTCACAACATACTTACACACTGATGGATACACACACACACAAGCACATACTCCCTCACACACACATACACACAAATGATAAATTGTCCTTCATTTTCACCCGACTATTTATTTTGCCACTACAGTTTGATTTTAAGAATAATAAAATTTAATGCATAGGGCTGTTAGGAAAAATATATCTCTCAGTGAGGTATCAAAGACAGGACCTGACATCTCTCGGTTGCTCAATGAATGGATGGCCTGCCTTTTTCTGGTTTACTTTCCCAGTAGTGATGTTGATGTTAGGAATTAGCCCCAGATATTATTTACTGAAGAGCTGGCAAATAGCTGGCTATGGTCTCTCTAATAACCGCCACATGAGGACCTAGAAGCCACTTTTCGACCTTTCCAGCAAAAGACACTATGTCTCTAAGACATCAGACAAACACTGAAGAAAAATATTTGAACTGCTAAAGTATTCTTGCTTCCTGAGTCTCTGTGGTTTTTCTATTCTCAAGTGTTCTCTGGGAAGTTCCCAAGTGATCAGATGTGAAGAATAGTTAACATGCGTCAGTACTATCATAAGATAGTAGGTTTCTACCTAACTCTAATATTATCTCAATACATGTGTGAATTCACTGGAAAATTGATATAATTCATAACTAATAAACTTTAAAGAGTTTGCAAAGTATTTTTGAAAACACATTGGAAAGGGTTCATTCTGTCACTGCTGCTTGTAACGCCCTTCCTCTCTTTCTCTTCTTTTATCTACCTGGAAAGTGTATGTGCTTCATTTTTTTTTGATTAGCATGCATTTCATTCAACATTAATTGAGTAATTTAATTCAGAATATATCTATTAAGCACACTTTATGTGGCAGGTGATGGAAATAACAATGTGAGCAAGGTAGTTAAGCTTTCTGTCTGCAGGTGCTCAGGATCTGAAGGGAGACTACTAACACAACATAAAGAAAGCCAGATGATGTCATGGCGGGAGTGTTAGTGGAAGCCCTGGGAACCTGTTGCCAGCCAAGCACCAAACTGAGGCCAGGATAGATAGATCAGGAATGTTCTTCACATCAGTTTTAATACTGGCAAGTCACAAGCAGCTGAACAGACTGTGAACACCACCACACGAGGTGCCATTCACATAGAAGTGATGGAAACCACCTTCCCTAGAGAGGATATAGTGAGGTGCCCTTGTTCTATGTACAAATAACTAACAAATGCGTACTCATACCATGCTAGTTTTTGGAGACAAAATAGAGGACAAGTGAGCATCTCTCCAGTTCTGGATCTTAAGTTATAGGGAAAAACAAAATCCTAAATAAAAAAAACTATATCACAAGGCAAGTTAAGGTTTGTAACTAAAGTAATTGTATAATTTACTATCAAAATGGAGACAATTCTAAGAGAAAAAAGACAGTGCTTTGTTTTGACAGTTTCCCTGAAAGTGTCCCAGGGAAGCCACTTCCCTGGGATAGATGCTCACCCTCATTTCAGTAAATTGTGAGGGTATCAAGAAGAGGGTGTCAGCCAGATGCGGTGGCTCACGCCTGTAATCCCAACACTTTTGGAAGCCAAGGTGGGCAGATCACAAGATCAGGAGATACAGCTAGTTCTGGCTAGCATGGTTAAATCCCATCTCTACAAAAAATACGAAAAATTAGCTGGGTGTGGTGGCAGGCACCTGTAGTCCCAGCTACTCGGGAGGCTGAGGCAGGAGAATCGCTTGAACCTGAGAGGCAGAGGTTGCAGTGAGCGAGATTATTTCACTGCACTCCAGCCTGGGAGACAGAGTGAAGCTCCATCTCAAAAAAAAAAAAAAGAGGGTGTCAACAAGAGAATAGCTAAGGAAGTGTAAGTTAGCAGAGTACATGCACCAGGTAAGCCTCTACCTCCAATGGTGGGCTTTCTCATCCTTAATGATAGAGTATGTCACCTGGAGACAAAAGGATGAACAGAGTCCTGCTAAAGGCACTGTGTGCTTGCCAGCTTTACTGCAGGGAGGGAAAAATGGAAGCACTGTAAGGAGTGCTGCAGACCCCAAACTTCTGATATGTCTTAGCCCAGTGGTGATGTTTGGATTTCTTTTTTTCCAGAAGCAAAAGGAAGTCATATAAGGATACTAAATAGGGATGTGACATAACCCATTTTTCCCTTAAAAAATGTCTCTAGTTGTGGTAGGGGGATAAAATAAAGGAAGCCAATCAGGTAGAAGAAACAGCTTGAGAGCACTGCAGCATCCCAGCATGGAGGCAGTGAGGGGCCAGAAAGAGCACAGGTGCAGGGTGTTCAGGAGGCACTCGCTAAGATTCACTAATCAGATGAGAGGGACTGAGAAAGGGAGGGGAAAGATAAGCTAAGGGAAAGAGGGCACTGGTCAGTTCCATTGGCTGAATTTTAAGTGCCCTGGAAACGTCCAAGTAGGCTCATTAATAAGTAAGCAGTACAGATGTCAGGAAAGGATTTTAATTAGAAACAGCACTTCAGGATTTGTTATAACTTGAATAGTAATTAACATGAATGAATGAAAGAATCCCCCCATTGTCAAAGGAGATAAGACCATCAGAAATACCAATATTTCAGAGGCAAAATAATAATAATAATAATAATAATAATAATCATCCAGGATCCCAGGAAATTTCTGAGAAGGAATATCTAAGAAGAAGAGGAAAACAAGAATAAAATTGTTTCCCTTCTGTCCTCCCCATGCAGACACAGAGACAGACATGGAAAGAGAATGATTCTGGGGAAAAAAAAGGAGTAATAATAATCACTTGTCAGAATCAAAAACTGGATGCAGACCAGACATTACAACTATGTTTAATAAAAATAAATACATCAGTGACCTAGAAGACCATTTTTATTTAGTCCAATTTCTCTCCTTTCCCTATATACATACAACTCACTAGAAGAAAATCCCTTAGAACAGAAGGTGTGTGGTGTTCCTCGATGTATCCAGGACTGACTCCAATGTCCAGCTCATGGTAGCTGCCCCAGAGGTATTTGTTTTTGAATGGGCGGAAAGCAAGGAAGAAAAATCAATCCAGTCATCCCACTACCGGCCATCTACCCAAAAGAAAAGAAATTATTATATCAAAAAGATACCTGCACCTATATTCTATCATAGCACTATTCACAATAGCTAAGATATGGAATCAACCTTAATATCCAGCAGAGGATGAATGGATAAGAATATGCAATATGCCGGGCGCGGTGGCTCAAGCCTGTAATCCCAGCACTTTGGGAGGCCGAGGCGGGTGGATCACAAGGTCAAGAGATCGAGACCATCCTGGTCAACATGGTGAAACCCCGTCTCTACTAAAAATACAAAAAATTAGCTGGGCATAGTGGTGCGTGCCTGTAATCCCAGCTACTCAGGAGGCTGAAGCAGGAGAATTGCCTGAACCCAGGAGGCGGAGGTTGCAGTGAGCCGAGATCGCGCCATTGCACTCTAGCCTGGGTAACAAGAGTGAAACTCCGTCTCAAAAAAAAGACACAAAATTACAAAGAATATGCAATATGTATACACAATGGAATACTATTCAACTATAGAAAACAATAAAATCATGTATTTTGCAGCAACATGGATTGAACTGGAAGCCATTATCTTCAGTTAAACAACTCAGACATACAAAGGTGAATAGCACATGCTCTTACTTATAATTATGAATTAAATAATGTATACAGGCCAGGCGCAGTGGCTCACGCCTGTAATCCCAGAACTTTGGGAGGCCGAGGTGTGTGTATCACCTAAGGTCAGAAGTTTGGGACCAGCCTGACCAATATGGTGAAGCCCTATCTCTACTAAAAAAATAAAAAATAGCTGGGCCTGGTAGCATGTGCCTGTAGTACCAGCTACTTAGGAGGCTGAGACAGGAGAATGCTTGGACCTGGAAGGCAGAGGTTGCAGTGAGCCAAGATCGTGCCATTACACTCCAGCCTGGGCGAAAAAGCGAGACTCAATCTCAAAAATGAATAAAGAAAGAAAGAAATCAAAAATAACGTCTACAGTTGGATGTAGAGTGTGGAATGATAGACAATGGAGACTTGGAAGTTTTCAGGGGTGGTAATGATTAGAAATTACTTAATAGGTACAATGTATATTACTCTGGTGATAGATACACTAAAAGTCCTGTCTTTACCACTACCTAATATATCTGTCTAATGAAATTACATTCGTACCTCATAAACTTTTACAAACAAAATTTTTATAAAGAAAAATAAAATTATGAAAAATGTTTGCCTAGAAATCTTGATTTCCAGTGCAGAGGCATTTTGAGTATGGGGTTATCTCAATTAATTTTCAGACAAAATGAATTTTGAATAAGTTCAGGGTGAGCTGAAAATAGCACGTTCTAAGTAAAGAAGTTTACACCTAGCCTTGCTTTGATAGTTGGGAAAGAAATTGAACAAGATAAAGCATTTTCAATTCTCAGCCAGAATATGCCAAAATTCATCTCTTTAAAGCAGATCTTAATCACATTCAAATTTCTCTTCAAAGTACATTAAGGTTATATAAGCCTCAAGGCTTCATTCATCTGAACTAGAGCTAACTCTTTCTGTCTCTTCCTCAATTATCATCATTGTTGAGTTATTGAGGCAACAAATTGTATTTAAGTATGTTCTTGACAAGGTCTTGCCTCCCTTGGAGCTACAGGGAGTCCCATGACACACAAATGAGCCCTAAACCTAGGGTCATGGGGACAATATGGCAAAAGCATTTCTGCCCCAACAGAGTGATATGTCCCTGATGCCTTTCTATTTCTCTTCTCTTCTGCCTTGTTATTTCTGAGGCATAATACGAGATTTTGGAAGTTCAGGAGAATCATAGGGCTGTTAAAATCATTGATCTGTGGCAAACAAATCAAAATTAACTTCTTTTCAGTATTCTTATTTTATGAAGAATGTTAATGCTGATCTGTTTAACCTATTCCTGGTTTCTGGTTCCTTGCTGCTAAAATCATTCCTAACCAAAACAACACACCTTCCAACTTCAATCAACATTCTCTTCTTTCCATGTTTATTGGAACCTTCCAAGTATTTCAGGATTCAGTTCAAATACCATTTGTTTCATCATTTCCTTATGATATGAGTTGACATTAATCTCTCCCTATCTCTTTTGCCATACCCCTCCAAATATTTAACTTCTGAATGTCTGTATAAATTTATACACAATTATTTGCATGCAAGTTTTTTTTGAGAGTAGAAGTATGATATTCTTTTTGATATCTTTTATAGTAGGGGTCTGCAAATATTTTGTATAAAGGGTAAAAAGTGATATTTTAGGTTTATAGGCCACACAGTTTCAATTCTAGCTACTCAATTTTTCCATTGTAGCCTGAAAGCAATCATAGACAATATGTAAATAGAATGGGAAAGATATGACCCTGTAAAATGTATTTACAAAATAGATGTTAGACCAACCTCTAAAACAGAGATCTATAATATACTCTTGAATATTCTGAAAAAATATTTATTGATTGGATGAAAATACTTAATTGGACAATAACAGGCAGTCCCTTTCCTCTGCTTTCAACAAGTGTATGTCACATATTAATGTTTGAATAAGCAAACATCAGGCAATGGAAGCAGTCATGTGCATCATAGTATTTCTCCAAATGTAGAATAGGAGCTGTTTCAGTCCACAAGATATATTTAGGAAGTAAGAAACTTTCTGTTTAATAGCATAATTTACACAGGTTAAGTAAAAGTGTCACTTCAGTATTAATCTCTTTTAAACACTAAGTGATCCTCCCATTCAGAGAGAATCACCTACCAGAGAGAGAAACAAAAAATGAAGCAAGTTCTTAAGAAAAGCATATACAAAATCACACTGTTTAGTATCTGTATTTTAAAATATATTATCACAAATGTCAACCTGTGTCTACATAGTCTTTAGGAAGTATTTATTTAACTCAAGTTAATTAATGGATTTATGAAAAAACAAATAAATAGCATGCAGATAAAGTAAAACATTCATGAGGAGACGTGAATAATTGAGGATGGGAAAATATGGATTAAGTTTAGTTTGATTACCCTGCAATAAAAATAACTCACTTCAAATCATGGCCTTGCCATCAATACGCTCTATAACTCTAGAAAAATTTTATAACTTACCTAAGGCTAAATTTCCTCATATATGGGAAAAAATCATTTAGAGGCTCAGCTTATATAATACATGTAAAACTCCCTTATAAACCATTATACAATTTTTCCTTATTAATGACAAACCTAGCTTACTCTGAATCAAAGAAGCTTTCAGCAGATTTTTCTAAATTATTAATATTTCTTTACAGTTTGTGCCTGAGACAAAAGCAATGAAGTGCTTTTATTAAACATGAAGATATCAATATTCTGCTTCAGAGTCAACATAGAGATATACTTTAGTATCTATTAGTTTAAAGAAAAATGTAGGCAGTAATACGTTATTTGGGTAATAAAATTTGTTATTTAACATATAACCACATTCTAATTTATAACACGTTTATCACAATTTAGTTGCCGCATGTTGACAATTGCCTCCTTTTACAAAATTTACTGTTCAATTTTGTTCTAGCAGTATAATATTAGCAATAAATCCACAAGTAATATTGTGACTTTTTTGAATTGATTAAACTGAAATCATAGATACAAATTAAATGTTGGAGATTATATTTATTGATTATCTATAATACATAATTTATGTCAAATACATTTTAAATGGCCAAAGTGTTCAGAATATTCAGAAAGATAAAAAAAAAGATATAAATCCACAACATATCCCAAAATATTTTTTGTTTACACTTTAGATGGTATCTCTTTGAAATATCACCTAATGTAAATAAAAAGCTTTACAAGCTAAATGACCACCATAAAAACAGGAGAATTGTTATATTAATGGGTCCTAGTGCATAGTAGGAATTCAATAATTGGTAAAGATCTTTGTTTTCTAGGGGGCTCTAAGAAAGTATCCTAAACTTAGAGACTTAAAGCAACATACATTTACTATGTGAAAGTCAGATGTTCAAAATGGGTCTCACTTGACAAAAATCAAGGTGTCAGCATAATGGCATCTTTTCTGGAGAGTCTGGATGAAAGTCCCTTTCTTCTCTTACCAGCTTCTAGAGTCTATCTGTATTTCTTGGCTACAATCCCTTCCATCTTCAAACCAGTAGAATAATTATTTGAATCTTGTGCCTCTGCTTCTACTGCCATATCTCTTTCTTTCATTTTAATCTTATTGTGTCACTCTTATAAGGACTTTTGTAAAGACATCTACTCTGGTTATTCAAGTTAATATTCCCACTTAAATATCCTTCTGTTTTTGCCTTGAAAGGCCCATCTCTACAGAATTCAGGAATTAAGATAGAAACATCTGAGGAGCATTATTCTGCCTACCACAGGTCTTCAAGATCAAATTTTTAATTATTCAAGCTTATACTATTTCAAGTTACTACTACTTTTTCTAGATTAGGAGAGCTATATAGCTGTTAAATACTGGTCCTATCAAAAAATATCAGCATCTGTTAATACTAGCTAGTCTTTAAAGAACATTAAATTGAGAACTTTTCATATATTCTTTCACTTAAGTCAAAAAGTTGAAAATACGCCAGATGGAATCATTGATATATAGAAATTGTAGATGTGTGAAAATATTCTCAATAGGTGCAGAAAAAAAAATCCCATAAAATTCAATATTCTTTAAAGATAAAAATCCTAAACAAACTAGTTATAGAAGGAACATACTTCAAGTTAATAACAGCTACTTATGACAAACACACAGCGAGCATCAGACTGAACAGAGAAAAGTTGAAAGCATTCCCCATAAGTAATGGAATAAGACAAAGGTGCCCACTTTCACCACTTGTATTCAACATAGTTGTATAAGTGCTAGCCAGAGCAAGCAGGCAAGAAGAAGAAACCAAGGGTATCCAAATGGAAAAAGGGAAGGTCAAATTACCTCTGTTTCCCAGTGTTATAATCTTATACCCAGAAAACCCTAACAACTCCTTCCAAAGACTACTAGATTGGATAAATGAATTTAATAGAGTCTCAGGTTACAAAATAAATGTACACAAATCAGTAGCATTGCAATATAGCAACAACCACCCCTCTGAGAATCAAAACAGAAATACAATAGCTGCAAAACAAACAAAAACACACACACAGCAATAAGCTTAATCAATGAGTTGAAAGAACTCCACAAGGAGAACTACAAAAACAGTGCTAAAAGAACTCATAGATGACACAAACAAATGAAAATACATACTGTGTCAATGGATAGAAAGAATCAATATCAGGAAAATGACCATGCTGTCCAAAGAAATACACAGACTCAATGCAACACCTATAAAAATATCAACTTAATTCTCCACAGAATTAGAAAAATATAATCCTAAAATTAATATGGAATAAAAAATAATCCCAAATAGCCAAAACAATTATAAGCAAAAGGAAGAAATCTGGAGGCATCACATTACTCGACTTAAAATTATAGTATCAGGTTATAGTAATCAAAAGAGCATGGTACTACTGGTATAGAAGTAGACACATAGACTAATGGGACAGAAGAGAGAACACAGAAATAAGACCAAACACTTCAAGCAGTTGATTTTTGACAAAGTATGAAAAAACATGAATTGGAGAAAAAGTACCTTATACAATAAATGGTGCTTGGAAAATTGGACAGCCAAATGTGGAAAAATGAAACTGGATTTTGATCTCTTACCATGTACAAATATTAACTCAAGATGGATTAAAAACTTAAATCTAAAACGCAATAAAAATAAAAAATAATAATAAATAAAAATAAAAACTTAAATCTAAGACCTGAATCCATACAAATTCTAAAAGAAAACCTAGGAAAAACCCTTCTGGGCATCAACCTGTGCAAAGAATTTATGACAGACACCAAAAGCAAATGCAACAAGTACAAGAATAAATAAATCAAACTAAATTGAAAAACAAACAACAAAATAGAACCAATAAACTTCTGCGCAACAAAAGAAATGGCCATCACGTTAAAAAGACAATCTAAAGAACGGGAGGGAATATTTACAAGACATGAATCTGATAAAGAACTTATATCCAGGGTCTACAAAAACTCAAGTCAGAATAAAATGCAAATAATATCATTTAAAGGTGGGCAAATGACATGAACAGATATTTCTCAAAATGAAATAAATAAATATGCAATAAACATGTGAAATATGCTCAACATATAAAAAATGCTCAACATCACTAATCATCAATAAATTATAATTTAAACCACAATGAGATACCACCTTACCCCAGCTAGAATAGCTACTATTAAAGGTAAAAAACAAAACAAAACAAAAAAGTGTTGGTGCATATCTGGTGAAAAGGAAATGCTTACACACTGCTGTTGCAAATAGTACAACCTCTATGGAAAACAATTTGGAGATTTCTCAAATAACTAAACGTAGATCTACCATTCAGTCTAGCAATCCCACCACTGCTGGGCATCTACCCGAAAGAAAAGAAATCATTATATCAAAATGACACCTGCATGAATATGTTTATCGCAGCATAATTCACAGTTGCAATGATATTGAATCAATCTAAGTCCCCATCAATGGATGAGTGGCTAAAGCAAACGTGATACACACACACACACACACACACACACAACTACAGAATATAACTTAGTCATTAAGAAAATGAAATAATGTATTTTGCAGCCCCTTAGATGGAACTAGAGGACATCATTCTTAGTGGAGTTACTCAGCAATGAAAAACAAAATACTGTATGTTCTCACTTATAAATAGAAGTAAAGCTATGAGTATTCAAAGGCAGAGAGTGGTACAATAGACATTGAAGACCTAAAAACGGTAAGGTGAGAGAGGGGTCAAGGATGAAAAAACACCTATTGGGGTACAATATATACTGCTTGCATGAGGGGTGCACTAAAATTCCAGACCTCATCCATGTAACTAAAAACCACTTGTACCCCCAAAGCCACTGAAATAAAATAAAATTTAAAAAATAAATGACAGATGTAGAGGTATATTATATTTCACACAGGGAAAAAATTATAATTCAAAGATAAAGCATTTCTATACAACAGTTATGCAGAAAACTAATTTACTGGCAAGAGGAGTTTGAAATTAGCATAATCTTTTTATTTAAAAGTAAATTAATTATTGGGGCCAGGTATGGTGGTTCCTGCCTGTAATCCCAGCACTTTGGGAGGCCGAGGCAGGTGGATTGCTTGAATCTAGAAGTTAGAGACCAGCCTGGTCAACATGGTGAAATCCCTTCTCTATAAAAAATACAAAAATCAGCTGGGCATGGTGTTTCACAGCTATAGTACCAGCTACTTGGGAGGCTGAGGCAAGAGGATTGAACTCAAGTGGTGGAGGTTGCAATGGGCTGTGATCATGCCCCGTTTCACTACAGCCTGGACAACAAAGCAAGACCCAGTCTCTAAAAAACAAAAAATTAAATAAATATTATTATTAGCTTTTCATGAGCTAATAATAAATTATAATTTAATGACAGTTCCCACCAAGTCTTGCATACACTGTTAATTTTAAATTACACCTATTTATTTGTATTGCAGGAGGAAAACTTACTTTTAGTCTGTAAAAATCGTAAGAAACTTGTATCAGTTTTCCAAATTACAGGTAGTTTTTTAAAAATCAATAATCATTTATTCTGTGAAGCATCTTGAGAGTTAAACCTAGCAGATATTATTGTCCCAATTCATGTTTTGTTAGTACAAAAAAAAAATTGTGGTTTTTGTTCTTAAAACGAATGGCAAAAATTGAAATTACTTTTGCACCAACCTAACAGAAGAGCAGATGAAGTCCATAGGACTTTAGAAAGCTTTCAAAGTTGTCCAGGTGATAAAAGCTGAAGATCCCCTCACTCTCACTTTGTAATTTCTATCACTATTGATGAGTTATGAACTTAAGATATTATATTACCCATGTTGTGTTGTTTGCTAATCCAAAACAATTAGGTACCAACAGAAAATTGAAAGAGAAAGCAATAGAGGGATCAAGAAGGTTAGCCAGGCGTGATGGCCCACGCCTGTAATCCCAGCAATTTGGGAGGCTGAGGTGGCGGATCACTTGAGGTCAGGAGTTCGAGACTGGTCTGACCAACATGGCGAAACCCCATCTCTGCTAAAATTTCAAAATTACCTGGTTGTGGTGGTGCACGCCTGTCATCTCAGCTACTTGGGAGGCTGAGGCAGGAGAATCATTTGAAATTGGGAGGCAGAGGTTGCAGTGAGCCAAGATCACTCCATTTACCACAGCCTGAGCAACAAGAGCAAAACTCTGTCTCAAAAAAAAACAGAAGTTTAATGGTAGTTACAGGGAAACTCGGGAACACGTTGTGTGAACATCTGTGCCATTCTATGTCTATGGCAGGAATCAAGGGACAGGATGTCCCTAATGTGAAATAATCATCATGGCCTCTCTAGTGTAATGAATCTGACTCTCAAATCCATATTTGAATCTTGACTTAATGAAATTCTTGTTAGAAGTTATCAAAGATATTTGGGCTTTTGAGTTAGCTCCTGTGATACAGTATTTTGATTGAAATTTTCAGTCTAAACCAGAAATTAAAAATGAAAACAGAAAATGATCACCCTCGGCTGCACCTCTATAGCAATGTTTCAATCAATTACATGTTAACAACAAAAATCTATACAGGGAGGGGAGCACTACACACTGGGGTCAGTTGGGGGGAAATAGGGGAGGGAGGGTGGGGGGTGGGAAGACGAGGAGAGATAGCAAGGGGAGAAATGCCAGATGTAGGTGATGGGGAGGAAGGCAGCAAATCACACTGCCATGTGTGTTCCTATGCAACAATTTTGCATGTTCTTCACATGTACCCCAAAACCTAAAATGCAATAAAATAAATAAATGGGAAAAAAAAATTATTATATTATGAAAATTTAACAACAAAAAAAAAATCTATGTTAACAATTTTTTTATGTCCTCAAGACAACATTCCAATGGCCAACCAAGAGGGGAAGAAAATTTGGGCCCAATTTTCTCATTAATCATTTTGAAAATGTGACAAGAGGCCTGGCACGGTGGCTCACGCCTGTAATCCCAGCACTTTGGGAGGCTGAAGTGGGCAGATCACAAGATCAGGAGATTGAGACCATGCTGGCCAACATGGTGAAACCCCATCTCTACTAAAATACAACAAAATAGCCGGGCATGGTGGCAAACACCTGTAGTCCCAGCTACTTGGGGGGCTGAGGCAGAGGAATCGCTTGAACCCAGGAGGAAGAGGTTGCAATGAGCCAAGATCATGCCACTGCACTCTAGCCTAGAAACAGAATGAAACTCCATCTCAAAAAAAAAAAAAAAAAAAGAAAGAAAAAATGAAAGAAAGAAAGGAGAGCTGACAGAAGCTAACAGTGGAAAGCAGCAGCCATACTCCTGTACGCCAGGATGACCCTAAGGACAATGGTGAAAGGAATCCTCCTGGGGGTACAGTGTCTAGTAGTGCACATTTTCTTTCACTATGTATGAAAGACAAATGACTCATGGTCAGAAATAAAAAGATGTCTGGGCAAGACAGTGGCAAATGAGATGGCTATGTAGTCTGTATTATTCAGGGTTCTCTAGAGGGACGGAACTAATAGGATAGATGTAAATGTGAAGGGGAGTTTATTAAAGAGATTTGACACACAGGATCACAAGATAGAGTCCCACTACAGGGGACTTTTGAAGATATAGCCATCTTCAAGCTGAGGTGTAAGGAAGCCAGTAAAGGATCAGCCTGAGACCCAAAACCTCAAAAGTAAGGAAGCTGATGGTACAGCCTTCTGTCTGCGGCCAGAGGCCCAAGAGCCCTGGTCAAACCACTGGTGTAAGTCCAAGAGTCCAAGGGCTGAAGAACTTGGAATCTGGTGTTCAAGGACAGGAAGCTTCCATCATGGGACAAAGATGAAGGCCGGAAGGCTCCGCCAGTCTAGTACTTCCAAGTACCTTCATGTTCCTCTGCCTGCTTTAATCCTAGCCATGCTGGCAGCTGATTAGACGGTGCCCACCCAGGCTGAGGGTGAGTCTTTCTCTCCAAGTCCATTGACTCAAATGTTAATCTCCTTTAGCAGCACCCTCACTGATACACCCAGGATCAATACTTTGTATCCTTCAATCCAATCAAGTTGACACTCAAATATTAACCATCACGTAGTCAAAAGCCTTAAAGAGTCAACAATGGAAACTCAGAGCAAGGATGTTGAGGGATGACACACCTGTATGAATGAATGGGAAAAAATATATGAACACAAAGGTAAAGATCTTTATTTTCCTTAGTGCCCACCGTAGAGCAACCAGCAAAGAGATACTGAACCACCAGAATAATTCATCCTGAGTGTGTCAGTCTGCTTCAATCCTCAGCCATCCTGGTGCTGGCAAAATGAGACCATGAACAGACGGGATGAAGTGATCAGATTGTAACTATGCATGTGCTCAACAGTATGAACTTTCTCCCACCAAGCTAGATTCTTACACTGCTGTTTATTCATTCTTCTATATTATTGAAGTGTGACACTGGGAATTCATCGTAGCACCATCCATGGTGAGCCCAGCTAGATTATAGTAGATCCTTTCTTTTCTGGATGGGGCAGAGATGTATCATTACCACAAAGGACACCTACGCTGGATACGTGTTTGTCTTTCCCGCTTTAATAAATCTAGGATGGCTCTGAATATTTCCCATCCTTGACGTGCATTTCCTGAATAATCCCTAAGACTGTGAATACGATGGACTTTACTCCTGTAATTAGGATATATTAATTGGCACTCTGACTTTACGGAGGAATATTATTCAGGTGGATTTGACCTAATCAAATGAACCCTTTGAGAACAACCATGTTTCTGGCTGGTTGCAGAACAGAAAATTGGAGATTGAAAGTGAAATAAGAGTTTGATGTGTCACTGTGAGCTTGGAGACAGAGGAGACAATTCTGTAAGAAACGTGGCTACCTCTAGGACCCGAGAGTGGCCTCCAGTTGGCAGCCAGCAAGGCAATGGGAACGCAAGTCCTCTACCATAAGGATATGAATGTTTTCAACAAGGAAAATAAGTTTGGAAACAAAAACTTTCCTCAGAGGCTCCAGACAAGAATGGTTGATTTGCTGAAATGAGATCCCACATAACATCCCTTCAGAATGAGAGACACTTTTCTTGACAGCAGTTTTTGCAATGGTTAGGGGCAACCAAATCTTAGCACTATGTGTGACAGTAACCACATGACCCAGGATCTACTTATGCTACTATAAACCGCATCACCTAGAGCAGCTACACGATAGATGTTAGAATCGTCAGTGGAAGGATCAGCTAAGATAGCTGGTTCTGACACAACAAACATCTTGTGGGTTTAGAGTGCTTTCCTCCAGGATTCAGTACTGTTTTCTTCCCTTATCTGCCATTTCGCTTTCTATGGTTTCAGTTACCTGCTGTCAACCATAGTCTGAAAATATTAAATGGAATGTTCTGAAACAGCATGCAACTGATAAGTGTTGAATGGCATAGAGTTCTGAGTCGTGTGATGAAATTTCATGTGGTCCTGCTTTGACCTGCCCTGACGTGAATCATACCTTTATACGGCCTCACTATGTGGTAAGCTGTCAGTCTCTTGGTAGCCTTCTAGGTTATCAGATCTACTCTCACAGTATGGCAGTGCCCGTGTAAAAGTAATCTTTATTTTACTTAATAATGGCCCTGAAGTGGAAGAGTAGCGATGTTGCCAATTAGGAAATGCCTAAGAGAGGCCATAAAAATGATTTCTCTACGCGAAAAGGTGAAAGTTTTCTAGTTAATAAGGAAAGAAAAGTATTGTATGCTGAGAGAGCTAAGATCTAAGGTAGGAACAAATCTCTGTCAGTAAAATTGTGAAGAGGAAAAAAAGTTGTGCAAGTTTTGCTGTCAAACATCAAACAGCAAAAGTTACAGCTGATGTGTGATAACTGCTTAGTTAAAAAGAAAAAGGCACTAAGTTTGTGAATAGAAGACAAGAATAGAAACGTGTTCTGATTGACAGCAAATGTGCTCACACTACACTCGGTTTCAGGCATCCACGGAGGTCTTGGAGCATATTCCTCATGTATATGCACAGAATCAACATGCAATATATGGTCCTCTGTCCTCAAAGGTTAAGATTAATGGGTCTGGGAAGTGAGAGGTAAGAGATAAACTGATCATTGCTCTTGTGACCCACTTTGAAAATTTGTACTTTCTGTACTCTCAGCATGAGGCTCTGTCCCACAGAGTGGCTGGATTGTCACAAGGTGACACAGCAATGATTCTATTGACTCTAACACAACAACTACACAGGGTTATTTTTTAGTTTCTCATGATGTTAGAGGTAATTGAATCTCAATACTATATGTGACAAAAAGAAGTAAAACTAAAACTCAGATGACTAATCAAGGAAGGTTTTAGTTCTTAGTTTTTCTATGCCCTATAAATGCAAAATTACAACAGACCCTGAAAGTGCACATTTATTAATTTCTTGTGGGGCAAGCCTTGGATTAATGGGAACAGAATTACGTGGAATCTGGTGCATAAACGTTTCCACATGTTGTCCAGAGGGGCACATAATTCTGAGGTGTATGGTACATGGTTCCTCACTAGGTCCTAGCAGGTCTGAGCTCTAATTGAATATGAAGAATGCAGTTCTTCTAACCCATGCAGTTCAGGCATTTCCCATGTAGAAAGAGGAACAGAACATGATTACACAATTGTCTCCTAATACACACTGAGAAGGAAATTCCAATTAGGCAGCAGTGCTCATCATTCTAAAGATAAAAAATATGATTTAATATGGAATACCATCCAAACCCCATCCCTGGGATATTTTGAGCAGTGTCCTTTTGATAGATGACTTCCAAATCTCTTTCATACACTTTCTTTGTGTTCATTCCATTTTATATAATTAGGTGTTCTAATCCTTTGTCTGGAAGATTTTCTGCTGTGTCATACAATAGGAGCAATTAACTTCAAATCCTTTCTCTGGAAGGTTTTCTGCTGTGTCATATGATAGGCACAGATATATTTCCCCTCAGTATGCCATATGAAGATAAAGACAGAAATTAGGGAAAGAACTAAGGCATATCAAAGATTGCCACTAAACCACCAGAAGCTAGGAGAGAGGCATGGAAGAGATTATCCCCACAGCTTTCAGAAGGAGCCAGCCCTATTTACACCTTCATCTTGAACTTCTAGCCTCCAGGACTGCGAGACAATACATTTATGTAGTTTTAACAACCCAGTTTGTAGTACTTTTTAATGGCAGCCCTAGCAAACTAATATAGTGACTGTGATAAATCTGCCACCATACACCGTCTGCTCGCAGAAAAGTTAACTTGCTGTATCACAGAAAATAAACTAGTTGCCTCCCAAGTCTCATCCCCTTACTTTTTCAGGCTCAAAATGGAAGTCAGGGTTGTCATATATGTTAAATTTATGTTGGAGGAAGCTGCTTGAGTGTAGTTTTTCTTCAATGTAAAACCTCTGGATTACAGAGATGTTATCTTCTCCCTACCACTCCCAACACATGTAGTATTCAGTGATGAGAGAGGTATAGGGAAACTGAAACACACAGTTAGTCAATGAGCCATACTAATTCTGAAACCAGATTGTCATGTTATTCTATGACTTGATTAGAAAATAATATACTGAAACTGCTGCCTATGCCTTCTGGATTCTGGATTGCTCCCTCCAAATCATCCTTTGTTATTATAAGATTTATCTTTATTTGCAGTAAAGTAATCTTAGCCAGCTTCTTGCCCATAATTAGAAATCCAAAGGCATATACATATGTGTGTGTGTGTGTTTATGTGTGTTTATATATTATATCATGTTTTAAATATATTTATGACTATACACACACACACACACACACACACACACATGTATGCATGTATACACACACACATTTTGGGTATTTATCTTTCTGTTAACGTAAACTAGCATAATTCCTTTAACAATTGTATGGCAATCTTATGTTATCAAGTAACAATCCACTTTATTAACCACGCCCTTATTTATATTACAAGACCTCAAACCAGTGTAAAACTACCAGGAGACAACACGTACCATTCTTAGAGTTTCTATGGCTTGAATGAGGGGTTTACAGGTCATGATTATAACACCTTTATGGGCTAGATTAATTAAGAGCATCTGTGAAGTAACTAAACTTTTCTCAGGTCTCATCAAGATTTTATAGAACATCTTTGATTTGAATTTTACTGTGAAGCCACAGGTCAAATCAGCGGCAATACTCTGCATTTGATTTTTTCATTGAGGGCTATGACGTACTTTGAGAACCATTTGCTAATTGTAGAAATGTGCATGAGAAATATTTCTATTTTTCAAACTGGGCCAGTCCTGTATTATTTGTATTTCCCATACTACTACTAAAACATCAAATAGGGTTTTTTTCAACTCATTTTTCACTATGTACACATTTTTACACATATATAAATCATTTACTACTTTCAACATTTTGCCTAAAAAATATCTTTAACCAGTACACCAGATCCTCTTCTACGTTACCATTTTAACATTATTATTACTACAAGTGGCAATTTCATGAAGCTTTCCACCACTGCAATATATAGTTCATCTTTTCTCCTTTCCCTAATGGCATTTTGCTTGCTGCCCCTCGAGCTCTCAATGTCTTCAAGCCCACTCTAGTTCCTCTGTATTAACCAGACCAACAACCAATGCCACTTTTTAAACAAGTTTTGTTAAGGTAGCATCCTGCTTCTAGGGACAAAATTGTATTCCAGTTTTCTCATGTGATGTCATTTTTAATACCTCAAAACTTAGTGGATTAAAATAAACTTTAATTGTCCTCCTGACATGGTAGTTCAGATGTTCAAAAAGACATCAATTAGGTGGATTACCCCTGATTCACTTAAGATGAGTGGGCATCTGTGGCTGGAGGACCCTCTTCCAAGATGGCATCTCATCTCATGGACCTACTGTCTTGGTGTCCTTGACCTCGCACTCTATCCTCTGGATATTTCATCTTTCAGAACCACTTCTCATGTTTTCACTTTCTCCCGACTGTTAGACTAGTGTTGACTTCCTCCAGGTGAAGGCATCTAGGGGTGTTTTCCAAAAGGCAACTTTCTAAGATACAGGAAGTTGAAACTACTAGTCTCTGAAATACCTGGGTACTGATTCAGGCAGTATCACTTCCTTTGTATTTTCTTATTCAAAGCACACACAAAGCCCAATCAGATCCAAGGGTAGGAGACAGACACTCAAGCTCTTAAAAAGGAAGAGGTCAAAAATTTTAAACTGACACGCTTTCTTTGTGCTTTGTGACCTTGCACAAGTTATTTAACCCCTTTGAATCTCAGTTTTCTCTTCTATTAAATGCAAATGAAATCAAAAATAATTCTATTACTACTGCTTGCAAAGACTACAATGAGAATTGAAATGAGATAGCAAGTGAGTAGTACCTATCACAGTAGACCTCACACAGAGGACAGAATCGATAAATTATCTCTGTGATAATTATTATATTAGCATGAAAAACATTTGATTTTTTTATATTATTATATAGGAAGCCAACTTTAAAGTATCCATTGTTAAAATTTAGACATAGCTATTTTCTGACATGTTTTCAGTTAACAAGAAATCCCCATGTAAAAGAGAGTAAAGGTCTAAGAAGCTCTGGGTGTCCTACAAATCTCAATTACTTTTGGGCTGTATATCTATGCTTTGTATCCATTTCCTGCTTCATATTTATTATAATATAATAACATGGTTTGTAAAATCTCAGCTGGGGTTTATTACAGTTCATAGTGATATGCTCATGTGCTGAAAATGCCCCAAAGTCCTAACCTAAGAAGAAAAACAAATCAAAAATCAATAAATCTGCCAAATACTGGTGAAAACACACACACACACACACACACACACAGAGAGAGAGAGAGAGGGGGGCTAGATTTAAGAGCTTAACATGCCAGAAAATCACCTATAATGGTCCTTTAAACATGTATGCATAGTGAAACACTTTTGGACTCACAAAATGCCCTTGTTTTAAACTACATTATGTTCAACCTCTTGAAATTTCTGCCTTTCATCTTCATCTTCAGAAAATGCTCTCCTCTCTGGACAGTGAATGACCATAACTTAGGATGTGTTGCTTTTAAATAGCATGAAAAGTTTCCTCTGCTCTTTGTAACCATAATTAGGGGTCCAGATATGGTATAATAAAATTAATACTCAATGCCTTCTGAGAAGAATCGGGATCAAAATCTCAAAGTCTTAGCGAAGCATTTGCTTGTTATTATATAAATGGTGAAAGTATCAGTTTCTGCAGTCATGAGCAGTTACCAGATCATGCCACTGTGTCTAAAGTGGTGTGTATATTTCAAGCCATACAATTCAGCATCTCAATGAATAGAATCAAAAAAATTTGTCTCTTCCCTTTTTTTTTTTTTTTAACTCAAGGCTGGTTTATCTCCTATCAATAAATTACCAGCAGCAAATGAGACTGTTCAGAGTCAGCAAAAGAGAGTATGCTTTTGTTACAGTGTTAAAAGGAAGAGTTCTTATATTTATTCTGAACTGGACAGGTAATTCAAAGATCACTTTCTAATAACAACAATAAAAGCTACATTTTAATTGGTACTTACTATGTTTCAGGCACTGGTTCTAGTACTTAACAAGACTTCATTCTTCTCAAAAATTATGTAAAGCAATGGCTATAATTATTCCCATTTTAGAAATAAAAATGTGTGGCATAGAGATATTAAAATGCTAGGCCACAACCATGGAATACATTTAGGGTGTGAAGGAGCGCAGCTCTGTCCCACATAGCAGATTAACTGTGGATGACGTTTATTTAATGCTGTACTAATCTTCCTCGCTGAACCAGTAACTTTGCACATTGAACAAAATACTGTTTGCCTCAAGGCAATCAAGCTTCCCTTCCCAGAAGAGCATTGCTCACAAGTAGGAGGAGAAATGCTTACCTGAATGAAAATATTGGTTTGTCTTATTTTCATTAGAGAACAAGACCACTACACATTGAATGACTTATTTATCAAACTTACAAAACATGCTGTGTGGTTAGCTTTGTAGCCTCTGAAATATTGCCATGAAAAAGAGGGATAATTTGAATCAATAAATAAAGTTTAAAGTGACAACAGACAGATTTGAAGTCAATATGTGGTTTTGCTTTTAGAAACAGAATGATTGGGGCCAGGCGTGATGGCTCACGCCTGTAATCCCAGCACTTTGGGAGGCCGAGGTGGGCAGATCACAAGGTCAGGAGATCGAGACCATCCTGGCCAACATGGTGAAACCCCGCCTCTACTAAAAATACAAAAATTAGTTGGGCATGGTGGCGTACGCCTGTAATCCCAGCTACTCAGGAGGCTGAGGCAGGAGAATTGCTTGAACCCAGGAGGCGGAGATTGCAGTGAGCCGAGGCTGCGCCACTGCACTCCAGTCTGGCGCCTGGCGCTGGAGGGAGATACTGTCAAAAAAAAAAAAAAAAGAAACAGAAAAATTGGGAATGGCCTCCCCAGAGGCTTCAACTAGGTGGGAGAATCTTGAGATCCATGAATCTCACAATATGGTTTACATGGTGCATGACCTAGATTTATGTGTAGTTTATTTTGATCCTGACTCATCTGTTCTAATTGATTATGATGTTACTTTTCAAAAAATTAAAATATATAGAAGTGCCTAATAAACCTTTCAGTTGCAGGGTGGTACAATGATTCATGATTCAGCCAAGCAGGGTTTGAATTTCTATACTGACAGTGCAAGAATGCATGTTATTACTATTTTGAGAAGGTGTTTCACTCTCACTTTCCTGGCTGGAGTTAAGTGCCATGATCTCGGCTCACCCAGGCCTCAACCTCCTGAGCTCAGGTGATCCTCCAAATGCAAGTTCTTCCAGTATCATATACATGTTCTAAGGGTAGGAATAGACATTGTAGTGAACAGGAGGTAATTGGTATAAAATATAAAATGTTTTTAATTATGAGTACTAACTATAATTACATGAAAGTGTCATTCTTATATCCTCTCTTTCTCTCTCTGCCATCTCCCTTATTTATTTCTTATTATATTTTCTTTTCCTTCATAAATATTTTTGAATACTTATTCCAAACATGTGACACTAAGTCTACAAAATTAAATAAAGTATAATGGTATTTGCCCTCAAACAGCTTAGGGGATTTTAAGATATGGAGAAATGTAACCATATAATTGATTTATGAATCCTAGAATGGTATAGTGGTACTCCTATAAATCGTTCTATTATAGTGGCAGAGTAGTGTAGTGGAACTCTGGCAAACATACATAATTCTAAACATCCCATACAGCAAGATTTTTAGATATTTGACTAAAAGCATGATCCATAAAATAGCAAATTTATAAATTGTACCTAGTTAATATCCAAAAAGTGTTCATCTCTTAAAAGTAGTATTTAAAGAATAGAAAGACATGACACAGAGTAAAAGAAAGTATTTATAAAGTATATATCCGATAAATAAATTCATAAAATATAAAGAGCTCTCAAAACTCAAGAATGAGAAAACAGAAGTAAGCATATTTTGACAATGATGATGGATAAATCAACCTATATGTACATATAAGACTGTATATGTACACACGTGGCAGTGTGATTTGCTGCCTTCCTCCCCATCACCTACATCTGGCATTTCTCCCCTTGCTATCTCTCCCCAGCTCCCCACATGTTCTTCACATGTACCTCAAAACCTAAAATGCAATAAAATAAATAAATGGGGGAAAAAAAAGACTGTATATGGTTAAAAACACACACACTTTTACATACACACTAATATACCCAGAAGTACAAGTGCAACTGAAAACATTCAAACCAGATCAGTGGATTATATCAACGTCAATATCTTGGTTTTAATACTTCACTATAGTTTTGTGAGGTGTTACTATTACAAAAAAAAATTACACAAAGAATACATGGAGTTTCCCTGTATTGTTTCTTAAAGCTGCATGTTAATTAATAATCATGTCAAAAGAAAACAATTTAATTAAACAAAATATTGTCAAAATGATTGACAGCAGCTTTTCACAAAGAAGATATATGGATGACAAATAATCTTCTGAAAAGATGTTCAACATGAAGTGTTGGTGAGGATGTGGAAAAACGAGAATTCATAAAAACTGCTGATGGGAATGTAAAATGGCAAAACCACTTGGGAAACTGTTTGAAAGTTTTCAAAAAAGCTAAACATGTATCTACCATATGGTCCAGACATTCCACTCTTAGGTTTGAACCCAAGATAAATAATAGCATATGTTCATGCAAAAATGTGTACAGTATATTTATAGTATTTCTGTTTGTAGTAGCTCCAAACTGGAAAAAAACCTAATGACCACCCACAGGTGAATGGATAAAGAGACTTTGATACGGTCATACAATGAATGCCATTCAGCAATAAAAATAAGTGAACTATGTATATATGCTAAAATGTGCATGAATATTAACATAACTATGCTGAGTAAAAGAAGTCAGGTTTTTTTGGTGTGTGTGTGTTTTTGTTTTGTTTTGTTTTGTTTTGTTTTGTTTTGTTTAGAACATCTTAAATTTTTAATCCTTTCTTTACAGGTTACCTAGACCACTTTTGATTAAGAAAACTGTAGAAAGTTAGTAACTGCCACAAGCGAACGCCAGGCGGTGGCACGTGTCAATTTCCACAGAGTCCTGCTTTGCGGGGTGTCTGAATGCACTGCACGGGGTCTCTGCTCACACCTGCTGGAACCAATCGTGGCAGATTTTAGTCCACAGGTTGCTTTTCCCCATATTTATTTGTAAACTCTTCAGCATTCTTACAGAATTTTTTATGGTCCTTAGAGTATTCTTCAGCTAGGTCAGCCCGAAGTGGGTGCTCGGGCTGGGGGTCATTCACCAGTGCTATGAGGGACTGGATTACTTGGTCGGTTTTGGTTGCTGGCTTCCAGTTTTCAGCACTAATTACTGGGAGACAGACCTGTCCCTTTTCATCGATGTTCGGGTGATAGATCTTTGTTTTAAATGTGATCTTCGGTGGTTTGAATGGGTACTCTGCTGGAAGTCAGGTTTTAAAAAGAGTATACACTGCATAATTCTGTGCATGTAACATTTTAGAAAATGCAAGCTAATTTATAATGACAAAAACCAGATCAGTTCTTGCCCAGGGATGGAGGGAAAGGAGGAAGAATATGTATGTAGGAATGAAAGGTAAGGAATTGTGAAGGTATATGGTGGAAGTTTGGGGGTGAAAGATGTTTATTATTCTTTGTGTAGTGAGTTTTTACAGGTTTAACAAACTGTACACTTTAAGTGTCTAGAGTTCATTTGATGCCACTTCATCCTCAATAAAGCTGTTAAAAATATGATGATTTTAAAAATACACTTATCAAACACCATACCAAGATATGTCTGGAAGGGAGAGGCAGGGGAATAAATATGGTGTTTTGTCAGTGGTCTCTCTTTTGGTAATAATGAAGCTGAGAGACTATATGAGAACTCTGGAGTGGCAGGATACACAGGAGGCACCTGGGGACTGAGTCCAGTGCCACTCCAATGTTTAAATGTTAGGAAGACAAGTCTTCAGAGGAGACGAAGTCAGCAATGCGTAATGGAAAAGAAGGCACTGTGGTATGCAGAAATTGGAGCCTATATTTCAAGAAGGGAATCACCAACTCTCTGAAAGGATGCCAAAGTCCTAATAAAAGGAGCTCTGTGAACTGACCACAGATTCAGCAACATGGAGTTCACTGCCCAGCTTAACAAAAATGAGTTTCCTAGAGTGATGTCTGCAGGCACCTGGCTTGAGTGAGTTTAAAGAGGAAGAAATGTAAGGAGTGACACCAAACTGAATGGACATCTAAGATATGTGCTAACAGAGAGCAGGAAAAATATCAGTGGCTGGAATGAAAAAGGTCATTTTTTGTTTTATTTTTTCTATTGTTGGACATATTTCAGCTTGTTTACACGTTGGTTTATGTGGGTTAAGAATTAGACATATTCATTAAGTTTTGAGGAGAATTTTATAATTTTCATTTCTCCTAAAAAATGTTATTATAAATGAAGCATGTTTCTCAATAGAATATCTGGAAAGGAAGAACAAATATCAGAAGTTACTGCCGTAAGTATAAAATGGCCTGGGTGAATATAAGATCCCAGGACAGTGCACTGGGCCTTTATGAAACACGCAGACTCAAATTAAAAGGGATACGATTCAGGATGTATGTGTCAGTTCACACTGCTGTAACAGAATGCCACAGGTTGGTTGGCTAAATAACAATTTATTTTTCACAGTCCTGGAGGCTGAGAAGTCCAATATTAAGACGTTAGTAGGTTCAGTGTCTGATGAGGGCCAGCTATGATTTGCAGAAGGCTGTCTTCTCCTTGTATCCTTAAATGGCCTAGAGTAAAGAGAGAATGCAAACTCTCCTGTCTCTTCTATGAAGAACAGTAATCGGATTGAGGCATGCTCCACCCTCATGACCCAACTTCCTCCCAAAGACACCACCTCCTGATGCCACCACACCAGGGAGTAGGATTTCAACGTACACATTTGGGTGGATACAGCCTTCCGTCCACAACAGCAATACTGTCTTTTTCTTTCAGCCACAATGAGCATGTAGGAATAGTGCCACAACTGGATTAATTCAGTGTTTTGCTTCCCATGGAAAAGGAAAAAGTAACTTTCTATGGATGCATGGGAGAGTTTATGATGGAGGCTTAATCTAAGGTTTAATGCATTCATGAGGATGGTGTGGAACTATGAAACTTCATAAGTTTGTGCAAGATGCAAGTTACATTGTTACCCTTTGAGTTCATGTTTTACATAGTACTCTCAAAGTTGTTCCAAATACTTCTCTGCTGGCATTCTCGCTTCTTCTCTCTCTTTCCTTCTCATCTCTTTCAGTTACATGTATATCTATATATATAAAATATATAAATACATATAATATATATTATATACTATATATTACATATAATGTATATAATATATAATATATAATAACACATATTATATGTAATATATATATAATATAATTACATATATACTGCATATATATGTATTATGTTTTATATTATCTATATATATTTATATAATATATATTTATTTTATATTACATATTTATATTTATATATAAAATATATTTATTTTATAAATATATATTACATACAATAAAATGAATATATTATATAAAATGAATATATATTATATTTATAACTAAAATAAATATATATTTATAAATAATACATTTATATATAAAAAACAAAGAGAAATATTATGTATGTATCTATATAAATTTAGTGTACTTTAATAAGCATAACATTTCAATTCAAGGGAGAATGCTCCCCAGCCAAGAATACCCACAGTTTACCCTGCAGAGTTCTTTTTGGCACCAGCGCAATTGCAACTCAGTGAATGAAGGTGATAAATTTTGTATTTCTGGCAAGGCTTTGTGTGTGGTGAGGAGAGGTGGAGGGTGTATTTTTTTTTTTTTTAATGAAAAAGCCTTTGCATTAAGCCACTCTCCTTTTTAATCACAGCAATTCAATAAAACAGACTACAATAACAAGCAGTTGTTCCGGGTTTTTGAGATTCAATGCAGACTGCATTTTCAATAATTCACATTTTCCCAGGTGTGCTGGACATTTATTGGAGCTTAATCATTTTCTCGCCTTTATGAAATTAATTTTCTAATACACTTATGGTATAAATTCAGCTGTGAGAAAGAAGTTGTCATTACTCACTGTTCAAATGAAAGAGGATTTTTAAAGTTGCATGATTGCAAAGAAGTCAGAACCAGGTGTTTGCTAGCATGAACAGTTTATTTCAGTAACTATCCTGAGAGAGAAATGATTATAGTTAAATTTTAACAAATGCTTTTAGAATTTTTTTTTTTTTTCAGTTACTGTGATAGACACTGGAGATTCTAAGTTGAAGGGATGATAGTTCTGCTTTTTGTAATGGTTCTACTTGTTAGAATAACTACTGTTTAACAATAAATATTAATGATTATTGTTACTCTACTGATAGTGATGGTAAGTCTTTGGGCTATTAGCAGCAACATTATTATTGCCTTTTGTTGTTTTTAATTTTTATTTTTAGTATGCACTGACAGGCAAGAAAAAGGACCCAAGGGTGTAATTTTGAGGAAAGTCAGTGGTGATGAAGGTATAGTGATAAAAGAAAAAACCAAGTGTTTTATAAGTTTTCTTCCTCCCTCCTGGACGCATTTTCTGTACTGCTTGTGGTTGGATGGAGAATGAGGGAAAGAGTCAGTTGATCGGAAATATATTTCCTGATAATCCTCTTTCTAAAGTTTGTCACCATATTTTAAGGCATGTCAGCATCTTTCTTTGCAGATGACCCATCCCAGCATGACTCCTTCTCAAAAAATTGTAGAGGCATAATTGTGTTCCTCCAACATTACAGCTTAGTGAGAGAGGTTACATCAATTTAGTGCTAAATTACAGTTAGAAGAGACGACTACCATAGGAGAATGAAAAAATCCCATGGTGTTGGTGTGAGGAGTAATTTTACAGTTGCAATACCTTTGTGTGGGGTAGAATAGCCACCATTGCATCTTTTATAAAGACGAATAGATGAATCCACTAATAATAGCAGAATGACATTTTGTTTTTTTCTTAGCTAGCAGATACATAGATAACTTGCCACAATAGGCATTCATTGAAGTAAGACCATAAAATTACATTTGTGGCTTAGAGAGTTTTAATTGTAAATTTCTTTACTTTCTCTAGAATTCTTGGGACAGAATTCAAACAAAAAATTTAATTATCACTGGCATTTACCATTTAACTACAATAACCTAATTACTGGTACACCTGAATAGGTACCTGGAGAACCAATTTAGTAGCCAGTTAGCTCCCCAGAGGCTCTAGATAAAGGCACCAGATTTTAGGGAGGCATGCCAATTACAACAAAACACCTCCTTTACAATAAGCATATCTGAGTGTATTAAAATATCTAATGTACCATGTAAAAATTGCCTTTTTTAAAATCAATGCACATCTTTTTTTTAGCTACAGACCTTAAATTGGATGTCATCTCAACTCTCTCACTCAAAAATTTTAGTGCCGTATGAATCAGATTAAAATCCACGGTGGTCATATTTTTTAGTCATATATTTAGTATCATCTCTGTGCCTAAGCCTCCAGCACATTTTGCAGTAGTATTTCTCAGCACTGTTATTCCTCACATCCCTTTCACAGAGGCTGCCTTTGGGTGACTGGTTGCTTGTATTTCCTTACACCTAGGATGTGGCTAGATACCCTAACCATTTTCTCTCTATTTCTCTTTTATCACATTCTCTCCTAAGTATCCTTTATGTCTAAGGTTCAATAAAATTTTTATGGCGACTTGGATTTGTTGCCTAAACTTGGTCAACTACTTTCATCATTAATATTCTTAAGAGCTCATCTTAGTTTTAGCATTTATCACAATACTTATCACAATTTTAATTGTGTCTTTTACATTGTAAGCTCCCACAATAGCAGAGACAACATATGTTTCGTATTCCTTTGGATTCTCAATTTTTTTGGAATACATCTACCAATTAATGTCTATTGAATGAATATTTGTTGAATAATAGAAATAAGAGAATAATTTTATTTATGACATTAGATGCAAAAAACTAATAATAGGGTATTATCAAATCATGTCTAAACATAAAGTAAAAGAATTGTTCAACACAACAAGGGCAAAACACATTTAAATATAAATAACTAAACTCAAACTGAAAATTCTTATGATTTATGTAAATGGTAAGAATGGATGATATGTATCTGTGTAATAATTATTTACAAGAAGTAATAGAAAGCAGGAGTAAATACTAGTATGTTGAAGCCTTTGATTAGTGCAAAAATCTAGGAAATGTGTACCATCAACACTACTACTCAACATTATCTTTAAGTATCTAACCAATACAATGAGAAGGAAAAACAAAACATGAAATAAATATTGTAAAAGGGGCAACAAACATATATTTATTTGCAGTTCATATGTTTGTATATGTAGAAAGTTCAGGAACCAAATAAAAAGAAAACTTAAAGAGACAAATAGATTTAAATACCAGTAATCTAAATTAGAATTATACATATGTTAAACTTATGGTTTGTCCCAGTGTGTTAGGAGAGCTGCTCAGCATGATTGAATTTAGGGCACGCTTTCAGGACTGTAGGAGATGAGGCTAAATAAATAATCATGATAGCCATCAAGTTTTGGGTTCTAACTATGAGCTGTGCATATTGAAAATTGCCTTGTAACTATTAGCTTGTTTAATCAGCAATCACTTTGCAGAATTATCCTCCTTTTCAAATAAAGATACCAAGCCCTAAAATGTTTAAGCAACTTACCTGTGATCACAAACCTACCAGGCACAGAACTGGGATACAGAGCTGTCTCCTTGAATCTAATGTGCTGTTTTAATGAAGTGAGACTCACTGGGCAGACAGATTGGCAGGGACACAGGAAGGCTTTTGAAAGCTGCCAGGCTTCCAGAGTTTAGCATCCTGTTCCCAACTTGGATGGGGGCCAACTGGGTTCCACTTGCTGCTGCTAGACATTTACCTCCCCCAGCCAGCCTCCCCTGAGCCTTCATTAACGCTTGACAGGAAAACACCAGGGCAGTGGTGAGAAAACTGTGTCCTGCAAAAGCATGTTAAACAAACAAATGTGCTAGCTGGGCTTATGGGCCATTAGATAGACAAGCGACATCAGGAGCTGCTTGCCTGGGGGAGAAGGAGGGCAGAGATAAAACGGAGCAACATGTTTTCCTTGTTTCTTTTAATTTTGTGTTGTCTGTGTTTCCCTTGAGCTCCTTTTGGCCAGGGAAGGGTCCTGGGCCCAGTCATGTGCGAGTGATTGAGCTGCTCTCAGCAAGTCTTTGCTGGGCTGGGCCTGTAAGGTTAAGGTCCAGGCTCTAATCTGATGCAGAGTCAGATCCGCACCATAAGGCCTCACAATTCTGGGATCAGCAGCAATGAGGCTTATGTTCTTCTCCTGGTAGAAAGGCTGAAGAACAAGAAGATTAAGGCAGACTGTGTTGATGAACATTTCATTCATGGAAGTAAGTCGCTTGGACAAGCCTAAAGTCAATGGGAGGAGAATACATATATTCCACTTGAAGGCACTGCAATGTCACATGGTAAAGAAAAGGATTAAAGAACTGAGGACAATAATGGCATCAACCACTCCTGATTTGGATCAATATTGTGGAAAGGGAAAAGTGTCCTCTACATTGTTCTTCCCCATATTTGGACCTATCAATTTCACCTACAAGATTTTTTTCCTTATCTGTATACCACCCATATCATTATTTGATTCTTATTTCTGTTTCCATTGATCATTTTGGAAACTTATAAAAATCCATATTAAAATGGAGCCTTGTTTCACTAACTTGAATGACAAAAAAACATTGTTTTACTCACTATTAATAGAAGGTAATTGTAAAAATAAATAATTTAATTTAAATTATTGCAAGACATTGTGACTACCAGAGGTGCTAAAACTCCCTTTGTCAAATATGTAATTAACAAGTGCTATAGCAACATAACATAAATCTTTTTATTTGGTATTATCAGGATAAGAGAAAATAAATGATTTATTTAATACTCTGTTCCTGTATCACCTCCTGAAATCATCTCCTGTTCATAATAAAACCATCTTAGTATCATACATTGAAAAACACTGTCCTAGGACAAGCCACTTATTTTTATGACACACATGAGGAAAATGGGACTCAACAACTTTGATAGACAAGGCAAAATTCACACAAGCAGCATCAGAGACAAAACAAAAGCGCCATCCTGGTCCTCTACTCAGTTGTGGCAGATTGTCTCAAAGCACTTCAGGGATGAGTTAATACTACTTAATGAGGCAAGATTGGGAAGAAAAGGAGAAACAGTACACGGGTTGATAAGAGGGAAGTCAGTGAGACTAGGTTTCGTTTACGGCTCTGGCACTGATTCATTGTTTATCCTTGAGTAGCTCAATTAATCTTCCTGGGTCTCATGTTCCCATTTGTCAACAAGAGGTAATGAATGGGCCTTACAGAAATGATAGGAGGATTAATAAGTTAACACACATACAGTGCTCTGAGCACATCAAGGAAATGGCTCTGTGTATAAATGCAGTGTGTTACTACCATCGGAAAGACAGTAGATTGGGAGAGAGGAAAGATAAGAGAGAGAAAATGAAGGGGGCTAGAAAAAAAAAGCAAGTTAAAGGAAGTCAAAGGGAATAGCACATGAAACAAGAGGATGCAGAAAATAGAAGACACTTGTGTAAGAATGGAGAAAAGATGGAGTAAGAAAAAGTAAAAATGCATTCACAGAAATCTTGGGGAAAGAAAGGCTTTGCTTTAGTTATCAACTGGAGGGACTAAGCAGATAAGAAAACATGGTCATAGAAAAAAGGACAGGGACAAATTGGGTTGTGAGTAAACGGTAGGTTAGATAGGAGCAGATCTTGTTTCCACCAGCTCCACATCATTGGAAAGTCACTTTACTTCATTATCTCTAGGCTTCCTATCTATAAAAGAAAAATGTTGAGATGTTTGCTAAGAAAAGCTAAAAAAGGAATATTGGTAAAAAGAAGATTAAAGGGAAAAGAAAGACAGATTGCCAAACATAAATAAGTCATTTTCCTTTCTTCAGATTACAAATAAGAATTCTAAACTTTTTCATAAAAGAAAAATTAACACATCATTACACATATATACATACCCTGTATATAATCTGTTATTCTCAAGAAATTTTATGTCTGTCTAAAACTGGCTTATTTTTAATAAAAAATATTTTCATTGGGTTCACAGGAAACCTGGTCAATATAGTGAGACCATGCCTCGTGGCTCTACCAAAAAAGACAAAAATTAGCCCGTCATGTGGCATGCATCTGGAGTCCCAGCCACTTGGAAGGCTGAAGTGGGAGGATTGCTTGAGTACAGGAGTTTGAGGCTGCAGTAAAGCAGGATCATGACACTGCACTCCAGCATGAGTGACAGAGTGAGACTCTGTCTCAGAAAAAAAAAAAAAATCAAGTTTCATAAAAATTGTAGTTTTCAAAAAATTCTACAAATAAGAGTTTAAAAACCAAAATATCTCAGAGGATCATTGGAGTTTTACAAAAGTATTTCTTCAAAATAGTTTTTACCAAATTAAAACCATTTAAATGGTCACTGAATTTAGAAACACTAATTTATCTCTCCTATTGAGATTATCATGCATTAGGAGAAATACCTAATATAGATGACGGGGTGATGGATGCAGCAAACCACCATGGCAGTGTATACCTGTGTAACAAACCTGCATGTTCTGCACACGTACCCCAGAACTTATAGTAATAATAATAAAAATGTAAATACACTGATTTAAAATAAATTGCTTTAAAATGGAAAAAAGTGATTATAACAAAAATATCTTCACCTCCTCAGACCACTTTAGTGATAATTTCTAAGATAATCCTTGATTGACTTGTAGTAAAAGCAATTGGAACCTGCTATGGATTAGAAAGTTTTGTGTTGAGACAATTAATGGGTTGTGCAACAAATTTATTAGTGGAAATTTTGTTTCCCACTTGTGCAGGGACTTTAACTTCACACTGCATGCACTTACTCTACCATGCATTTCATAAAACAATTATATGCCTTTGGGGAAACTCCAGGCTGGCTACTGGAAGAAATGGAATATTTAACAATAGAAATAGTGGACAAGTGAGACAGTGAGATTCAAGATTGAACCACATGCATGGATTTATGAATGTGGACTTGAAGTATGAAGATCTTTGTATTACATATGACTGTCCATAAGAAAGCATCAGCCATAGAAGAAGCATTACGTAATCAACTAAACAAATGCCTCGGCCAGTACATGTTAGCTAGCTTTCATCCTCAGCCACCACTGAACTGGCTTGATATACACCTGAACCAAGTGGACAAGGTGGCAGACCATGGAGAAGATGGAGGCAATCCTCAGGCCAGACAGTGTGGACTCCCAGTGAACAAGCCTGCTCTAGCAACAGTCAGGTCTGAATGTGTCCACACTGCCACCAACAGGAACCAAAGCTGAGCTCTCGATAAGAGAGCTCATAAGGTGACCAGTTAACCATGTGGTGACAATTTTATTCCATTAGGTCTCTTCCTTTCTGAGAGGACCAGTGTTATATCCTCATAAGATTAAAAGTTTATTCCAGGCATGGTTTAATTTTTTCTTCCTGAAGAGCCACAGCCAAGCATTATTATCTGCTCAGTGACGGGATGTCACACAGAGTATCATCAGATGAGGGATCCACTCCACAGAAGTGGAGAGAAGTTTTGGAATGAGTCCTTGGCATCTATTATTTGTGTCACACAGTGCCCCAAGCAAAGACAATTAGCCAAATGGAGTTCGAACAACCTGTTGAAAGTTTAACAAAAGCTTCAGCTTAGGGTCAGGTAAGGATGAAGTTTATGCACTGAAATATAAAGTCTGTTCAGCACTGTTTCCTCAATAGGAAGAATATACAGGTCTGGGAACAACGGTGTGAATGCATATGTGCATCTATTCACCATATTTTCCGGTGACCTATTGGGAGACTTTGTCTTTCCCTTCTCCATAACTCTGGAATCTTTAGGGTTAAGGTTTATCATCCTCAAAAGGAGAACCCTCTTGACAGGGCCACACCAAAATTCCATTTAGCTACAAGCACAGCTGCTGCATGTACTTCTGGAAACTCTATGTCTAGGTACCAGCAGGCAAAAAAAGTAGAATCTGATTTTGACATGAATAATTGGCCATAGTTAGCATGAGTAGTTAGGACTGCTCTTATACACTAGAAACAGGGAAAGACATATTTGCCAGCTAAGTCATGTGTTTGGGTGTTGCTCAGTTTCCCTTACCCAACGTTAATAAATAGATATGTGCAATGCCCCTAACTTGAGTATGGTTTTCAGGAGCTCAGATACTTCAGGAATGAGTTTGTTCATATCACAAGGTAAGTCACCAAGGCCAGCAGAAGCGATAATTTAGGGCAAGGGAGATTTTGAATCAATGCTGAAGGAGAGAGAGGGTGAATATCAGTCATGGCCTCAAGATGAAGGCTGTGGTTTTTCCCACTAATCTAAGTTTTCCCTCAAGACAAGAGATCCACAGTAACACTAGAAAAGCTCTAGAAAATGTGCATCTTTGGCTCAGAATTCGCCCATTATCTTTACTTTATGAGTTTAATTCTTTAAAAATATTTATTTCATTTATTAATGCAAATATTTATTGAATGTATGATTTTTTCAAGAATGAAAATATAGATTATTTATTATTCATTAAACATTTTTCTAATAGATTGGAATATATCTGTGAATAGTGTAGTATATCCTGTCGGGTTTTATTCTTCTAGCTTTTTAGTCTTCAATGTCAATGATTCTGTATTTCATTTTCAGGATTTCTAGTGGATTGATGCTTAAGTCCTTCAACTCTTAAATATTATCTGCCTGTTTTATTTTATATTTTCTTTTTTGTTTGGTGAATCATATATATTACTTAATCTCTTTGAGATTCTAAGCATATTTACCTTAAAATCATTTTTTTGTCACTGAATACATGACTTTCTTTCTGAATAACTTAATTTCCTTTTGCATGTATTTCTTACTCATTTAATCTCCATTTGCAAACATACTTTGAAAGACTATATGATTATTTTCTTTTCTATTTATGGCTCAACTTTCTGTATCAAATATTTTTGTATGGTTCTTCCACCTCCCACATCCTCAGTATAGTGCTTGGTTTTATAATGGTTTCACTGAAACCATTTGGCTTAGTCACAGTCATGTGAGCAAGAGTGTGTGAGCTTCTCTGTCATTTCGCCCCCTTGCCTTAGCAGATAGGCAGGTTTAAGCAAGCTATCAGCTATACTTTTTCTCAGCTATCTTCCCCAATGATCCATGCAGAGCTTCAGTCATAGTTATGCCTTGGATGCAAGGTCCTGTCTCCTCCTTCCTCCTTGAAGATGCAGAGCCCAACAAGTCAGTAGCTTCAGTCAGCTTATTAACATATATTTATATTTCCTATCTACTTTGCTGATATTATTCCATTTCTTTACATGTATGTGTGTGACAATATTTATTCCTTTCTCTTTATTTATTATCTACTATTTGAAGTATTTTACAATTTATCTTAAGTTGTATTTTATGCTACTTCAATGCATGAATTCAATAAAAGTGACATTTTGAACTTCGGCTTTTCATTTTGTCAGACTAGATTATCTATCATCACTTACTTTCTATTTAATTAGAATAATTGGTGATATATTTTTTACATTTATTTCAAGCTTGCTAGAATTCAAGTATCTAAAATTACAAAAAGAAAACATTCAAGGTGGATGAGCTAGCATTGTGTTACTCTTCTTATTGAGGCACCTGCCAATGAAAAATTCATTGGTAGGAAATGATAGGTTGAACATAATGAAAACCAAAATTCTAAGGAACTTGGAATCTGTGTCAGCACAGACACAGCAATTTAACAGGGCTAGTGGAGGAATGTACTTGTCCATCATAGCAGAGGAAAATTGGCAAACACACTAGGTCTTCAATAAGAATACAATGAATTTGACCAGAACTCTCAAAGAATAAAAACATTCAAGAAAATTCATAACTGTAAACAAGCTCTATTCCTGACTCTATTAGATATCCTGTTCATCAAATAACAATGTAAGTGTATGTATGTATTTGTGTAGAGAAAGAAGGATAACAAGAGAGATAACAGCTAGGACCTGATTACTATACATTTCATATATTGAAACACCACAATGTACTCCATAAATATGTACAATTATTATATGTAAATCTAAAACGACAATGTTTATTTTAATATAAATTCTTCTAATCCATGAGCATGGGCTATCTTTCCATTCGTTTGTAACTTTTTTATTTTCTTTCATCAGTGTTTTGTAGTTTTCCTGTAGATATCTTTTGCCTCTTTGGTTTAATTTATTCCTAGGTATTTTTATGTAGATATTATAAATGGAACTGCCTTCTTGATTTCTTGTTTAATAAGTTTGTTGTTGGTATACAGAATGCTACTGATTTTTATATATTGATTTGTATCCTGAAACTTTCCTGAATTTATTAATCAGTTCTAAGAGTTTCTGATAAAATATTTAGGTTCTTATATCTATCTGTATCTATATCATTTATCTCATATACATACGATCATGTTATCTGTGAATGGGACAATTTGACTTTATCCTTTCCAACTTAGATGACCTTTATATTTTTCACTTGGCCAATTGCTCTGACCAGGACTTTCAGAACTGTGTTAAATAAGACTGTTAAGAGTGGGGATCCTTGTTTTGTTCCAGTACTTAGGGGAAAAGCTTTTAGCCTTTCCCCATTTTTTATGAATGAATATTGTTAAAAATAACTATAGTACCAAAGAAATCTACAGATTCAATGAAATCCCTATCAAAATACTCATGGCTTTTCTCACAGAAATAGAAAAAAATCCTAAAATTGATACGGAACCACAAAAGACACTGAATAGCCAATACAATCCTGAGCAAAAAGAACAAAGCTGGAGGCATCATACTAACAGAATTAAAAATATAGCTGTAGTAACCAAAACAGCATGGTACTGGCATGGAATTAGGCATATAGACTAATAGAACATAATAGAAAATCCAGAAATTAATCCTATTTTCTACAGCTAATTTTTGACAAAAAAAGCCAAGAATACTCATTGGAGAAAGGGCAGTTTCTTTATAAATTGTGCTATTTTCCAATCCTCTCAATATCCATGTACAGAAAAATAAAATTAGACTCTCACATCTCATCCTATACAAAAGTAGAATTCAAAATAAATCCAACACCTAAATGTAAAACCAAAAACTATGAAATTACTCAAAGAAAATATAAGAGAGACACTTCAAGGCATTGGTCTGGAATAGATATTATGAAAATATCACAAAAATGCAGGCAACAAAAACAAAAATAAACAAATGGATTATATCAAACTAAAAAGCTTCTGCACAGCAAAGAAAATAATTGATAATGAAAAAACAATTTATAGAATAGGAGAAAATATTTACAAACTAGTCAATCTACAAGAGATTATATCCAGAATGTACAAAGAACTCAAACATATCAGGAGGAAATAAATGAATAATAATCTAATTTAAAATGGTAAAATAATCTAAGCAGACAGGTATCAAAAGAAAACATGCAAATGGTAAATATTTGAAAAAAAAGTTCAACATCACTAATCATCAGAGAAATGTAAATCAAAACCACAGTGAGGTATCATCTCACCCTAGTTATAATGGCTATTATCAAAAAAGCAAAACATACAAATACTGGTAAGGATGTGGAGGAAAGATTACTTACATAGTTTTAGTGTGAATGTAAACTAGTATAGTCGGTATAGAGAACACTATGGAGGTTTCTAAGAAAACTACAAATAGAGCTGCCATATGATTTAATGATCCACTACTGAGCGTTTACTTAAAAGAAAGGAAATCAGTGTATCAAAGAGACATCTGCACCCCTATCTTTATTGCAACACTATCCACAGTAGCCAATATACAGAATCACCCTAGGTGTCCAGCAGCATGAATGGATAAGAAAAATGTGGTATACATAGAGAGTGAAATACTATTCATCTGTTAAATAAAAATGAAATTCTATTATTCTTGGTAACATGGATGAGACTGGAGGACATTAAGTTAAGCAAAATAAGCCAAGAGCAGAAAGTTAAACACTGCATGTTCTCACTCATATGTGAAAGCTTAAAACAAAAGGTGATCTCATAGAAGTGTGAAGTAGAACAGAGGATGCTAGAGGCTGGAAAGGGCAAGGGGAAGAAGGGGACAGGAAGACATTTGTTGAAGGATCCAAATTACAGCTAATATGTTCTAGTGTTCTATTGCACTACAGGATAACAATAGTTAACAATCATATGTTACATAGTTTCATATAGCTAGAAGAAAAATATTGAATGTTCCCAACACAAAGAAAGAATAAATGTTTGAGATGAAGCTATTGAGATATGCTAATTACTGTGATCTGATTACTATACATTTCATATATTGAAACAGCACAATGTATCCCACAAAAAATTTAAAAATAAAATATTAAAAAATACCATCGTCTGCTGTTAAAATAGCACTTTTAAATATTAAAAAATATTTTTAAATGCTATTTTAATAAATATTAAAAGATGTTTTTGTTTCCCAAAGTTTATACATTGAAACTTAATATCCAATGTCATAGCATGAGAAAGGGGAAGCTTTTGGGAAGTGATTAAGCCATGTGTGTGTTTCCTGTGTGAATGAGATTAGTACCCTTATAAAAGAGGCCTGAGGGTGCTTGTTTGACCTTCCATCATGTGAGGATGAGGCAAGAAAACACCATTTATGAAGCAGAGCGTGAATCACCTACCAGACAACGAATTTGCTGCCACCTTGATCTTGGACGTTCCATATTTCAGAATGGCGAACAATACATTTCTATTGTTTATAAATTACTCATTCTAAAGTATTTTTATAGTAATAAGACAAGCAATAAGAGCACACTTTTATTTTAAAGTGAAGTAAATATAATGCTTTCCAATATTGTGCAAATGCTGGGTCGTAAAGCAAATTTCAATATATTTTAAGTGACAAAAATTTAGAACATATTCTCTTCATACAGTATATTAAAACTGGAAATATGTAACAAAAAATAATTAGATGAACTCCCATGGTTTTAAATGGTTTTTATATAATTTTCTTATAAATTAATGGAGATACCAAATGAATATTTGAGGAGTTTTTGGCCTGGCATGTTGACTCAAGTCTGTAATCTCAACCATTTGGGAGTCTGAAGCATAAGGACCATTTAAGGCCAGGAGTTTGAGACCAACTCAGGCAACACAGAGAGACTATGTCTCTACAAAA
>NW_016107774.1:1658773-1668767 GCF_001604975.1 Cebus imitator
AAAAAAAAAAAAAAAAAAAAAAAAAAAAAGAAAAAGAAAAAAACAAGAAAATACTCTTAGTTAATAAAAATTAAAATATGACACTTTGAAATCTGTGTGATAAAATATAATTTGGCATTGATGAATATATATGTATCATGAATATAAATGTAAATGAAAATAAAATGTAATTTTACATTTCTTCTTAAAAAGAAATGTAGTTCTTTAAATGGTTGTAATAGAAAGAAAAAAAGACAAAGACTGAAATTCAATGATCTAAATTTTCATCTTAATAAAATAGCAAATATTAGTATATGATCTCAAAGGGAGAAAAGCGGAAGGACATAATAAAGACAAGAGCAAAAATGGATGAAATAGAAAAAAATATTCAGGGAGACAATCAACGGGCTCAAAATTTCTTCATTGAAAAGACAGGTAATTTGGCTGTATTTGGGCAATACTATCCAAAGAAAAACAACATCAATATCCAGAACACAAAAAAATATATCACTACAGATCTTGTATATATTAAAATGCTGTTAAAAATAATTTTATGTCAATAATTTGAAAATTTAAATAAATACACAAATCTCTGTGTAACTTAATTTAAAACTGACATAAGAATTTCCAGACTATCTCAAATGTCATATATATTAGCAACTTTAAATCTTAACCATTTTGTCTCTAAACAATATCACTCCATCCAGAATACTGTCAATAATAAATACTTCCAAAAACCTAGGGAGAAAGTAAGTTTAATCTTAAATAATCTCTTTTGGAAAAGGTGAATATATCAAATTCATTTTATGATGCCATGGTACAAAAATATGCTTGGTACAAAAATATGACAAGAATCTTACATAAGGAAATTTATAGGCCAAACTCTTTCATAAATATAGATGAAATATCCCTTAACAAAATAATAAGCCAAATTCATAGATACAATAAAAGGATCGTAAGTCACAAACAAATTGTGTTTATTCCAGTAATTATGATTACTTTCCATGAGGGAATCAAAGAATTACATTAATAAAATAAAGAAGAAAAGTCATTTGATCCTCTCAGAAGAAACACAAGGAATCTGTTAAGATTCAACATCTGTTCATGGCATTACATCAAATCAAATATCCTTATTATGTCTTTATTGGTTAACAGGCATTTATTGAGTTATAGGGTTTATTTACTAAAGCAAAATGCAGTGAAGTCATGATAATAGAGGGGTTGAAAATGCTAGCGTATTGTGAGTTCATTCTCATGTGATTATGTATACAATTCTAGATGCCACTGTGAAGTTGCTATCTACCACAATTATAATTTATCCTAGTGGCCATAACTGTGAGACGTACAGTTTCCCCTGCTCCTTATCCTGGTAGAGCATCTAATTTCAGTATCTGGACTTTCCCTGACAGCCTTTGTCCCATTGTAGTAAAAAAGATTATTTATTTTCAAGTTTTGAAACACGTTTATTTTTGCCAACTTGTAAATTGTTATAATATCTTCCCCAGTTCCCCACAACCCTTTCATACCAGAAAATATGGTGGTAGTGTTTTAAAGATTTTAGTGGATTGAAAGCTAAGCAGTGATAATATTTAGCATGTAAATTTTTTTCTATTCAAAAATTTTAGTCTGAGAGAATAGTTAATCTAGTTTCTGAATCACTTCATTTTAATTGTGGGCAATTCCTTAGAGATTTTCTAGTGAATCCTTATGTTATGCAGAATAAAAAAAAAAATGAGGAAATTGAAGCTAGATGATATTATCAAGGAAGACTAATTAAGATTGAGCCTGGACAAGAACTTCAAAAATCTAGGCTTCTTCTAATATTGTTTCTCCCATAAGACAAACTCAACTTCTCTGTTTCTCACTGAATTAGCAGAAGAGGTAATTATAAAATAATTTGCACCTTTAAAACCTCAATGAAATATGTGCAAATTGAAATACATGAAAACATTCTAAGACTTCTCCTATTAGTTTGATATTTAATAATTATCTAATTAATGGCACAAAAATAACTGTTTTGAGTTAAAAGCTGGCACTATTAGAGGGTGCTCTGCATGGGGAAAAAAGGCAAGTTGGACAGAGGCCATATGAGATGTACATATTCTATGAAGAAAAAACAGACTTTTAGGAAAGATTAAGGCATATATTCTTGCTTGACTGAGATCATATTTTGGCGTATGACTACTCACCTCGAAGTTAAAGTGAAATTACTTAGGGAGGGAAAAAAGAACAACAAAACATAGTTGATGAAAACGTAATCCCTTTCACCCATTTAAAATGCATTTCTCAGTGAAGGCAAGGGAAAGAGCACAAGTAAATATACTTCAGAATGAGAGAGAATGAAACATTCAGAAAATGCCAATATGTCTGAAGTTCCCAAAGTTTGCAAGAATGAAGGTAGAAGAATGAAGTTAGAGGAACAGCTGGAAATTTGGTGAGGTAAGTTTAAGTGGTAGTTATTAGGCTGCTCCCTGAACCACCAGCAGCTCTCTTCTGAACAGAGTAGGATTTCATTTTCTGACTCTGTGGGAGTAGACCTGACTAATAATGGTAAATAGAAGTGACATTTGGGAATAACTGGCCAGAGAATTTGGTTTCTGGTGTGAGAACATTTAGAACACTGTTTCTCTCTGGTTTGGCAAACAGTGACATTCAAGACAGTGGCTTAACTAAATTTGTTAACAAAATTTCCTGAAAAAATATAGTAAGTAAAAGCCTTGGGTAATTGATGATGGATAAATTACATTAGTGGAAAGTAAAATATTTCTGCTCTAAAGCTCTGACTCTGGCAGTGGCTATTACTATGGTGTGGCCTTGCCTGCCTGACATACGCCCATAAAGTATTTTAGTATTTGGGTCTCTATGTTGATCACGAGTGGGCTTAGTCATGGATAAACCATGAAGTAGTCAGTATAGGTGCCACCTAAATCCCCCTTCAAAACAGGATTTGTTATGGCAACAGACTACATGTACCAGCTACTTTAAGAAATGGCTTCAGCTGCAGAAAACAACTACACACATGCTCTCTGCTTTTTGTGAACAACTCACAGCTAATGGCTAATTGTGATGAAATTTAAAGACTTGCATATTTCAAACCAATTTGAAACAACTGTGGTGTCAGCTTTTCTCCAGAGCTGCCTGTGGAGTTGGCTGAGGTTGTTGGTGGACTAAAAGCTCAACTTCTCCCTCTGCCCAAACCCAATTTCTTCTTCCTTTTACAGGTGCTGACTCCAAGGGTGCTATCTAAGAAATGTACTATGATATTAACTCTACCCTTGAAAGAGCGAAGCCAGGGAAAGTTAGTGCTGGAGTCCAAAAGCAGGCAAGAAAATGATGTATTGTAGGTGGATCACTCATCACCTGGCCGGCAATGAGAACTCCATCAGTGTGGTTGTGGGAGCACAGTGGGTCACTGCATTAGGCAGTGGCCCAATGGCTTAAACTTTCACTTGTAGTGAAATAGAGCATAATATCTGTGGAAGAAAATGTTCTGCCTGATGCAGTATTTTAGCCATGTGAGAAATATGCGGGACATAGTAGCCAGGGAAATAGAATTGGATGGCTGTTTTAAGACTTGATGGATACTCCAGGAAAAAGTAAGTAAATAAGGAGAGGCTGAGAGCTGTATGCGAAAGCCATAGAATCTCATTTATAGCATGCAAGTGGGCTCTTCTCTTTGTCATTGAAAATTTAGAGACAGCTGAAGACAAGAACTAGACCCTAATTATCAGATACCCAAGGTCCTCCAAAGAATATAATATTCCCAGTAATGGTTTTGCTGAAAAGGCTCTACAGACAATTAGATTTCACACAAGTTTGAGTAAAATAAGAGTCAAGAGAACAAGGCTTGCAGACACCAACCCTACCAAGCCAAAGCAAAGACACCCTTATGCATTTTGATCCTATATGTTAATATGATTTGTTCAATAAAGATGCTACTGCTGCAAAAAGAAAGCTGGAAATTGCTGGCTTATTATCACATTACATAATCTACTGAGCTCAGCAGAAATGTGAAAACTGAGAATAACTTATCATCCTGACTATTTTATACACACACACACACACATACCCCTCCATTGTGCAAATTAGGACACTTAGAATTTTAGATCAAAAATAGTATTTCCCAACACCTTTCTTTATCTGCCCTTTAGCTAATTTTATCATTGCTAATTTTCCTAAGATGATTGTTGCATATGATCTTGGAAATTACCATGTAAATACTAATAAAAATTAATTTACAACAATGTTTAGGAGTATAAATATATTTTGAGAAAATGTGAGTAGTTTTTAAATTCCAAGAAGTTGGAAAATATGAATATTGAACTAAATGATAAAATGCCTTAAATATTTTAGTTCTGGAAGACATATTTAAGGCTAAGATTACAAAGCTAATTATACATGCAAAAGATTTATAGGATACCTGAACATCAACTATTTTATGAAGAATAATAATTGTGCCTTAAAATTTTATTGTGACTCAAAATAGAACTCCAATTTTATTTCCAGTAAACTTGATTTTCATTTTTTACATATAAAGCACTTTCAGAGATTAATTTTATATGCTACTGAATAAAAAAATTTATTGATTGATAGATACTTTAATATTAAAATTCAAAATAAAATCAACCAAAATGAACTACAACCCACAAAACTTAGAAAGATAGGTCAATTTCAATGACTAAAGATGACGTGAAACACATTTGAACCCAGCCAGATGCTCACATGAGCAATTTCTGTTTTCCCACAAAAACAGAAACAACAAGGTAATCCTTAGTGTGGCAACTAGAGTACTAGGTATCTACATCCATGAGAAAGAAATGGCATTTTTAATATTTCAAAAATATAAAATTCATTTATATGTATTTATTTTCAAAAGCTTCTTTAAAAATATTTAGAATATCATCAAAAATAGACTTTTGGCTACAAAGACCAAAATATTTCAGTTTTGTTCAAACTCTAACACTTCATGCTGGTGAATCAGAAGTACAAAAATTCTAGAAAGATAATCTTTCAGGTTCAACTTGCAAGAAGTGTCCACCTCTGATCCAGCGACTGTCACCAGCAAGATTATATTTTAAGCATAGCTAATACTGTGTGAGCAGTAAGTGAGTAAATGTTGCAGAGAAAGGGAATCAATGTGAGCATGGAAAAAAAGCTTATCAGAGATGTGGCTCTTATGCCTGCAGACAAAGATTCGATTCTCAATATACACTGTGAACTCTGTGATTTTATTTCAGTAGTAGCATATCATTTGCTGTTATAAAGTTTAGTAAACCTGATTAATATCAGACTAAAGATAAACTGTAGGCTTCATGAAAGCAAAACATATGTGTATTTTGTTTCCTTATTGGTTTATAAATCCAGCACAGTAAATTTCAGTATATATTTGAGTAATTATATGAATGGCCAAATACATGAAAAGAATGGATTTTTTGTGTTGATTATGGTGGTGGCTACCCTAACATGTACATTTGCCAAATAGCACAAACCGTATGGCTTAAAATGTATCAACTAAGATGCATGTTGATGTGCAAAAAATAAAAAAAAATTTAAAAAAGAATGGATTTTTATTAGACACCTCTTGGATCCAGTCCAATTCTGGTTCATCTAAGAGTTTTCAGGACAGTCTAATTAGGAAATTTATTTCTGTTCCCAGGAATAGAAGTCAAAGTAGATACTCTCTTAAAAATAAATGAATAAAAAGAGGAGGGCAGCTCTTGATCCAGTTCTACATACAATTTAGTGGTAGAACACACACAGTCTATGTAAATGGTGGCCACTGGAAGGAAGAAATGATACTCAAAGCTTCAGGAGAGAACACAGCCCTGATTCTACATGAGCAGATAAAATTCTGGCAAGGTTTCATATAACTTCCTACTTTCCCTGGTAATTAAAAAATGAATAAATAAAAGTGATGGGTGGGTGAAAAGAAGGGAATGCCTGGCTAAAGAAGAATTAAATTCAACCGTATTTTCCAATTCAGGTGTGTGTAGTGCAGCTGATAGTAGAGAGTTGTAGTATTTTCCTAATAGCCTACAAGGTCCTAAATAAATCATATACATATACTTTAAACATAATTCTACCTGTGTGGTTACAGTCACATTTGTAAGCTGGATATATAGTTTAGGCACTCATGCTGCAAATAAATTAGTGAGGTGTCTAGTAACCAAAGAAAGAAAATTTTATTGTAAATTGGTATTTTCTTTGAGAGGCCCAGCCGACAAATATAGTTTCAGGGGCCTAGTGTAACATGTTGCTGTACCAGCAAGAGGCTATTAGCCCAAAGTACAGAAAGATGGAGGTGCTTGTTTTTGCTTACTTCACAGTATTCATTTTCTTAAGACATTACAGGTACAAGCTATGCATATCCTCCCCCATCTCTTTCTCCTCATCGCCACTGTCATCTTACCTAAAGCATGTTTCTGTTACAGAGGCCAGGATGTACTCCCAATTAGTAGCTTCAGGCCTTTTTCCTTGTCAAACTAATAAAAGTAAGACAAGCCTGTCTAATAGGTTTTGGAGAACACTTCTGTTTCCCTAGCTCCTGCCAGAATCGTAGTGTAGGGAATTCAAAATATCAAACCACACTTCAAGCACAACAGTACCAAAAAGATTAGTATAGGATTTGAGCCATTCCAGTTTAACTATCTTTCCTGCTCCTACCTTTTTTCTCCTATAGTTAAAAAACAAACGAAGCAGACACACAAACAATAGCAAAAAACTCTCCATTTAAAGCAACTCTTCAGGCAATTAGGTTTGTGAAGTGGTATTTTTCTGGGCAGAAAAAAATATAAAAATATTGTTAAAAGTCACAAATGGTGGTATTTGTCTTTATTTTCTTCCAAGGGAGAGAAGAAAGTCGTTAACTGTATGCTAGGAGCTAGAGAGGTTTTGGGTGATACTGAGGCATCGAGCAAGGTCACCTGGACTGGTGCTCCATGTTCTATTGCATGTAGTTCTATTAAGTATCCAATAAAGTAGGTTCTACTCGGCTTCTTTTCTATAAATAAGAAAACTTACCCCTGGTCACGCACTAAGTGAAGTAATCAGGATTCGAAAGCAAGAGCTCACATACGCAGCCACTTTTCAAAGAATAATCTATTCTATAAGCAAGAATATTCATTAGTATAAATAAAATGTGTTTTGCGAGTGATAGGGGCGGGGAGAGTTTTGTTTCATTTTGTTTTGTTTTGACTGAATCTCACTCTGTTGCCCAGGCTGGAGTGCAGTGGCACAATCTCGACTCACTGCCACCTCTGCCTAATGGATTCAAGCAATTCTCTGTCTCATACTTCTGAGTAGCTGGGATTACAGGCGCCTACCACCACGCCCACCTAATTTTTGTATTTTTAGTAGAGACAAGGTTTCACCATCTAGGCCAGGCTTGATCTCCTGACCTCGTGATCCACTCGCCTTGGCCTCTCAAAGTGCTGGGATTACAGGCATGCGCCACCACACCCAGATGCAAGCGTTTTAAGATAAAAAAATAGAATGAGAGAAGGAGAGGAAGATTTGGACTCTAACCAGTAGGGTTGAGATTGCGTAGGACTGAACTGTAAACACTCCAGTTCCAGGAATCTAAATGTACAAGGACTCCATCTGTATTACATATAGTTACATACATAATATGTTGTATATTAAATAAACTTGTATATAGTTACAATATAGCTGAATAGTTATAGAAAAGTAAAATGCAAATTTGGAGAATAGGAAATACAAAGTGAACACTGGGATTGAGGATATGAGAGGAGGTCGGGGGAGGTTGTGTTTGGCAGGTAGCAAAGGATGAGATCATAAGACATCAACCTGAGTAATACTTCAAAGACAACACAAAAACTGGAGAAAATTAAACAAAAAATAAAAATACTTTAAGGAGAGTAACTGTTAAGCATAGGTGATCTTAGGATCTCAACTTCCCTCAATTTTGTATTAGCATTTCTTTACTTGTTATACTAATTCATTTGCAGAAACTTCATTACAGTGTGGCATCAGGAGAAAAATAAGAATGAATGCCTCCTAAGAGGTTAAAATAAATGAAAAGGAGTTACTAATCCTTATAGCAATGTATACAACCATCTTTAAAAACTTAACACGTTGCTTGACTCTTAGTTTATTTCAAATTAATATATAGAAGTTATTTACTGTATGAGTGTTGAGGTCTTCATCAAAATTTTAGCACTCTGATAATTGTTTTTATAGCAATCATTTTTGTCTTCATTCATTTATTAAAACATTGATTGCTTTCAATATTGTACATATACTGCATTATAGTCATTGTGCATGATTTTGGGGAGGCAAAATGAGTAACTAAGTATTTTATCTCAAAGCTTTTGCTTCTGTTTCCCTTTTTTTGAGTACTATGTTTCTTTTCTCTCAGATAGGCAAGTACCTATTCATCTTCCAAAGACTCAGCTCAAACAACACTACTTAATTACATGATTGCAACTTTCTAAAGAACTTTAAGTTCATAAAAACAGTGTCCTTGTCTGAATTATTTTTTATTGCCAACACTAGGAAAATGATTTGAAACCAAGTGGCTTTACATAAATATCACTTCCCTAAAATATATAAAGTAATTAATTAAGGAAGTGCATGCTATTTAGGTGGTTAATTCCCTAGCATAGAAGAAAGATGATTTCATTGTAATGTGCCATGTATACAAACTGATGAGAAAGCACAAAGAAAGAAGCACAAATTAACATAAGGAAAGGAGCAAGTGCCTCAAAATGAAGTGATTAGGAAAAACTTTTCAGAGGAAAAACTTATGTTAACCATGAGATATGATGAAAAAATAGGAGTTAATTGAAGAAATGAGAGTTAAGGAATATCTGAGCAGATAAGGTGCTTTTAAAGGTTTTGTTTGCTTATATACATAGGAAATTTGGACTTCACAACTGTTAGTCAGCTTTCTATGCAATTGGTCTGCTCCACTACAAAATCAACCATTCCTAGTTTAGATGAAGAACAGCTGAATTTATGGAGAGTCTCAACTCTATGCCAGATGGAGCATATTTATTTGAAAATTACATAGATAGTTGACAGACGATAGGTATGTGTGTATGTATGCAGGTAGGTAGGTAGGTAGATACTTAGACAAATAGATAACAATTCCTTTTAATTCATATGCAAATTTTATCTCAAGGAGTGAGAGGCTAAGATAACATCCTTGATAGGACTCCAATAATTGATACATGATCGCCCTGAAGGTTTTTGTGATTGTGTTACTCATGACAAATTTTATTAGAAATATAAGATTATATATTGATAATATACCTTGGAATCCAAATTGAATTCATATTCTAATAACTCATTTTATTAACTGCCAAAGCTGAGAGCTTATAAAAATAAATTTGTTTTGGCATCCCAATCCTTTATCTGCATTGTTGAAGAGCATGAGGTAGTTTTAATATATTTCTGAGACACTGCAATAAACCCTGAACTTAACGTTATTGTTGTTCAGAGAATCAACACTTTTCTAATATCCAGCAGATACAGTTATCTGAGTGAGCTGACCACAAAAGTTATATAAATGGCATACAACCTCTCTAACCCCTCATGTTCTGTGGACACAAATCAAAACAAGAAGGCATCAGAAGACATTTTTACCGGCCTATATCAAGATATACTACAATAAAGAAGAAACTTCGTTTGTCCATATAATGGTCTAAATCCACTGACTTTTATGTGCCTGTTTATTACCTTAAAATATGAAAATTATACATTATCATTCAATGATACGGATAAGATTCATTAAGAAAAATAAAGAATTATATTTAATAAAAACACTATATCCCTATGATGAAAAGCAATCTTTTGTTTTTTCTTTTATTTATTTATTTATTTTTTCCCATTTATTTATTTTATTGCATTTTAGGTTTTGGGATACATGTGAAGAACATGCAAAATTGTTGCATAGGTACACACGTGGCAGTGTGATTTGCTGCCTTCCTCCCCATCACCTACATCTGGCATTTCTCCCCTTGCTATCTCTCCCCAGCTCCTCACCTCCCACCAC
>NW_016107774.1:1675152-1690802 GCF_001604975.1 Cebus imitator
CAATAAAAATGTGGTGTCCACTCACCCTCTGTGCTTTCACTGGGAGCTGCAATCCCGAGCTGTTCCTAAATGGCCATCTTGCATCGACTCGAAAAGCAATCTTAAATCACCAAGTCCTATTTTGATTGGGATACAATTTCTGGCTTTGAATTGAACAGATTTACAAAAATAATCTATAGTTAGAGTTTTCAAAAATATGCAAATAAAACAATAGCACTAGACAAAAAGATGAGGTAGCACAATAGAAAAGATTCTACTCTGCATTTAGAAGGGATATGTATTGGTACGCTTTCACACTGCTGATGAAGACACACCACGATTGGGCAATTTACAGAAGAAAGAGGTTTAATGGACTTACAGATCCCCATGGCTGGGGAGGCATCACAATCATGACAGAAGGCAAGGAGAAGCAAGTCACATCTTACATAGTTGGTAGTAAGCAAAAAGAGAGCTTCTGCAGGGAAACTCCTGTGTTTTTAAAACCATCAGATCTTATGGACTCACTCATTCACTGTCATGAGAACACTGCAGGAAGGACCAGCTCCCATAATTTAGGCACTTCCCACTAGGTTCCTCCCGCGACATGTGGGAATTGTAGGAGCTACAGTTCAAAATGAGATCCTGGCTCCTCCCAAATCTCACGTGATCACATTTCAAAACCAATCATGCCTTCCCAACAGTCCCCAAAAGTTTTAACTCATTTCAGCATTAACTCGAAAGTCCAAAGTCCAAAGTTTCATCTGAGACAAAACAAGTCCCTTCTGCCTATGAGCTTGTAAAATGAAAAGCAAGTTAGTTACTTCCTAGATACAGTGGGAGTACAGACATTGGATAAACACAGCCATTCCAAATGGGAGAAATTGACCAAAACAAAGGTGATACAGGCCCCATGCAAGTCCAAAATCCAACAGGGAAGTTAAATCTTAAAGCTCCAAAATGATCTCCTTTGACTCCATGTTTCCAGGAGTCACCACATGGAAGCTGCCGAGCCTTGGGACTTGCACCTCTGAAGCCATGGTCTGAGCTGTACCTTGGCCCCTTTAGTCGTAAGTGGAGTGTCTGGGACACAAGACACCACTTCCCAAGGCTGCTCAGAGCAGGTGGGTCCTTGGGTCCAGTTCACAAAACTGTTTTTCCCTCCAAGCCTGTGATGGGAGGGGCTGCCATGAAGACCTCTGACATACCCTGGCAATATTTTTCCCATTGTCTTGGGGATTAACATTTAGCTCCTAATTATGTATACAAATTTCTGCAGGTGGCTTGAATTCATTCACAGAAAATGAGATTTTCTTTTCTATCACATTTTCATTCTATCACATTCTTTTCTATCACATTGCAAATTTTCTGAACTTCTATGCTATGCTTATTTTATAAAACAGAACGCCTTTAACAGCACCCAAGTCACATTTAAATGCTTTGCTGATTAGAAATTTTTTCCACCAGATACCTTAAATCATATCTCTCAAGTTCAAAGTTCTACAAACTTTAGCATAGGGGCAAAATGCTGCCAGTCTCCTTGTGAAAACATAAAAAGAGTCACCTTTGCTCCAGTTCCCAACAAGTTCCTCATCTCCATCTCAGACCATCTCAGCCTGGATTTCATTGTCCATATCATTTTCAGCATTTTTGTCAAAGCCGTCCAATAAGTCTCTAGGGAGTTCGAAACTTTCCCACATTTTTCTGTCTTCTTCTGAGCCCTCCAAACTGTTCCAACCTCTACCTGTTACCCAGTTCCAAAGTCGCTTCCACATTTTTCATCCACACCCCACTCCTGGTACCAACTTACTGTATTAGTCTGTTTTCATACTGCTGATAAACATATACCCGATACTGGGAAATTTACAAAAGAGGAAGGTTTCGTGAACTTATAGTTCCACATGGTTGGGAAAGTCTCACAATCATGGTGGAAGGCAAAGAAAAGCAAGTCACATCTTACACGGATGGCAACAGGCAAATAGCGAGCTTGTGCAGAGAAAGTCCTGTTTTTAATAAAACCATCATATCTCATGAGATCATTCACTATGATGAGAGCAGCACAGCAAAGATGTGCCCCTATAACTCAATCACCTCCCACTGGGTTCCTCCCATAACATGTGGGGATTGTGGAAGTTACAATTCAAGGTGAAATTTGGGTGAGGACACAGTCAAACCATATCAGGATACTGCTGGACGGTAAGCATGATGTCAAGATCATGTTTAGGAAATGTACTATAGTGAAATAAACTGATTCTCTATTGATCTTATAAAATAATATTGACACTATCCAATAGCAACTGTAAGGAATTAAGAAGTAAGATCTACCACCATGATCATTGTACTTCATCAGAAATTCATGTTCATTAATTTCATATATATTCTTATGTGGTAATTTGATTTATTTTTGGGAAAATAGTTGAAAAAATGCAAAAATAGTACTCACTTTTAGTTATTGAATAAGTCATTTTTAAATGATAAAGTTCCCAAGCCATAATGAGAACCTGACTTGGTTCTGAATTACAATTACGAAAAGCTATAAATGGAATTTAAACCCATTTGTAAGAGTGAAAGTAGAAATATGATACCCATTCTACTCTATGATTTGATGAATTCATTTTATTTTTTTCTCTTAGTGACTTTATTTATAATACCCCCCCACACAAAATAGCACCACAAATGTGATATTCACAGACAGATAGACAGAGATATATTATTGAAATCACTTAGACACTCAGCTGAGCAGAGATACAATGTGGGTTTATTTAATCTAATTCCTGTTTTTCCTCTGTCCCACAAGGTCAACTTTCCAAATCTCATCTAAATCTATGTACTCTGATATAAAAGGAGCCCTGAGTGTCACTGAGACATGAGAGCTCCAAGGCTTTTATTTCCTTCTCTCAAAGGAAAGTCCCCATCATTTTCAACAGTACAGCCCATAAGGCTGCCCACTGTGCACCTGGTCCATTAGATTTAAGTGCAATAATTTCTGGCTGACAGAAAATCCAAGCCCACTCTCAACAGGAGATATTCGAGCTTTCAGGCATCCTGGAAGCCCTCAGTTCTAGCTTCACTTAAGTATGTTTTTAATTAAAAATATTTTATAGTCAATATAAATGGTATGGTTTTAAATTTCAAAATGTCAATTATTCATTGGTGATATGTAGGAATGTTACCTACTTTTGCTATATTAATCTCAGTCCTGTGACCCTACTATATTTACTCATTTGCTCTAGAAATTTTGTTGTTGTTGTTCTTGATTCTTTGGGATTGTTTTGTTGCTGTTGTTGTTGTTGTTGTTGTTGTTTGAGATAGAGTCCTGCTCTGTGCCAGGCTAGAGTGCAGTGGCACAAACCTGGCTCACTGCAACATCCATCTTCCAGGGTCAAGCAATTCTCCTGTCCCAGCCTCCCAGGTAGCAGGGACTACAGTCACGTGCCACCACACCTGGCTAATTTTTTGTATTTTAGTAGAGACGTGGTTTCACCATGTTGGCCAGGATGGTCTTGATCGCCTGACCTCATGATCCGCCCACCTCGACCTTCCAAAATGTTGGGATTACAGATGTGAGCCACTGTGCCCAGCTGGGAATTTTTTTTTTATAGACAATTATGTCACATGTGAACAAAGCTTTATTTCTTCCCATAAGTAGAAATTATTTTCTTTTATTGCACTAGCTAGGACTTCCTGTGTAATGTGCTGAAAGGGAATATCCTTGACATTTTTTAAATTTTAGGATAAGGATATCTAGTTTCTCAGTGTTAAATCCAATGCTAGCTATAGGTTTTTTGTAGGTGATCCCTAGGGAGTTGAGAAAATGTATCTCTATTTTTCGCCAGCTAAGCATTTTTACCATAACTGAGTGCTGAACTATCAATTTTTTACTTTGTGTATATTGACATGTTCCTACAATTTTTCTCCTTTAGCCTGTTAATATGATAGGTTAAAGTAATTGTTTTTTGAATGTTGAACCATCCTTGCATATCTGGAAAAATAACACACTTGGTTACAGTGTATAATTATTTTTTACAGATTATTGGATTCAGTTCGGTAATATTTTGTTGGAAATTTTTAAATATACCTATACATATACACAGCTACACATACAGCAGTATATATTTACTAATATATACTGCTGTGTGTGTATTTATATGTGTGTGTAATAGATATATGTATATATATATTTAAATATATTCACTCTCTGTCTATATATATGTACATATATTTGTATATATATATATATGTATATACACATACACATATATGAACATACACACATATATACATGTACATATATACATATATGTATATACACATATATATACATAGAAATGCATATCTATGTATCTATAAATATGTATATATATATGAGGCAATGTCTCATTATGTTGCCCACAATCCACAATGGTCTCAAACTCCCAGACTCCCAGGCTCAAATGAATCTCCTTCTTTGGCCTCTCAAAATGTTGGGATTACAAGTGTGAGCCACTGCCCCCAGTCTTTCTTGAGGATTTTTAAACTATGTTCATGAGGAATATAATCCTATAGTTTCCCTTTTTTATTACTCTTATGTAGTTTGCTATTAGTGTAATTGCGGCTTCATAAAATGAATAAGGAACTACTCCCTCTGCTTCTATTTTTTTTAGAAGGATTTGTGGAGATTTGGTATCATATTTTAAATGTTTGTTACATTAACATGTTTTAAAGCCATTTACATTTAAAGTTTTAGGGTCATTTACATTTCACCAAATTTGATAAACTCATCCCCACAGTGGTATTTCCAAAAGCATATAGTAATCTTCTAATTGGTAATACAGGAAGATAACTTGCCATTTCTCTGAGTCTGCATCCAACTGCCTGCTAGTTGCCCTGGGAATGTTAGTTTCAGTGGGTGCAGCTGTTGAAAGATGAGCTGGACATGGAGTAGAGGAAAGCAATCATCAGTTGGGAGCCAGAGGGCATTTCTGTATCTTTCTGTTGCTCTGTCTAATTTTTGTATCCTCTGAAATTAATGATGTCTGTCTGCTTTGTTTCATCTTTCTAAAACACAATCACAGCCCTCTTTCGGCCAGTTATAAACTAGACTCCTACTCCTGCTACAGATGAAGGAAATCTAGGAAACAGTCACTGGTTCAAGACAAGTTGACATCACACAATCCAGCCTGTGAATCAAAATAATTAGCCAAAGGTTTCCTTGGTCAACATCGAACTTTTATCTTAATTTATCCTGAATGGTAAGGCTTTCCTGCTATGTTTATAATCTTACCATCCACTCACTTAAAGGAGGAGGAGAAACACTGTTATGGGTCAAGACTAACATAATAATACCGGAGAATACGACTGTCACTTTACAATAGCTTATTTTATTTTATTTTTCATGTCATCTGGTCATATGTTTCAGGTAGTTAGTATCTCTGTATCTGTTGTCATAAAATGGGCTTGTGAGGACACTAGGTGGGAGAAGGTAAAAAGGGAAAATTTTCCAACAGAACACTTAGTTAGATTAAATATAAGCCTTAAGATTTAGATGAAAACAAATGTTTTCTTTACCTTGTTACACATTTTATGTTTGATTTTGTCATATTTTTTTCTCTTTTTTCTCTAATCCTATGAATGACAGGAACTCTAGGACAAATATTGTTTTAAACTTGGAAGAATTCCTAGTTTGGGACTAATTAATTTTTGTCTAGTCTGCTCATGGCTGTTGGACCCCACTTGACAGAGGAAATACGTTGAATTAGCAGTGCTTGAACTTTACCCATTATTTTATATTGCACAAGGGAGTGGCCAAAAATGTCAAACCTCTGCTCCAAGTTTAAAACACATATTAGTACATTTTATGAAGAAATGAAATATTTAGAAGGAATATATATCAGAGCATGTGACACAGCCCAAGGTGCTGCTTCTCACTCTTCCTTGTGGTGGTCAGAGTTATAATGGCCAGAGAATGAGTCTGTACCAGAAGATGCCAGACTTCTCACTTGAAACCGTCGGGTACAGCTCTCCTGGGCCTTAGGGAAGCTCTCCTGGCCTGGTAAGATCTTAAAATATGAGCATCTTTCTTCCTGTAGTCCCTCTGTTCCCTGAAGTCTATGCCTGTGTCTCCTTCCATTGGAGTGAAGAGTTGACACAGTTTGAACAGGGCTGTGAGAAACCTGCAGAGAGTGACTTCCACTCATGTTTGTTTAAGGTCCCTTATGCTCATCTAGATCAGGATGAAAGAGTGAGCTTCAATCACTGGATCTCTCAAAGGAGTCCAGGGTCATAGACTTACACATAATATCTTTTAATAAAGTGTCCCTTTTTTACTCATCTATCTCTTTACTTCATGAGATTGATTTGGATCAGATTGATTGTATTTTGTCATTTGTTTACAAAAATATTAGCACCTCGACCGGAGTCCCATATGGAGTTATGAGGCTGAACTCTATCTAATGAAAAGTATGATTTTTTCCAATTTTTTTTTCTTCTTCTCTCCTTCTTTCCTTCCACCCATCCATCTTTTCTTCCTTTTGTGTGTGTGTGTGTGTGTGTGTGTGTGTGTGTGTGTGTGTGTGCAAACTCTCTAAAGCACTTACAGAGGACTGCATCAGGATTAGAAACTGGTCATCTTCTCACTAGGTATAAATGTGCATTTCTCCCACTTTGGAAATTAGAAACCTAAATTTGAGAAAGAAAATAAACTCCATCTTTACCCACAGTTATGAAGTGGTTAAATCAGTATCCCAAAGTTGGTATCTCTGTATATAACAACTGTGAGGTTTCAAAATTTTAACATTGCTACCCATCATTTAATTGATGCCTTGAGATTCTCTAATTCTTCTCCATATCCAATGAAGTTGTATAAGTATGTTCCTATTTACAAAGCAGAAATCTTGATAAAATTATGAATTTTAATATAATTATGACTTTATCAAACCTTATTATATTATACATAGGAATATGTAGTTTAAACAAATACATTATTTCAACTGCAGTATGCTAGAAAAAAAGACATTTCTATTCATATTTTTCTCTTTTAAAAAAGTAAAGATCTAAGAGTTCAATACATCAAGTTTTCATTAATAGAAAATGCTATTATTTAAACTTTATTTTTAAGGCAAGTATAAAAATCTTCTTCCCATATTTTGGGTTTTGAAACTTTGTTGGTATTTCAGAGGTGTTTTCTTACTTTATTTGGAATCCACACAAGAGCTCTAAACCTCAAAGGAATGTGGAGATGAAAGGTTGTGTGCTTTGATTTGAATTATAATTTTCAGTGACGTAGCACCTTTCATCTGGGAATTCAAAGCCATCCTCAAGAAAATGCATTTACTATTTCAACACCTCTTTGAGGCAGCTAGAATTTACTCAGAGTTGGATAGGCAGAAACACAAACAGGGAAAGAGAAAAAAAATATATATATATCTTATATTAAGAAATACCTATATCATAGTTTTTAAGTAATATATATTTCTTATACTAAGAAATATATATATATAAGATATATTTTACACATATATTTTTATATTTATAAAAAATTAAGCAGAAACATAAGCCCACTGGACACCCCAAGTTTCCATTCTGCTATTCTGCAATTAAAACTTGCTCTGCCTAGAATGAGAAGGTTATGAATGGGGGTGTTATTCAAGAAGCTTCATATTTAAGGGCTCAGTTTCCGTGCATGCCAAACTTTTCTGTGAAATTATACAAAAGGAATATGAGGGTAGAAAGGGAAAAGGGATACGTTTTGTAAACAGACAACAACATGGTTTATCAGAAGACAGGGAATAGATTAATTATAAGGAAATCTTTTCACAATGAATGCAACTCCTTATATCCAATATTCAAGCAAAACACGTCAACTCTACTTAAGCTATGTCTTCTTTCTTTCCTCTTCATTACCTTTGAGCCACCACCAGAACCTTTTCTTTGGATTGTTACAACAGCCTTAGAAACCTGCCCCCAAATCTCTCCTCTACCCAACCAATATTCACATACAACCAAAGGGATTTTTCTAAACATGGTTCTTTTCTACTTAAAATTATTTCTTGACCTTTTTGTAGAGCCACAGAACAACAAAGACTCTTGCTTGGGACAGAACCACCCTAACTAAAGGGGCCTCAACATAAATTTTGTCGACATTGATTGGAGTTTCTTACATCTGTGATCTCTACTTCCACTTCAAACCCTGCTTCATAGATTTATACCAAATTAAACTTTTCCTTCTCCTCCAAAACACAGCAGAACATTTCCCACACTGTCTCCTGTGTCATATCTTCAGCCTAGTATGTTCTTTTGCAACTTTCTGTGTCTAACTTGGAAAACTGCTATTCAGACTTAACACCCCTTGTTCAAAGATCACCTTGTTAGTGCAGAAGACTTGCTTTCTGGTGTGTGTTTGTGTGTATGTGTGTGTGTGTGTGTTTCCACCCACTTAAATTTTGATATTATTTATAGATTTGCCTTATGATTTTTCCCATTAAACTTTAATGCTTTTTATGACAATATTGCATCTCACTCACCTTTAGATACCCTGTATGGCTGTCAATGCCTAGCATAGAATAAGCTTGAATCAGTATATAACTGCACATACACATCTATAAATATAATTAATACCTGTAAACAACTCATTATTTTGACAAGTATACAACCCAGTGCTATGTATGTATATAACAGCTATCACATGTGTCCACTCATATTTCAATGCAGTGTTCCCATACACACCAGTGGATTCCTATGGCAAGTCCTTGCAACTCTCTTCCAGCTGTCTTTTTTGGGTCATAACGAAATGCTTAGTAGGCATGGCAAGGAGATGACTCCTGAAGAAATAGCTTTAAGCCATCAAGAATGGGGATTTGCTCTGTAAATACTCCCACCTCCTTTTTCTTCAGTGGAAACAACATGGAGAAAATTTTATGCTGTCTCCCAGAGGTTTTCAGAAGAATTAAGACTGTGTTTTCTAAAGTAGTAACCTGCTAAATAACCTGTATTGACTTCTATCTGCTCCCTGTCATACTCTTCCCTTTCCTACCAGAAATTCCTAAGTTCTCTTTCACTGAAGCCTTTGTTTCAGGACTTACTTCTGGAATAACTTATCCTAAAGCAAATAGTCACTGTCAACCCACATGACCATCATCCTTAATCAATTACATTGATCTGACATTTTAGGATATTTCCTACAGTGTTTGGTAGGAGGGTGCTGTGATGCCACACAATGGGGAATCTGTTTTGAGTTTAAATTTCAAGCAGAAAGTGAGTCTTCCAATCCAAAGGATTTTGAGATACCATTCTTGTTTCCATAATGTGTAGAATTTCATTCAGGAAAGAATCCAGTGATACCGGAAAATAGAAACAGGACAGTACACACTCAGTTTAAAGAGACAATGATAAGGTCAAGCCAAAGGAGTCTGGCCTTAATATGAAAAGCATGTAGCTAGCACTTTGCAGAACAAATTAGAGGAAAATGAAACATCAATAGAAGTTAAGTGATAAAGGGTGTTCATTTTACAAGTTCTTCAGTTAACATTGAGAGTAAGGATTTTTAAGAAGACAAAAAAAGAAAAAGAAAAAAAGAAAAAAAAAAACCTCTAAGTACAGGGAAGCTTAAGGCAAGCTACTGGGCTGCATCTAGGAGGAAGCACACAAGGAAACAAAAAAGTAGTACTAGACATACCAGGGTTTGTCAGGGTATGTGGCACATAGCTAGCATGGAACTATATAAATGAAATTCATGTTAAACCTGGGAAGAGTCTGCCCATGAGGCAATGTTAACTAATTCTTGTTTTTGAAAATGCAAGCTTGTGGCACCTGCATCAGGATCACCAGAGAAGCTCGTTTGTAATGCAGATTATAAAACCTCACCTAGAATTACTGAATCTGACTTTCTCTGCAATGACCTTGACAAAATAATCATCACAGCAAATTAATAGCTAATATTTACTGAGTATTTATTGTTTGCCAGGCACTGTTCTAACCACTTTGCCTGTAGTAATTATCTTTACATCCATAAAATCTCCATGAAATAAATAGAACTGTTAATCATAGCATTAACCCCATTTTGACCGTGATGTACTTGATTCAAAGAGAAGTTAAATAACTTTTTCAAGGTTTTATAATTAGCAGCTAAAAAGCTAGGATTTGAATACAGAATTCCAGGTCCATAATCCATGCTCTAAACCAAAACACTGCATTGTTTCTCTCTTAAAATTATTTATCACAATGCCTAATCTGTTTATGTCTCAGCAGTAGTTGTGAGGGGACTTGCATTTATCCACTCTCATGCTATTATGAAGAAATACCCAAGACTGGGTAATTTATAAGGAAAAGAAGTTTAATTGACTCAGTTCTATATGGCTGGGGAGGTCACAGCAAACTTACAATCTAAGAAAGGCATCTCTTCACAGGGTGACAGGAAAGAGAATGAGTGCCGAGCAAAGGGAGAAGTACCATATAAAACAATTAGATCTCGTGAGATCTCAGTCACTCTCACGAGAACAGCGTGGGGGAAACCACCTTCAATTATCTCCAAATGGTCCCATCATTTACATGTGGGGATTATTACCATTCAAGATGAGATTTCTGTGGAGACACAGAGCCAAGCCATATCAGCACTCAGGATACACACGTTATAATGCACACATAAGGGAAGGGTATCCTGTGAGGCACAAATATTTATTAACGCTTCAGCTTGATTTATTTATCAGGCATAAAAAAAAAAAGTCAAGTAAGAGGGAAGTTGTGTGAAAACGACAACATTAATCATAACTGTAACCTACCCTCAAATTTACTTTTATGGTCATTAAAGTCACTTTTCTCTAATCCTTACCTCATTTTAATCTCTTGTGTACCTTGGAAATTATATAAGGCAGGTATCATCATCATTCTCATGTTGTAGACATTAAAACTGAGTCTCAATAAACTTAAGTGGCTTATCTTGGCTACACAGCTGCCATGGAATGGATACAGAATTTAAATTTAGCTTTGAAATTTGGCTTTTTGTTCATTGTAGGGTTAAAAACATCAGTGAAAGATACAGTCAGTCAGAGAATGGGAAACAATGGAAATATTGTTAAGTCTTCCATAGTTTGATCTCACTGCTTCAGTAGTAAGAAACTTGTTGATAGGCTTTTAGATGATTACAAAATGCTATCCAGATACGTTACAGAACTTTTAAACTGTTCATCTGGTTCTTTACATAACTGCACAGTTTGGAGTTCATTTAGCAACAGGTGTAGTGCTACAATCCATTCATTAGAATCTGATCAAAATGTTGTCAAAGTGGAAATGTTTTAAACTTGCAGGCTCTGTGCCTTGCATATTAATTTTTTTTTTAATTTTTAAATTAAAGCTTTAAAAAGGCTTGCAATTCCCAGCCAAATTCAGATTAAACACAATATTTAAAGGTGGTAAGCTAATGTTACATGTTCAGAAAGGAAAACTTCACCTATATCATTGTAAAATGTCTCAGTGTTTCCTCCTCCATGCTTTTTAAAAATGGAAGATCTTCCTCCTTTCTTTCACGTCACTCATGCATACACTCCAATGTGCTTACATTCTTTTGGTTCCCAAACTTACTACCTGTATTTATTATTCTATATCTGCACCTCTTATTTATTTTGCTAGCAAGATTCTTCCTCTCTTCTGCTCCCCTCTCCCTTCCTCCCCTCCTTCCTCTCCTTTCTTTTCCTCTCCTCTCTTCTTACCTATTTTTTTTCTCTCTCTCCACTGACAGTTTCCACAATTAACTTAAATCAGCTGCCAGACTACAATGGTTGAATTCTCTGGAATCCTGATACAATATTCTATCAATCTGTATTAGTACTCTTCTCACATAAGTACAAGTGTGAGTAAGCATTTGTCGGGCTCATTTCATTGTGTGCTCTTCGAAGGCAGGAGCTGAACCTTGCTTATACCTAATAGAAGTACTAGTGCACGTTGATAGATGGTAGGTTATCGGGTCATGATTATCTAACATGAACTGAATACTGATAATGTATTTCTTTTTCTTCCTCCTTAATAAAACCATTTGAGCTGTGGTAATGTGAAGTCGGGAGGAGCTGTCAGTTCCCCTCTTCAATGACAAGTATCAGGCCAATCTGTGATTTCCTCAGAGAATACTGTCCAAATGTGACTAATATTCAACAAGTTGTTCACAAGCAAACCTTGCCCTGACTTCCATTATGAATTCTGTGATGTAATTGCAGGTGGCTCTGCCAACCCTAAAAACTGTTAATGCACATAAGCTACATAAACTTAAGCCTCATTGCTAATTCCAGAGAGGCAGCTCAATGCCTTTATTCGCATTCTCTGAATCTGTAATTTCTGCTGCACATTCCTGCTGCCTTTGCTTGCTCTGCTTACCTCTTCCCTCTGAACTCCCTTGTACAATGTCACTGGCCTCAAGAGGAATGACAAAGCACACTTAACTCTTAGAATCCTCTTCTTAGGAGGCATAGGTAAGAAGTAGTACCTACAGAAGACTATGTACAGTATGAGCCATAATCATAAAGGAGAGAAGGATATAGTAGACTTAACTGGAGCCTCTCATTTTATTTTGAGGTGAGGAGCCTTCTCTTTTCACGGGACTGAACTACTGCCTTCTAACCTTCATGTTTGTATAAAGTAGGGTTACAATGTGTATACACAAATGTACATAACCAATCATTACCAGAGAAAAGTAAATGAGTGAAACAGACTGGCACAAGATGATAGGATATACGTTTATTCTGATGATACCCCATTTCATTTTTAAACACTGTATGGACTAAACAAAGTGTATTAATGGTCAAATTAATCCCCTAGATTGTTCTGTAATATCTAAAACCAGAAATAACAGATATTATATGGTAATGGTATAAAGTGATAAAAATAAAGATAGTTTAGAGAAATAAATGAATTAAGAGTCACAGTAGGTCAACAAAGAAAAACGGATAAATAGGGCAATATAAGGGCAACTACTTGATCTTTATCTTACTGCTTATTTCTCCTTCTTTTAGCTTTTAATTATGTATTTATAATTAAGAAGGAGATATCATGGCAAATATATAAAATCAATTAAAGTTATAAAAATTATTATAAAACAAACCATGCAGTTAAAATATGTAACTATTGGCTTTAAAGTTCTATTTATGCCTTTTTTAAATTAAATTTCTAATTGCCTCCCTCAAAAATAACCACTGTCTTGATATTTGCACTTATGATTCTCTTGCTTTGTATTCATAAATAACATCTTGTTTGGTTTCTAATGTTTTTAAATTCTCCATGAATGGTAGAATATTATGTCTGTTATTTTACATTCTTCTTTTTCTTTGCTTTACCTTATGATCTCAATATCTATCCATGCTTTTCATTTGCATGCACTACTGAGAACTACACTGCTTTTAGTTGTACTCAGTAGTGCAAGGCTCTTGGTGTATTTGTGCAAGAGTTTCTCTAGAGTGGTAGCCATAGGAGAGGAAGTGTGGAGTAACAAGTATATTGAAAACCTTGTGCAATACTGCACAAACTCTTGGTGTCATCCCTGGCTCCAGAAATGGCCCACAAGTTAATCTGCTTTACGTTGACAACATTTTACCTTAAAGAGGCATCACACATCTCCCATTTCTTGCTTCTGGGATTTTCTGAAGAATCGGCAGAGGACACCTGCACCAGCCTGCTCAGTACCCACTGTACTTTCCTGTATGTATGCCTCTGTCTTAGGCCAAAACACCCACCTGGCAAGATTATATTATTTTAAGCACTCATATTATCACCTAGAAATGAGAATTTTTAAAAATGTTGTATATATAACACTTCTTTTTATTTTTCCATAAAACTTGCTACGATATCCAATACAATAATGGGTATAGATACTGCAAACATCCATGCTTTTTTCTAATCTTAAAGGGAGTGTGTACCACAAAATATGTTTGTGTATCCATTTTTACAGTATTTTTCATCAGGTTAATGAAGTTTCATTATATTCCTGTAATAGCCAGAATTTTGTTTTACTTATTTTTTTTTTAATCAATGGCTGTTGAATTTTATCAAATCCTTTCTATCTATTTGAGATAATCATATTATTTTTCTCAGCTAATGTGTACTTGTGATATTAGGGAGACCCCTATCCACATATGAAAATATTAACTTCCTTACTGACACACAGCTAAACTCCACCTCTCAGTTCTTCTGTCAGTTGGAAATGACCAGGTGGTTGGGTTCTGGCAAACAGAATGTGAATAGAAATAAACCATATCACTGTCAGACTTGGCCACTAGAAATCACTTGTGCTTTCTCCTCCATGATCTTTCTCATTTCCAGTCTGTGCCATATTCAAAGCAAAGGTAGCAGAGCCTCCCACAGGCCTAGTCCCTTAAACACTATATGAAAAAATACTTCCAAAACAGTAAAGTAAAAACTTTGAAAATTTACTCCTCAAAAGAGCAATGAGACAATTGGCAAAATTGACAAAATCAGCTTTTTCAGAACGCTGAAAATTAATCAAAGACTTAGAACTCTGAGAAGCATTTATTCAAGAAAATTAGCTGAATCCCAATTGGAACAGTGAGCTTGGTGGCATTTAATATTTCCTTTTTGCCTTAAGCCTCTCTGCAGTTCCAGGTGGCACTGAAAACCAGTAGCCTCACAACCATGGTAGCTGTGACAACAAGCAGCCAGGAAGATACTCACATGGGCAGAGTGTGTCTTGGCGCTCCCAGAAGTCCCAATCCAGAGAATTTTCACTCTTCTAACTAGAGTAACTTTCTGAAAAATCTTATTTGGGACTTGCCTTATTTGATCATAGTCAGATCTTACTCAGTAAAAATGCCCTCCCCAGGTACTTTTTAAAAATGATTAGAGGCAATTATTTAACACCCACTGTTATTTAACACACTGTTTGAGATAGTGAAACAAATCAGCAAAAAACAAATGGTTGACCAGAACATTTAAAAAGAAAACCTGTGTAATGAGATATTCAAGGAGATCTGAAAATCTTTGGCATATTCCTGGAATCCAGAAGACTATGCACAAGTGCAGGGATGCATACCTGTTCAGGAAAGGCCTGAGAAAGCTCTGTTTTCTCACCTATGTCTGACTTTGACGCTAACTACAAGCAGGGAGTGAAAGCCAAGGATGAGTTTTAACCTGCCTGAATGAGCATTAAAGAAGTATCTCAACAAGCACAGAGGCTTACGATCTCATCAGTATCTATTATCTTTTTAATAAGAATCATTCTGACTGGTGTGAGATGGTATCTCATTGTGGTTTTGATTTGTTTTTCTCTAATGCTTAGTGATGTTGAGCATTTTTTATATGCTCTTTGGTCACATGTGTGTCTTCTTTTGAAAAGTGTCTGATTCTTAGCAAACTAATGCAGGAAGAGAAAACCAAATATCTCATGTTCTCACTGATAAGTGGGAGCTAAATGATGAGAACTCATGGGCACATAGAGGAGAACAACACACACTGGGGCCTATCAGAAGCCAGAGGGTGGGAGGTGAGAGAGGTTTAGAAAAAATTACTAGTGGATGCTAAGCTTAACACCTGAGTGTTTAAATAATATGCACAACAACCCCCATAAACACATTTACCACTGTAACCAACCTGCACATTTACTGCTCAAGTTACAATAAACATATTTTTTAAAAGTGTCTGTTCATGTACTTTACCCACTTTTTAATGGTGTTATTAGGTTTTTGCTTGTAAATTTGTTTATG
>NW_016107775.1:0-107010 GCF_001604975.1 Cebus imitator
CAACAAAGCAGAAATTTAATGCATGATACAGTATCTTTCTTGTTAAGGCCTAACAAAATAAATGAAACACATCTAATGGTACAGGTCTCAAGGCCAGTTCAAACCTCTCTTCCTCCTGAATTTCCATCATTATCTTAAAATTTAGCTTAATCTGAACCCAGTAGACTACTCATAAGACCCTCTAGGCATAAACCAGAAGCCTGACAGCCCAGAATGGCCCACTGACCATCTCAGACTCCCAGATATGTTTGAAACATGAGTTCCTTCTGGACCACATCTGTTCTTTGTAATTTAAAATAGATTCAGGTTAACTTTCTAGAGGCAGAAATGGAGGATGGAGTAATTTTTACCTTACAACAAGATTTCTCTATAAAGTAAGTTTCTACAAAAAGACCTGTTCATCCATTTATTAAAATGTCAAGAAAAAATAAATGACAATGGAATTCTGTAGCATGAATATAAATATATAGTGCAATTGTTTGTTATTTAATGCAATTTTACTAGACGTTTTAAAAATTATGGTGAATATCTCATTCTAATCAATACATATGGATCTATCAGGTGACACAAAAGTGTGACGATCAGGCAGCTGCGTCCTCACCTGCCAGCGTGTAGGCTGTGTTTCATAAAATTCTCTAAAATTTTATGTGAAAACAAATGAGAAAATGATGTAGGGAATGCTGACCTAGAAATTGTTAAATAAATTCAAGAAACATGCTACTAAAACAAAAATGAAGAAAAAATGAAAAATATTTTATCTCAAAAGAAAGCCAAGATAAATCACTGTCATAGTTTTTTTTTTCTCGAATGTAAAATAAATATTAAATAAGATATTATTTTTGTTTTGATACTTATGGTTGGAGACTAGCTGCTACTACACTGACCTTTTAGAAATAATGTACAATCCATCCTTATGTGTTTTTTCTTTCTATCAAATTCAATCCTTTTCATGCTAAATATTCACCCTATTTTATTTCATCTGACAGGTCTACTCACTCAATATGAAACACTCTCAGAATATGAAACACACAGAAGATTTGAGTAATGGATTGTCTAGACAACAACTAATAACAGATCCTCTGAGTAATACAAATACCTAACAAAGTAGAAATATACTGCAACTTCTAGTGAGTCACTGGGAGTTACACACATTTCCTACTTAGTGTTTTTCACAAGTCATAAGACTACAGAATACTTTCCTGTGATATGAACTGCATAAAATGAATTGTTTTGGTCCGAGAGTCAAAGCCATTTGCTTAGGTTGAGCGACACTAATTCATGTGCCAAGGCTACAGTTTGCCCAACCATTTTCAGAAGCACATTTAAATGCCCTAATGTCCCTATGGATTTTTTCCCCTCCAGTGAATTAGATCCAAGTTAATGAGAACCATTAAATCTACTTTAGTTGACTCTCTTAACTGAGTTTCTTCATGTTTCTTTCTCAGATGCCTTTTGAGATTTTTCATTTGTTCCATCAGAGTTGCCTTGAATTAAAACCTTTGCTGCTCTATGAAATTCTTGATAAAACAAAGACACCTGGCAGTATTTAGAGGTTAAGTGAATATGATCTGCCACTGACCAGGTACAGCATTGTATGAAAACGCAGTTTGATGCAATGCCTAAGCTGCTGTGACATTCAAGTTTTAAGTGATGCTTAAGGAGATGGAAGGATTGGCTCCACATATATCCCAAAGTGCATTAGGGTCTTCTGTCTGTTAACTTGCTAATGAACCATGATTGAGTAAAGTAATGAAGAGTTTACAGAAAGCCCCAGGAAACCAATTTCCAATTTTGCAACCAGCAGGCTTTAACTTCACTGAAGCCTTTGCTAATTTTGTCTGGAGGTAGACTTGGATACAAAATGCCATCTCTGCTTTGTGATTCAGAGAGACTTTTCTAATTCCCATGTATTTGCCCAGTAATGAATGTCTCTTCCTAAGATACATTTTATTTCTCTCTTTGGTTGTTATAAATAGGCTGAGTACCTAAAAATTGCTAAAATGGAAAATTTTAACCACTTTGAAAATTAGAAGCACTGAAAACCACCAATGTCTTATCTGACCAATATGAGGCAAGAAACAAAATGTAAGAGAATGGTCTCAAACTGATTTATGACAAAATTAGGCAAAACTGTATAAAACAATTATGTATCATTTGTTTCTACAGTGTAAATCAGATTATTTTAATGTAATTCAGTGTATATAATTCACTCACTATAAATTTGAATTATAAGAAGCTGAAGTCTAATTTTTTTTAAATATCCTTTATAAATACAACAAACTTAAACCCTTAAATTTGCACAAATTGGAGCTGCTGGCAGACAAAAACGTGAAGCTGACAGTAATATTTTCATGTTGCACAGGAGCCCCTAAAGTAAACCTCAGACACACTGGCATATGCTTGTGTGCCACTGACTAGTCAATTTAAGAAATATTTGTTTTTTACAAATACCGACGTGAGTACATCCCTTTCTAATTGTAAGGAAATTGTCCATTGTTTACTTTTCATTATTAGAGAAGCACTGAAGTACAATTTCTTTTTGTACAGACTCCTTAAAATTGTGTTCTGCTTTAAGAATGAGCAGGGAAAACCCCTTATACATCTGCCTTTAATAACTCAGAGAAGGAAATGTTCATAAAGATGAAGAAAAAAACAAGACACATTCATGCTGGCGTGGTAAAGGCATAGGTCAATATTCATCAATAATCACTAGGCAGGTGAATGAGGCAGATTTCCCTCAGATGAGGCTAAAAATCTTTTAAATGGAAGTCATAGTAAGGAATAAAAATAATTTCTCCTTTTATCCTCACTTCCATTAACTCCCATCTTTCAAAGTGTTTGTAAATGATCTCTCATTATCAAGAGTCCTTTCTGGTTGAATATATCAAAGAAATGGGAGTCTATCAATAGCTTTTCAAGATGTGAGCTGTGCTACTCAATTAGGAAAAAATAAAAAGAAGAAACAAAGCTTTTCTTTTTTTTCCCATTTAAAAGGTGAAGAAAGTAAAACACATGCAGATGAAAATGGCTCTAACATTCTGGCTGTAAGATTGTTATCACTGAAATCCTTTCCCACTTGTTCCAGCTCAGTGAAGACTGCAGGCCTCTTGTGGATAAAAATCTAAATGCTTCAATGGCACTGAAAGACTCACACGCCCATCAGCATTAGCAAAGCTGGACATTTCTTTTGCATTTTCTTTGTTTGGGTAAGAGGGCTATTTTAAATTATAATATACAAGAAGTAAGTTATGTAAACCACGAAGCCTATGTATTTTAAACAACCTCAAACAAATTTGCAATTCTTTTTAGCTTTCACAGTTCCATGCTTGTCCAAAGTCCAGCTTAATAAATGCTGACACTCCTGGCTCAGTTTAATTAACAATGAGCAAGCTGTGTGAAAACACAGTGGGAGCACTGAAGCAGGGCTATGTAGTGCTCCAAGCATGATACCGTCAATCAAGTACCTAAGTCCAGTCGGAGGCCAGCTTTCAAAGGAGCCCTGGGTGAGATATTCTGGCAAGGTGTCCGCTGGCATGGCATTTTCACTGAAAATACTTTTCATTTGCTCCATACTAATAACTGCCTACACATTTCATAATAATTCTAATGTCTTAAATTTGGGAACCTCTCCAAAATTTACAAATGCTTTTCATTAATTATCTTACACAAGCCTAAGACAAACATGTTCGTCTGCTTCTGACCTAAGAGTACTGAGGCTGCGGAAAGAAAATGGATTTAATCAAAACCATAAAGCTGCCATGAAACAGAGCCTAGATTTCAACCCAGTTTTCCAACTCCAAACACATAGCTCTTTCAATTCTACAACAGCTGTCTAGAAAGTTCAAGCATAGATACACATGATTGTGACCATTACGTATGAAGGTGGTAAGCCACAGGGCACACGGTAACCCTGGCAGCTCTAGCCATGTTTGATCTTCTTGCACAAAACTTAAATGGCACCAAAAAAATGTCATCAATGTTTACTGAAAGCGATAAAAAATAAGCTAGTTTATGAATAGAGCAAATTGCCTCGATATTACATAATAGTCTTTCTCTTATGACGCATATGAAACTCCAAATAGTTGTCAATAAAAACATTCCTACTCTTGTTTTTTAACTTGCTTACTTAAAATCAAACGTACAGCAAACACAGCTTAGTTTTTCTTAAAAGAGAGGCAGACTGGATGCTAATGATTAGTATCACTTATTAAAACATATTATTGAAATCCAAAAAATGAGAGAATGATATCTAAATGAAAAGCCACCTGAAAAGAGAGCAATAGGTTACAAAGTAATGTTATTCAGCAGTATTTCCTGATGAGGACAAGCTTAATTCCCAACTAGAATACCACAGTCTTTTTCCCCATCATTTCGCTCCATAAGACTGAATCTCCATCTTTTATCCATAACACATGGATCAGTAAAAAATATTCTGAACGAGTTCAGTAACACAAATGGCAACAGAATTTGAGTAATTCTTACATTTTTTCTAGAAACAACAGGCACTTTGTGTGATTGGTGCTGTTTCAGATTTTTTTGAATATAGAGAGGTAAACAGAGTTGAATTTAAGATATAGTATTCAAAAATGCATTTAACAATCATTTAATTAGTATTTCCTATGCCAGACCAGAGGGAGGATGAAGAGTTATAAAACAGATTATTCTCACCTGAAGATACAAAATTCTACCTGATTCCCAAAACTAAGCAGGGTTGTGTACATGGCAAGATGGGGAATGAAAGAAATAAATGGAGACTATCAACAGAATAAACAGACAACCTACAGAATGGGGGACAATTTTTACAAACTATTCATCTGACAAAAATCTAACATCCAGCATCTACAAGCAACAAAAACAAATTTACAAGAAAAACACAACCCCATTAAAAAGTGGGCAAAGGACATGAATAGACATTTTTCAAAAGAAGACATACATGCAGCCAACAATCATGAAAAAAAAAACTGAACATCATTAATTACAGAAATGCAAATCAAAGCCACAATGAGATACCATCTCACACCAGTCAGAATGGCTATTATTAAAAAGTCAAAAAACAATAGACGCAGTGAGGTTGTGGAAAAGGAATGCCATACATGGTTGGTGGGAGTGTAAATTAGTTCAACCGTAGTGAAAAGTAGTGTGGTGATTCCTCAAAGACCTAAAAACAGAGCTGCCATTCAACACAGCAATATCATTACTGGGCATATACCCACAGGAATGTAAAGTATCATTCTACCAAAAAGACACATGCACACGTATGTTCACTGCAGCACTATTCACAAAAGCAAAGACATGGAATCAACCTACCTGCCCACTGATTGATAGAGTAGGAAAGAAAATGTGGTGTATATATACCGTGGAATATTATACAGCCATAAAAAAGAATGAGATCATGTCCTTCGCAGGGACATGAATGGAGCTGGAGGTCATTAACCTTAACAAACTAACACAGAAACAGAAAACCAAATACCACATGTTCTTACTCGTAAGTCAAAGCTAAATAATGAGAACATATGGACACAGAGAGGGAACAACAAACACTGGGGTCTTTTGGAGGGTGGAGGATGACAGGAGGGAAGAGGACAGAAAAAATAATTAACAGGTATTAGGCTTAGTATCTGGGTGATAAAATAATCTGTGCAACAAGTTTACCTACATAACAAACCTATACTTGTATCCCTGAACTTAAAGCTGAAGTAAAAAAAAAAAGAGAGAGACAAAAATAAAAACATAAAAAGAAAGAAATGGTGAATGAAGACATGGATCCCTTCCTTCCTGCTTGCCCTGCAACAGTTATCTGTAAGTTCAGTGCTTGTTTAAAGTAGCAGCATTTTAAATTATAGCATGCCTCCGCACATTTATGGGACAAACATGTCTAAGGCAAGCTATTAAAACCTGTTCACTTTTACTTGAGTTAACTAAGGCACCAAAAATACAAGTTCTTGCAAGAGGTTACATGATGATTCAGTCATGGAAACAGAACAGAATCACTGTTCTTTCTTAACTCAGAATGAATATTTACCCCAACATAATTATGCAAATATATGGTTATGAAATCATTCAACAAATGCCCTCAAATATGCATACATAAAATATCTTTAATCTGTTGGTGAAATTAACAGAAATCATAATTAAAATTCATGCCGTGGCAAGTGAAAGGTCAAGGAGCTGAGGTAGAGTGTATTTCTAGGTTTGTAAAAGCAGGTCGACACCATCATTTGACCCAATGAAATTAAACAAAAAGACAAGATACACATATTCATGGCTTTAGCTTTTCATTTTTTTTTTTACACCATGGTCTATTTTTAATGTAATTTTATAAAAAGTATATTTTGTACATAAATCCTCTCCTACTAATTGAAAGTGTATTTCAAAGGAAATGCATCAGTGAAACACTTTACTTGTTTCCAGCGACAGATTCGATGACATTTGCAGAAATAGCTCTCCATTATCTACATTGTATTACTGGGTAAATTTAGCAGAAAGAAGGAGATGAAAAAAATATGAAAACACAGAATGTGAAAATAATGAAACTTTAATGTAGCACAAAAACCGTGACAGATGTAAAGCCACAAAGAGTCATTAAATTCTTCCCAGTCCATCTCGTTTTATCTCTCTCATCCCTTCACTATCAATTATTCCTAATGTTGTTCCTTTTCCCTGCTAGACATCGGAAGTAGTAATAACTTATGAAACCCACTTGCTATCTCTCTATCTAAACTCATCTCTGGCACTACAAGTATGATTCCTAAATCGTATGGTATGGAATTTCTCTTAGAGAAGAAAATTGTAGTAATTCTGTCAGAGCTACCTTAGTCATTGTAATAGCTATGGTGTCTATTCTTATGTCCCTCAGAAAATCGTTAATTTTTTTTTTCTTGCTACAGCTCAGGTAACTGACTCATCCCAAATGTGTCGTTGTTCCTATACTCACAACAAAGTGCAATAGGAGCTATACTGGTCTTTTTAGCATGGCTCAATTCATACAGAAACAGCCGTAAGCTGTGCCCATTTGTCACAGTCAACTATAGACAGCCACCTAAATACATGTCAAAAAATTATGCTGAAATCTCCTGATGCTACCGGCTTTATTTAAAATAGTAAGAAATACTAACTCTCAAAGGCTCAATTTTTAATTGTGATGGTTGACAGAGGTGGTCATTTACCCACAACAATACTTAGAGCCATTAGCTTATGCAGTATACAAAGAAGGCTTACACCAGAAGCCTGTATTTTTTTTGAAGATTCTCAATGCCACCATCCTACTTTCTAATATCTCAAATATGACTTCTAGTCCTGCAGAACCATAAGAAAAGTAGAGGAAGGGGCAGTAAAGATAGGTGGTTGGTAGTTACATGCTGCTAAATAATGGTAATGCCCAAGGGCTTTCCTCTGTAGTAGGTGTGGGCCTGGAAAGGAGCAGAAACGGGTAGAAGGTGAATACCTAAAAGGAGCACAGGATGTAGATAAGGAATGTCAGAGCTTCCTTTATTTACCGTACATCCTTTCTTTGAACGAATAACTAATTGAAAAATGTACATCCTACAAGAGTTAAGCCTGGCAACACTCCAAGTTTTCAGATCACCTGAGGAGGTAGAATAAAAAAGTAGCTGAGAAAATGTGTATTGGAATTGATCTCCTTCAAGCAAACATCTGCTGTGACTTTAGGGACATTACTGAAATTCCCTCTGAGACTATGTGACTAGGTCACACCTTACACAAAGGGGTTAGATCCTAAACCAGAGGCAAAAATTCCTAATTGTAAAAATCCCCACACAATTTTCTTTTTCATGCTTTATAAATTACTTCCTTACATTCCTCCTCAAAGGTTGACACAACATTCCCGGTACATAAAGTATCATTTCACTTTTTGTCAATGGTCAGTAGTTCCTCAAATTATTTACACATGCTTTTCACGCCTTTCACTAAAATGCACTGTTTCAGATGCTTTTGAGGGATATATAAATTCCAACTTGCACAATTTCATAGCGAAAAATCCTGCTACCCTTACCACCATTTTTCCCCCCATATAAGGCCATAGATTTGAATTTCTTCCTTAATACAGGCATTTGGTTGCAAATAGTAGAAACTCACACAAGAAAGCTTAAGCGACAAAGAAATTTGCCATAAGGATACAAGAAAAGCTCACAGAACTCATGAATACTTGGGTCTCCTGAGGGACTGGAATCAGCAACCCCAAAGTGTCAGGAAAAAAAATCATTCTTTTCCTTTTGAGGACTTGGCAAAATTCACGTTTGCTTCTCTGTGTAATCTGTCTAGTCCTTCTCTCTTTGAAACTAGGTATCCCCCTTTCTAAGAAGATTTTGGAAGAGGGTTTCCCAAAAAAGAAAAGTCAGCCATTGAAATTGCAATGGATTACTGGCTCAGAAACTCAGTGTTTAAATAATAGAGAAAAGGGTCTTTCTGAATCAGCCTCAGTTTGGCTCTGGCCCGAGCAACAATGGTCAGGTTCAAAGGGGATCATGTGATACAGAAAGGATGATAGGTGAGGCGGACACTCCCAAATATTTGTAATATGGTTCCGTTGAAATATAGTCAACAGCAAACACTCTCATACGGACGAAGTAAGAATATCTAGAAGACCTTCTCTCGGATTAATTACCTAAGAAGAGGTAAAGCAGATAATCTCAAGGGAAACATTGTAGAAATAAAGGGATTATGATTTTCATTTTGTGATTTCAAAAGGATCATCCAAGGTGCTATCACCTAAATGTCTGAGTTCCCATAAAAATTCATATGTCAAAACATAATCACTAATGTGATAGTATTAGGAGGTGGGGCTTATAGAAAGTGGTTAGATCATAAGGACACAGCCCTCGTGAATGGGATTAGTGCCAAAATGAGAGGCCCCAGAGAGCTGCTTTGCCTCTCCACCATGTGACAACACAGAATGAAGGTATCATCCATGAACAAGAAAGCGGGCCCTCACGAGACACTGAATTTGCACCTTGATGTTTTACTTCCCATCCTTCAAATAAATTTGTGAGAAATAAATTTCTGTTGTTTATAAACCACCTCGTCCATGGTATTCTCTTACAGCAGCCCAGCCAGAGCGGACTCGACACAAAGGCAACTAAATTCTTGCATCTATATGTAACATATCAAAACATCAGAGAAAAAAAAATTTTCTAAATTACCTGAATCACTTCTTGAGAAACTTCCTCTGAGATGCTGTTCAAATATAGCCTGATTTTGTTTCTGCTTACATAACTTGCTACACTTCTTTGCTAATGACAATATTGGTTTTAAAACCCAAAGCAGTCAATCAGAAATAATAGCCTGTTTCTGAAACAAAATATAAATCTTTAAAAACGCCAAATGTATAATAATAAGTTGTCTATCATGCCCACAGAAAAATATTCCATTTTTGATAAATAGCCATGAGAATGTAAGATAGCATTTTTGGGGGATTTATGACAAGTTTTTTACCATGTAAATGGGCTGCTGAATGTCTAGAAATTACATTTTCATATAAATTGCATTTTTCAAAAGAATCACATGATTTATCCCATTTAAGCAAATTGGGAAAACACTAGGATATTCAATGTATGCATTAGGTTTATTCCCTCCAGTCACTAACTTTGTAGAATTTCTTTCCACAGTTAATATTTTCCCAAGGATAAACTATTTTCAAATATAACAGAAAATACATAACATGCCATTAACACTTTCATAGTCCATGGCTATGAAAAGTGTGGAGAATGTTTTAAATATTTTAGGTCAGACAATTGTTGAAATTTATAACAATGCTTATTTATAAATTTTAAAATAAAAACTATATAATTACCTCTGAGAATGTTAGTTTCATAGAATATGCATTATGTTTATATAATGAACATAATTCTCAATGGAAATTTTTCATTATTTTATTTCTCCCTGTGATTAGAACTGGACAAAAATTACAAAGATCTGGAAGACTTCCTAACAAAAGCAATTGCTGCAATTACTTAGGGTTTATTAAGTGCCATTCACTATGCTAAATTCTTTATGTTTATGAAGCCATTTCTTCCTCCCAGTAATTATATAAACTAAACAGCATTATTATTCCCAATTTAAAGATGAAAAACTTGGAAAGTTAAGTACCTTGATCGTGTCTCATGGCTAATAATTGGTATAGCCAGGATCTGCTCCAAGTATCCAGGACTAAAGTTATCTACCACACAGTAAGCTTATAGGCCAAGAAATGAATTTTCCTAAGATAAATAATTATCTTTGAATGACCTGAACCCAGAAATAGTACTCTTGGTGTTATTTGCCAGGTGGCCTCCTTTTTCAATAAAGTTAGAAAGATTTTACTGTGAAGCATGGAGTTTGTAGAGATCTAAGGCAAAATGGCTTTTTGATCAGTCATTAGATTATCCTTTCCCTTAAAGTTGTACTTTCAGCCTTCTTTTCGAGAACCTAGAATCTACTTCTCCAGGGAAATAAACTTGTCAGGCTCTGGATCTGATCTCTGAAAATTAACAAATAGGAAAAACTTAATTCTCCTGGTAGAAGCCAATCAAGGCAGATCTCTGCTGCCTCCACTCTACCCCTCATTAAGCAGGGGGATGCCATGGAATCCAACTCCAAGAGCAAACCTAGAAAAGCTTCAAAGTCTCTGTTTCAATTTGCAATATTTTATATACTTAGTGGTAAATTTAAGTGAATTTTCGGCAGAAATATTAACTGTATATATTTGTGGCTCTTAATTCACTTCCTGGATGGGCAACCAGCACTTGCAGCTTCTATTTTTTTGTGTGTAATTCCTGGATTTTTTCCTAAAGCATAACATACTTAGAATATCTATTTTAATGAAATATTTGAGTCTTAGTGAGGCAGTTAGAATGACCTCTTCTTAAGATCAGACAAAATATTCATACTATATTGTCAACTGACCTAGTTATCTTCTTATCCTGCAAAGATTAATTTCCTGCCAATGTGGATTAAATTTCTATTGCATAATTACCAAGAACCTCAGGAATCTCTATATCCTTTGAGTCTTAATCAGACCTTTAATTTTGCTTAATCACTTACTGGTCTACAAGGGTTGAGATATGGGATGTCTGCCCTATATTCCTGTAATTTTTTTAACTTTTTTTTCTGCTTGTACGAATTAGTGCTTTTTTGTATTTAGAACAGTTATGTCTCTGTATTTTTAGGATACTATAGGACTTCTGAGTTTTTCAATATTATATGAATATCAGTAACAAACAACACTGACACTGAAGACACAGGATAGCTGGTTTGAGTCTCCTGCACCAAGCCATAGCCAGAATTATTCATTCATAAATCTCTCATCGTTCTTTAAATACATATTCATCCAGGCATAATGCAGAAAGCCAGAAAAACATGAAATCAAGGAATATTAAAAAATACAGTTGTTGTAATTTGCCAGGGGGCCTCCTTTTTCAACAAAGTTAGAAGGATTTTAACTTTATTAGAATTCCTTATTAGAATTCTAACTTCATTAGAATTATTTATATTTAATATGAAAAGCAGAATGAATCTTTTTTTTTTTTTTTTTTTTGAGTTGGAGTTTCGCTCTTGTTGCCTAGGCTGGAGTGCAATGGCACAATCTCGGTTCACAGTAACCTCCGCCACCAGAGTTCAAACAATTCTCCTGTCTTAGCCTCCTGAGTAGCTGGGAATAGAGGCATGCAACACTATGATTAATTTTTTTATTTTTAGTAGAGATGGAGTTTCTCTCTGTTGGTCAGATTGGTCTCAAACTCCCGTCCTCAGGTGATCCTCCCACCTCAGCCTCTTAAAGTGCTGAGATTATAGGCGTGAGCCACCGCACCCAGCCTCATTTTTTAATTATTAATTTTGCAGTAGTCTCCTAACTAGTTGTCCTACAGCCATTCTTGCTTTCCTACAAACTTGTCTCTATACAGCAGAGTGGCCTTTTTAAAACATAACTCTAAGCCCCTGTCAGGTAAAGGGGAAGATACTAATCAATGGGCAAAAAGTTTAGAGTAAAATAGTTAGCAATCCAATTAATTAAATGATTCATCAAAGTAAAACAAATCTGATCACATGATGCTTCTGCTGAAAGTATTCAACGGTTTCCTATGACTCTCTGGCAAGACCAAATTTTTTAAAGACATATAAACTCTAATATAATCTGATTCTTACCTACCTTTCAGTCTTACTGTGTTACATGTTAATTATTCCAATCTCCTTGGTCTTATGTCAGTTCCTTCAACACGCCATGCCCCCTCTCACCACAGGATGTTTGTGCATGTGCCTGTTGTATGGAATGCTCTCCACTCACTCCATTCTGCTAATTTCCATTCATTTTTCAAATTCTCATACAGATATTGCCTCTTCAGGGAAACTCTATCTGAATGCTTTTTTCCAACTACATTGAGTAACCAATTACAAGGTCTAACTTTTTCTGGAATAGGTCTTTTATCATTCAAAATTGTAAGGTGTAATTTTTTGTGACTACTTACTATCTGACTCTCCACACTAGCATGTAAACTCCAAGAGGGCACAAAGCAAGTATGTTTTCTTTACAATTTTATCCCTATCACCTAGCAAAGTTCCTGGAAAATGGAAATACTCTTGTTTGTTTAATGAATTAGTAAATGTCTGTGGACTAGTCTTTTCTAAAACAGAGGCCAGTAAAATCATTGTTTCTTGTGTTCGGTATTTAACATGCCAATATCTAGAACACTATAGCCTGAACAATTCATTTTCATCATTCAGCTAAGGAGAAACAAGACTTTTCAAGCTATTGACCATAGTGTTTTGGTTTCTTCACATGATTATTTTTTGACACAATTGAGGATTAGAATTAAGCAAGAAGCATAATCATATTTCAAGACACCTTGGAGTGGCAGGAAATTTAAACGGTGGGAAGGAGTCACTGCCCAGGAATATGTACAGACAGGTGATAAAGAAGTCAGCCACTAGTTTGTGGTGAGCATCAAAATGATGAGAGCAATCCAGGACTGTAAGAACCAAATTCCAACCCAAGGCCTCAGAATTGGATAATATGTAATGGAGAAGAGATGTAATAAAGAACAGGTAGAATCAGGAAGAGAGCTGTAGCTTTAAATAGGAACTCAATGATTATCTCTCTGTATCAGATTCTGGGTCAGATTATCTGACAAGGGGACACTGGGATCCACATACAAACTGCAGGATCAGCTCTAGGTCATCAACATTTTTTTCTAATGATCAAACATATGCTCTTTAATATGGAGAAAAAAACCAAAATTTTGGTGTACTGTTTTTTACAGTTTACAGAACATGCCAATATATATATCTACTATATGTATTGATAAGGAAAAACGCCCATTTTAACCTCCTCCTATCATATAATATCCTCAGAACAGAAAATAGTGACCTAGCAGACAAGCTCTAGATTTTGGAAAACATTCAAAGTTATAAACAGACAACAGTAACAAATGCCTCATCGAAAATTTATAAAAATTTAAATGTACAATTCCATACAACCGCAAATCTATGCAAAGTCTGCAAGTTTCATTTTTAATTGTTTTTTTTAACATTCCAGTTCCAATGTCAAATTGTCCCTAATTTTTCACTTTAGATTTTCTATGTTCTTAGTAAAGAATGTTGCTAATTCCTGAAAAGCACGGTTGTTAGTAATTTAGATCATGTTATTTATCCATTAAACCTCTTGGTAACACTTCTGCAGTGGGCTGAATAATGGGTTCCCAAAAAATATCTGCATTCTAATTCCTAGAACCTATGAGCATTACTCTACATGAAAAAAATAAACCGGTCTTACCAATGTAATCAAGTTAAGAATCTTGAGATAAAGAGGTTATCTGAGATTATCTAGGGTTGGCGGTGAATACAGTCACATGTATCCTCTTAGGACTGAGGCAGAGCAAGATTCTACAACAGATAAAAGAGGAGATGGCAATGTGACTATGGAGGCAGAGACTGGAGTGATGGGACCATAAGCCAAGAAATGCTGGTAGCTACCAGAAGCTGAAAGAGGCAAGATATAAACTCTCCTGCAGCGTTTACAGCAAGCACAGCCTTGATTTGGCCCTGTGACTCTGATTTCCAACTTTTGCCTCCAGAACTGTGAGAGAATGAATTACCCCAACTTCGTGATTATCTGTTATAACAGCCACAGAAAACTAATACAACTTGTTAAAATCGTGATTCTTACTCATAAGGTAGGAATCAACCCAGCTGCCACCATTTTGTTGACTACAAAGGAAAAGTGCCCTCCCTTTTAGTCACTGAGTCAGCTCACACAGAAAACTGAGCCAGGATACTCAAGAAATCTTTGTACATTTAGATTTTTGTACTAAATATCATTAGACAATACAGTATTCCCTCCTTATCCATGGAAAGTAAGTCCTAAGACCCCCCAGTGAATGCCTAAAACTGCTGATAGTACTGAACTCAATCCACGTACTACGTTTTTTCTATACACACGGTAGCCTGCACTTTTGTAGTTTGAGGCACAACAGCAAAACTAGCACAAATTTTTCATTTTTCACAATTTCATGGATGATTTATTGTTACCACAGATCTTAACAACCTCGGCATATAATCTTTCTCCTTATTAAGACAAAACTTGCACCTTTTCACTTGAAGCATTTTACTGCTTCTCTTCACCATATCTGTATTGTCAGCATCACTACCCTTGTGTGTTGGTACCATTATTAGGTAAAATACGGCTTACCACAATAAGCAGCCATAATAAATAAAACAAGGGTCAAGTCACCACAGGCACTGTGATACAGTGACAGTTAATCTGATAACCAAAGCAGCTACTAAGTGACTAAGGGGCCAGGAACCTATACAGCACAGATACGCTGGAAAAAAGAATTATTCATCTCCCAGGTGGGAAAGACTGATACAGCACAAGATTTAACCACACTCTCTGAATAATGCGTAATTTAAAATTTCTGAATTTCTAGTATTTTCCATTTAGTATTTTCAGAATGCAGTTGACCGTGGGCAACTCAAACAGCAGAAAGCAAAATCGTGCCTAAGAGGGGCTACTATAATCATAATTATTTGACAGCTAAAACTACAGGTGCAACCCCTTAAGAAAACATTGATACACTCTAATTTCAAGCAAACTATTCAAATTGTCTAATAGTTCATTGTAACACAGCCTGCTCATCAGAGCACTGAAAGCCACAATGCCAATACTATACACTGATTTTAAGTCTTTCCACAAACATTTCATGAACAGACATTAGGAGTAAATAGGCCAATTAAAATAAGCCTCCTGACTTCACTTCAAAGTAGCAGAATTGAGAGTGATGGCCCTGTGAGGCACCAGCCTACTGAGGAAACTGGCAGCTGAGGAGAGGCATCATGAAAGGCCTAGCCCTTTTCACAGACTAATGCGGCTGATGCTGCATTAAGTCCATCATGTACCTATCATGACTTCAGATTCAACCCTATCCCTATCCTCAGGACAGGAAAAATGGTCCAGAGTCCTGAACATCACACTCACTGAAAGGTAGACTCATCAGTGGAAATAAAACCTGCACTGAAAGGCATTTTCCCTGGGCCTACGGTTGGACAAAGGGAAATAAACAAATTGCTATCACCTCTTTATTTGCTGATTTTATTATACAGGACAAATATGCCTGTTTTCTTTAAATTGCCTGACATACAGTTGCTCGATTTGATTGAAATATAATGATGTCCTAAAAAAGATTGTGATAAATTGGTCCAGAAACCCATCTGTAACACCAACGTCATCTCATCACCTGAGGTACTTTGTCTCCAGGACTGACTCCAACATCACATATCCTCCTCTTCATTCTTTTTACTTTGACATACTACTGCTCAAAGTGATAGTTACCATGCATTATATTTTCTAAAATTTTATGAGAGCTAACACATGCCTCAACTCAATAGATAAGCAGTGACTATTGAGGTAATTTGTAAGGGCTATATGTAATTTTCGCCATCAGGAGGAAGTTGAAAAAAAGGCTTAGAAATGTAGGAACAATGTGTATCTGGGAATGCAGAGAATCGAACATCCAATACAGTTCTTCCTAATACGTATTATTTCAGATAAAGCACAGTATAATTGACAGAAAATTCACTTCTTGGTCTCTTCTGCTTCCTCTTTGAACTCCTGGATCTAGTTATTCTGATAGATGACTCTTTTCTTCCAGTTTCATTTTTTTTGCTCATTCATGTTAAAGCAATAGCCAGGCCATACCAATAGTGAAAATTACAACTTGAATTACTTACAAGGCATCAGAAAGAGATCCCCACCCCACCAATCAGATGAGTAGAAAGAATAGAATCTGGTGACTGATAAGGTGATAGATGTCAGTTCATTGATCATCTGTTAGCACTTGTAAACATGGTAAGCCTTAAAATTATGGTGATGAAAATTACAGTTACCATTTATTCAGTGTTTACAATGTGTCAGGGACTAGTGGATCAAAAGTAACAAAGAGAAGTAGACGCCTTGACTAGAATCTGCTAATAAAGGGAGTCTGGGGCGCTGATGACCAGATAATGAGGAAGGGCAGAGCTTCCTACTGACTGAGGAGGTGTAGCTGTGGAAAAGAGAAGGAAACTGAAACTCACCTCTTCATTAGACTTGCTATTACGGACAAATAACAACAAAAGAAAACTAGAAAAATTGACTAAAATGATTATAAAGAATTAAATTGCCCGGGAGAAGGTTCAGCTAAGGGAAAATCTATTTTCAGCAGTTCTGTCTCTGTGTCAAAGGTTACCTGCATAAGAAGCATTTGCACAGAGCTATGGAAAGTAGGTATTAAGGAATGTGTGACAATGGAGCAATCAGACAACTACTTTAGCTGAGACGCATAGGGTTTAAATAACAGTGAAAAGATCCCGGTAAACTGAAAGGTCAGCTACATAAAAGCTCTTAGGATCTTCTGCCAAGATCAGCTGCACTCCAACCCACCCTCTGCCCACACAACATATTTTGTAGCAGAATGAAAGTCTGAACAGAGGTTTGAATGCCAACAAAAGGCAGAAAGATATATGTTTATCCTGGAAGAAAAGCTTATTAAGTTCTGCTTTATTCATTATGTCATTTACTCCTCCTGACCAGACTATGGGGTCATTACCATCCTCATTTTACCAAGGAAAATGTAAATGACAGGCCAAGATCGTCTAGGCAAAAATATGTTGTCATCAGGATCTGAACCTAGACCTGTGATACTTCTGACCCTTCAGCAAGGATGCATGTTGAGTTTAAGTTCACCCCTCCTTGTGACATTACCGCTGTAGTTTACACAAGCAATGGTAAGAGATTTCACAAAAGTTGTAAATTATCTGTTCTACACTGCCTGAATTCTGGCATAGGTGTTCTCAGTGTTAAATTGCTAGTCAGAGTTAAATTTAAAATATTAATATATTTATAAGCTATAAATTATATTTATAATACAAATACATTAAATTATAAATTATAAACTGAAAATATTAAGATCTTTTCAATAACTTGAAGCTGAAGGCATCACATTAGTGGGAATTTTTGACTTGGAAGTGATTTAAAAACTCTATCAAATTTAAACCTAAACAAAACACTTGCAGGATGAAAAGAGGAGGGACTGGCTTCACACAGTGGATCCCGGGACTCAAATGCCAATCAGACGCTCTCTCTTCCTCTATAGACTTTATCTCTGCTTCTTTCTCAGGCTAAGTGTCACTCGGGTACTGGAAGTACCATCGTACTGCTACTAATAAGAAAAATTTAAAAATTTAAATAAGATTTTTTTTTCTCAAGTTGGCAAAATTTGCAGGAAAGACTGAATTGGATGTGATCACCACCTTTTGAATAGTAATCACCTGTGGGCTGAAAGGAGCCCCTACCATTGGCCTACCCTGTTCAATTGCAGCCAACAGCAAAATTGGTGACCCACACAGCATATTCATGACCACCTGGAAAGTTCCTGCAAGCAAGGCAACCACACCAAGTTATGTTTACTACAAATACTTTTTTAACAGTAGCTTCTTAGTAACAGATTTACTTTAGAAATGTATTCTAGACATGCTTATGAGGGTTGAGAGACCAGTGTAAGTAAACAGATCCAGACTTCATTTGGAAGGACAGCTAAGTGTTGATTAACTTTAAAAAAAGTCATCACTCAGTCTATTAAAGACTTGTTTGAAAGATGTCTTTTGTAAAACTACTTTGGTGAAAATAAAAAATTATTACACTAGTGAGACTACTTGGGATACTGTGTGTTTGCAAGTTTAAAGAAAAATTTGCTGAGCAATTATAAACTCAGCTTATGCATTTGTCAGTTTCAATCTGTTTTAAATTAAGGAATGTAGAATTACCAGGTTGATAAAACAAAAGCTTAGACACAAACACATCTGCAGAGTTTTCAAATAAAGGTGTCACTGGTAGCCAACTATCTGAAGGGGCAAGTAATTCACTGGAACCAATATATTCAGAAAACAGCTATCATACTTTGCACTGCAAAAGGATTAAGAAAATACTATAGTCAGTAGCCATTGAAAAGCATTTAAATACCACCTAAATGGATGCTAATCAATCATATTGTGAAGTTGTAAGAAATCATAAAAGAACAGGTTAAAAGAAACTTTAATATAGTTAATGCTAACATTACACAAACTGCTAAATTCTATCTAAATATTTTCTTTACTTTTTTTTTTTTAACAGACAGGGTGTCACTCTGTTACCCAAGCTGAAGTGCAATGGGTTGGTCATAGCTCACCACAGCCTCGAATTCCTGGGTTCAACCCATCCTCCTGCCTCAGCCTCCCAGGTAGCTGCCACTTAGAGGAGCACACCGCCATGCACAACTACATATTTTCTTAATCATCACAATTGCCCTACGAGGTAGATCCCATTATTATTCCCCAGTTTTGAGACAACTTAAGTACAATAAGGCTAACTTATTCAAGGTCACACTGTGAGTAAGTAGCACAGCCAGGATTTAAAAATAGGCTACTTGACTCTGGAATCTACACTTTCAACTCTAACCCCTATAAAGAAGTATATAGTTAATAAAAATGTAAGGATATCATGAAGTAAGAAAAAATACATTACTATTCTTTTTCCACAGGGTGAGAGAGTCCTCTCACCCTGGATTCTGAAAAGAAGAAAACCTCGTTGAATCTGATATTCTAAGTGATTTCCTCTAGGCTGAACCAGCACACACCAAAAGTCTAAGCATCAACCTAATTAGTCAGTTAGATTACCTATTTCTCTGTTCCTGACATAAGAGGAGAATCATAACTCCAGTAACAGCTCTCTAAACCAACAGTAAGTCATATGGTGATCAGCAGAATCTATTCTAGATGGCTTGGATACTTCTGGCTTCCTTCAACAGCAGCACTTCCTTCCTCAGAGTATCCAGAATCCTTCACCTTCTTATCATCAACACATGTTCTCCCCAAAGTAAAGGCAAATTCACGCCAATGTGCAACCAAAAAATAGGCTTAAGTTTCCATTTTAAAAACTTGAGTCATGTGAACAATTCTAAATAGAACAATCATACCCATGGGCTGGTAGGAGAGGCATCTATTAGTTGGTGGGAAAGGAAACATAAGGGTTGGGATAAAGGGAAGTCAGGGGCCTTCATGATACCTCTGAAATCTATCTTCACAGCTGCGGTGAACTACATATACATGGTTCGCTCCAAAGCTGCAGCTACATCAAAGAACTCAGGCAAAAAATTAGGACTGAAGTAATATTTTCGCAGACATCCAAAAGGCATGTAAAAAGTCAAGAACGGAAATATTTCAATATGAACCTATGGTCACATACACACCAATAGAGAAGCCTTGCATTTAAGCACGCATTCAAGTATATTTATTGAATGGAGGAATGAAGACAAATTCACTCTCAGAGATATATTACTACCAAGGCCATTGCTAAATAGCAAGGGAATGAAGGGTAACAACTGGTATCCACAATTTCCTAAGCCTCTCTGGCATACCCAGAAGTCTACCAAGTAAATGTCAACCCCTCTGCAGGGTACAGCACCTTCCTGCAAGGCTCACTGAGATGTAATTCACTGAGGCTCTGACAAATGGGAAATTGTTTGGCTTTGTGTACATGTACAAAATGAATTAAATGGCTCTGTAATTACTTTCTGTAGGTATGTAGTGGTGCTCATTCCCAAGCTCTCAACACTAGTGATTTATATATAGAGAAAGAGATGACATCGTTTTCTTGTATTTTACTTTATTGCACTTTGAAGATACTGTGTGTGCGACCCCTGGTTGTGGGACCCCAACCCACGGAGGCAGGCACCCAGTAGACATGAGGCAGGACGCGTGGTGGCCGGTACCGACTTTATTGGGATCTCCGGGCGACTCAGGCGGACGGGGATGAATCGCACGCGCTTTCTTTGTTCGGTTGACTTTATAGGGACAGAGGGCCTGGGGCGGTAGGAGAGCTGACCTGGCAGGTAGTAATTGGCTAGGTTGATTGCTGGGCAGGAAGCCTGCCGGGCTGGAGCTTGTGGGACGGGAGGTTACGGGAGAGCTGGTGGGGCGGATGGTAATTGGTTCAGTGGGCCGCTGGGCGGGAAGGTTGCTGGTCTTGGGTCCGGCCAGGATAGAGTGAGATAAGGGACCCTCCCTGTGGGGGAGGAAGGGCCTTCTTTATCGGGAATTAGGCCCTTTCCACATGGCTGGGGAACGGGGCCAAAAGTCCTCTACCAGACACTGTGTTTTTCAAAATTAAAGGCTGGTGACAATCCTGCATCAAGCAAGTGTATCGGGACCAGTTTTCCAACAGCATGTACTCCCTTTGTGTGTCTGTGTCACATTCTGATAATTCTCAGGATAGTTCAAACTTCTTCTTTCTTTTAATATCTGTTAGGGTGATCTGTGATCAGGCATCTTTGATATTACTATTGCAATTGTTTCAGGGTGCCAAGAACTGCACTAATGTAAGACAGTCAACTTAATCAAAATAAGTCTGTGTTCTGACTGCTCCAATGACTGGGTAACCCCCCATCTCTCTCCGTCTCCTTGGTTTCCCTAGTTTTGAGACACAACAATATTAAAATTAGGCCAATTAATAACACTACCACAGCTTCTAAGTTTTCAAGTGAAAGGAGGAGACACATGTCTCTCTTTAAATCAAAAGCAAGAAACAAGCTTAGTAAAGAATGCATGTCAAATGCCAAGACAGGGTGAAAGCTAGGCCTCTTGCACTAAATAGCTGGGGAAGTTGTGAATGCAAAGAAAAACTATTGAAGGAACTTAAATGTATGACTCCAGTGACCACACAAATAAGAAAGTCAACAGGCTTACTGCAGATATGCTAAAAGTTTGAGTGGTCTGGGTAGAAGATTAACCCACCACAACATTCCCTTAAGGCAACACCTAATGCAGGGCAAGGTCCTCTCTTTAATTCTACAAAGGCTGAGAGAGGTCAGGAAGCTACCTCTTTAAAGAAGAAAACTTTAAAGTTAGCAGAGGTTGGTTCATGAGGTTTAAAGAAAGAGCCATCTCCGTAACACAAGAAGTCCAAAGTGAAGCAGCAGGTGCTGATGGAGAAACTGCATTAAGTAAAAGATCTAGATAGATAAGATCATTGATGAAGGTAGTCACACTAAACCACTAAGCAGATTTACAATGTAGATGGAACTGCCTTCCAATAGAAGATACCATCTAGGACTTTCATAGCTAGAGAGCAGAAGTCAATGACTGGCTTCAAAGGACAGGCTGATTTTCTTTTCTTTAGGGGTGAATGCAGCTAGTGATTTTAAGTGAAAATTAAGGGTCATTTATCATTCTGAAAACTCTAGGGCCCTTAAAAATTATGCTAAATCTACTCTTCCTGTGCGCTGTAAAGAACAAAGCCTAGATGATAACACATGTGTTTATAGCATAATTTATTGATTTTTTTGTTTGTTTGCTTTTTTGAGACCGAGTCTCTCTCTCTCTCTCTCTCACACCAGGCCAGAGTGTAGTGGTACGATCTTGGCTCACTACAACCTCCGCCACCCAGGTTCAAACAATTCTCCTGCCTCTGCCTCCTGAGTAGCTGGGACTACAGGTATGTACCACAACGCCCAGCTAATTTTTGTATAATTTGCTGATATTTTAAGCCACTGTTGAGGCCTACTGCTCAGAAAAAAATATTTCCCTCAAAATATTTCTTCTCATTGAAAATGCAATCAGTCACCCAAAAGCTCTGACAGAGATATATAAGGAGACTCATGTTGCTTTCATTCCTGCTAACAAAATGCCCCTGAAGCCCATGGATCAAAGACTAATTTTGACTTTCAAGTCTTATTATTTCAGATATAATTTTTTTAAGGCTCTAGCTGCCATGGATAGTGATTCCTCTGATAGATCTGAGCAAAGTAAATTGAAAGCCTCTGAAAAGGATTCACCATTCTAGACACCATTAAGATTTTTGTGATTCATAGGAGAAGGTCAAAATATCCACATTAAGGAGTTTGGAAGAAACTGATTCCAACCTTCACAGATGACTTTGAAGAATCCAAGGCTTCAGTGGAGAAGCCTTGCAAATGTGGTAGAAATTGCAAGAGAACTAGAATTAAAAGCAGAGTCTAAAGAAGTTACTGAATTGCTGTAATCTCATGATAAGAGTTTGAAGGGATGAACAAATTGCTTTTTATGGATAAGGAAAAGAAAAGAGTTTCTTGAAATGAAAACTATTCCTGTGAAGATGCTATGAACACTGCCAGAACGACAACAAAGCATTCAGAACAGCACATAAACTTAGTTTATAAGTAGTGACACGGTCTGAGAGGATTGACTCCAGTTTTGAAAGAAGTTCTACAGAAGGTATCAAACATCTCATGCTACAGAGAAATTTTTCATGAAAGGAAAGTCAGTCAATGCAGCAAACTTCATTGTCTTATTTTTAGGAGCTGCCATAGCCACCTCAACCTTTAACAACCACCGCCCTGATCAATCAGCAGCCATCAACATTGAAGCCAGACTCTCCACCAGCAAAGATTGCAACTTGTTGAAGGTTCAGATGATTATCAGCATTTTTTGCAACAAAATACTTTCAGTTAGGTATATACATTTTAATTTTAGATATAGTGCTATTACATACTTAATCTACTACAATAGAATGGAAACATAACTTTTATATGCATTGAGAAACCCAAAAATTTATGTGACTCACTTTAATGCAGTGGTCTAGAACAAAATCTGCATTATCTCCAAGGTTTGCCTGGATATATCACCAGTATATACACATTACTAGTACTAGGTAATACATACATATGTAGTACGAACATATATTATTAGTATGTATATATGTATACATACATATATGTGTGTATATATGTATAATACTATATAGATCACTAGCAGATGTATGTGTGTGTATATGTATGTATGTGTGTATATATGTATAATACTACATGGATCACTAGCAGATATTAAGAATCTACTGGGTCAGGGGAAAAACATAAGAAACAGTATAGCTTGCATACAAACTTACCCAGAAAAATAAATGATTCACTAATACTAATTCTGAGTACTATCAATAAGGAACCATTAACACTCAACATTTTTGAGAGAGGCATAATAAAAATGCAAATCTGAAGTTACACAGAAAGATCAAATCTTTTATTCCACGTGTAAGAGAAGCAGTGGTCAAACAGACATCTCAGAAGGCTGTGAGATGACATATCTCAACATTAAAGCTGGACTAGAGGGTATGATTGCAGATGATGCTGAAGAACAGCGGAGTTGTGAAGGAATTTATAAAAATGATAATACAACTGAATTTAGAAGCCTGTGTGAATTTCAAAGGAAAAATATATTTGGATACTAAGTTTCCACAGAAATCCCTCATGATTCACCTATGACTGCTTTGAACTGTAAGTAGGACTTTCTGATATTTTTCAAACTTGAGGTCTTTGAAGTATTCCTTTGATTCCCCTAAGCTAAAGCAGGGTGAGGTGTTTTCAGACCTTTAAACTCTCAGAAAAACTCTCAACCTACTTCAGAATTTTGGAAAGGAATTTGTATTACTATATTAAAGGGAGTTTTAAAAATAACTAATGGTTTTCAGTTATTAATAGTTTTCAGGTATCCTGTATCATTCAGGGCATGTACACAAAAATCCTCAAAATGCTGATTAACCTAGAAATCAAAATGAGATTTCTTAAGAATTCTTAAAGTTCGGTGGAATAGAGGGTTTGTAGACATTAGTATTAAAAGTTAGGTGGTGAGGGTTCCAACATCATCTCTGCAGATAACCAGCTGTATGACATATGCACATTAGTGTAACTATCACTATTCCTTGTCTTCATCACTACCCATAAAGATGTGTTGGATCAAGCAACTGAGGAGCAGAGTTCAACAGGGGCATTACTGTCCTACAAGGTATCTTGGAATCTTGTGGAAGTGTTTTCAGTGTTCATGATTATGTTAAGGGGCTATGGTCAATTTGGGCAAGCAGGGATAATAGATACTATTTAATGCTCCTAACAGCTCTAATACCGTGAAGAATCTCCAAATCCCACAGATTTTCAAATGCCCTACCAAACATTTTCATATAGGTTCAAAACCTTTTTCTGCTTTTTTACGTTTACATTATATTTATGTTCATCTGAGCCTAGAACCTATTTTATATAATACTAATAATATATACATAGACATGTGTATGTCTTAATCTGTTCTGATTGCTTTAATAAATTACCTTAGGCCAGGTAATTTATCAACAACGGAAATTTTTTCCTATTGTTCTAAAGGTTGGGAAGTCCAAAATCAACATGGCTACAGATCTCGTGTCTGGTGAGGGCCCATTCCTCGTAGATGGCACCTTCTAGCTGTGTTCTCACATGGTAAAAGATGCAAACAAACTCTCTCAAACCTTTTTTTTCTGTTTTTTGAGATGGAGCCTCCCTCTGTCGACAGGCTGGAGCACAGTGTCGTGATCTTTGCTCAGTGTAATTCTGCCTCCTGGGCTCAAGCGATTCTCCTGCCTCAGCCTCCTGAGTAGCTGGGACTACAGGCTTGCACCACCACATCCAGCTAATTTTTGTATTTTTAGTAGAAATGGGTTTAATCATGTTGGCCAGGATGGTCTTGATCTCTTGACCTCATGATCCACCCACCTCCGCCTCCCAATGTGCTGGGATTACAAGCATGAGCCACTGCACCCGGCCTCAAACTTTTTTATTGAAGGCCACTAACCTCATTCATGAGGGCACAGCCCTCATGACAATTACCTGGGAAAGGCCCAATCTCTTAATACTGTCACCTTGGGGGTTAGATTTAAACAGATTAATTTGTGAGGGGATAAAAACATTCACACCAGAGCTGTGTGTGTGTGTGTGTGTGTGTGTGTGTGTGTGTGTGTGTGTTGGGCATCATTTTCTGACAAAAATCTACATCTTTTCTTCTATTTTCTTGATCAAATTATTTTATCTTACTATAGTAGCTGTGTAATATTTATGTCACTAGTGGGCTCTTTTCCATTGTCTGTTTTTTCTTGCTATCATTTTTCAGTATACCTAATAATTTCTTATTGAATGCTGAAGATTATATATAAAAATTTATAGAACCTCTCAACATTGTTATTTTTCTCCAAAGAAGATTTGTTTTAGCATCTGTCTAGGATTTAAATTGGATACTGACTTAATTCAAGGCTCACTGTTTTAAGATCTAGCCTATTTGTGTTATCCTTAGACAACAGGCCTTCAGGGTCCCAAAGGAGATCCTGAGTCCCTCCCTCCTTGGCAAATCCTAACTTCTAACTCTATCCCTCTAGCACCATGAAACTTCAAAAATTTTTGCTGTTTCATACCATGTTGGCAATCAGTTTCTGCTCAACTTTTCAGGCTCTCACTGTTCACTAACTATGACTTGGCCAGTGTTTTGAGGGGAAGATGATGGTGTGTCTCCCTCTCTCCAGGATCATGGCTCCTTCAGGTCTGGTTGCCTTGGTGACTTCAAAATGTTTTTCAGTAGTTTTCCCATACCCCTTGGCTTTTGGAAGTCAGTTTCAACCACCACAATTTAGTCTGTTATATCTGGAAGTAAACGTCTAGCATGGTTCAAAAATGCAAAGAATTTCCTAGGAATACAACTATTGTGTAAGTTGAGAATTATTACCATTTGTTTTGTTTATAAACTTACTAAAATGTCAGAAAATCAGATTACCCATGACTATAAGGGTCACTGAGTCACCAATTCAAGATATTTACATTATGCATTTACCATTATGGTATTTATGATGATTCTCTGTGTCTGTATATATATAAACAGATCATTTTTCTTCCCTTAAACACAAATTAATCATTAATTAAAAATAGGTTCAAGTATCTAAACATACTCCTCTACATTCTAGAGTAATTGTGTCTAAACAGCCATGGGTGGAAAAGAAAAGAATAACGTCTTAAGCCCTCTCTTTTTAACCCCTCTGCCCCCAGATCCCATGCTTATTCAGCAACAGAAACTCATAGCTTACTTTAATGTTAGTACTGAACCTGAATATGGGAAGAATTCTCCTGGAATCTTCAACAGCATTGCCTAGAATTTGGACTGTTATCTGAAAATGGCATGGGATGGCAAATATCCAAGGAAAGGCTGCAATGGCTCCTGCTTCATGTCCAAGTTTCAGACACAAGAACAAAGGTGCTGAGTTTTCTTTTTGGATAGAACAAGGTATCTGGATTTGAGACACCTGTAAAGTATCCAGCTCAAGAAAACTGCCTTCTAGGGCAAGGATGTGCAAGGTATGCTCTTAGAAGTAGTAACTGAGGAGACAATGTCCATTCAGGCCGGGCAGAGAACAAGTCGTCCACCTACAGAAAGGTATAGGGTTAGAGGTCCCTGAGTAGATAGGGGGAGGGCAGTGGGAAGGATTCTACAATGTTCAACAAAGCATCCTTTTAGAGAAAGAACTGGCATTTATTTGCACATCTGCCAAACTGATGGCCTCAATACCAGATTCCAAGGACAATGATCAAGGAAGACCTTGGTCTTTTCTTCTAGTTCCTCCTCCTTGCCTATCTTAAAGGAGCCAGAAGCAACAGCTAACAAGTGGGAGAAGAAATAGGACAAAACCAGTTAAGAAATAAGCCATGTCTTGGCCAATTTCCCACTGCTGCGGGTTGTAGAACCTGGGTCATGCCTAAGCTGAGTTTGGAGGATACCAGGATGAACACAAGAGGGGAATCTTTAAACTGCATGTAGCATGAATTTTATTTGCATTTGACAAGACTTCTTCATACCTAAAAGCAAGACTATTCTTTATTTCAAAGTAACTGAAAAAGTCAAGAAATTTTGCAGAGATCTGATTTAGAACCTTAAAAGGGAGACCACACTATATGGATCTAAAGAGGACAGTGGGGATAACAAGGTTATTTTCCAAATGCAAGCTATTGAGTACAGTCCCTTTAACACACCAGGTAGGATAATTTGCCTATTTAGAAAAATCACAAGTATTAGCAAAGTCAAACTTCCTCATGTTATCCAATACACTAGATGGGGGTCAATGAGTTTTGCAGTTGAAATGATCTTAATGATGTAACAATTTTGAAAATAACTGATATAGAATAAACTTCTTAGAGCTAAAGCCGAAGCAGTTGGTTAATTACTTATTCTCTACCCTATTATATTAAAATACAATGATGCATAAGAGTGTTCCAAAATTACAAGAATGGATACAAAGCATAAAATTATAACTCTAGGACAGTCATTTTTACAATCCAAAGAAGCAATTATAAGATGAATGTTGAATTATTTCAACTTCTAAAGGAACCAAAACTGTCAATGCCAGCCCTTTCGTAAGTCGCAAAATCTTTCTATACATGGAAACTCACAGATGTGTACAAATCAAGTACACGGATGAAATAACCTCAAAACACTTGTCTTGCTACAAACACATTACAGAAATTCATTATTATTGTCTTTCTCAAGTAGTAAGCAAGATAAACGCTGGGATTATTTTGCTTGTATATTATGTAATAAAACTTTTAAATTTAAACATTCAGTCAAATGCCAAGTGAAATATAACTTTCGTATTAAGAATTCCAATGCATACATCTATCTGTTTAACTGAATGACTCAAAGTAACATCCCTTTTCATAACGATTTTTGAAAATACAGTAAAATGTGATTAGAAAGTGTCTTGCTAGTCCACAGGTTCAGCTTCTCTCCAAATCTGAGCACATCTCCTATATACTTAAGGATACAGAACACATATCGCAAACATGAAAAACTGTCAGATGTCTCATTAGTCCTAGATATGACAGCAACAGTGAAACAGTACATCTCTACAGGAGACTGGATGTAACTGATAACAAAGCATTGACAAGATAAAATGGAAAAAGTATCAAGAAAAGCACCACTAGCACCAATCAACTTACCTAAAATTAAAATAAACAGAAATATGTATGCTCCCTACTTCTTACCAAATAGCAATAACCCTAAATTTTGGGAAAATCTGTCAGACCATGAAAACCTTGGTATAAATAGATTCTGTTAGCGTATAAATACTGAAAATCCCATTATGCATTCCTCTATTTGAGAAAAGCGTTTTTAGAATTCATTTTTCAACAGTAATATTATTTGTGCTGAATATTCTAATATTAACAGAGAGTTAAAAGTAACAGAAGTGTAAAGCTAAGGAAAAAAGCAATAATTATATTCAAAGAGATTTTTTATACCTATTTCAAATATACTGTTTTTATACTTACTCCAAATATACTGAAGTATCTCTTTATATGAAGACATGGGATGATTTAGAATTGTAACCTTTGTAAGTTGGAGGGAAACACAGATATTAAGCTTCTCCTTCAAAATTTTTATTTTATAAATAAGAAAATTTGAGCTAAAAGTGAAATTTCCTGGGTCATATAGTTAATTAATAGCATTTATTCATTAACTTAATTTCTTATATCGTCATATATATGAATGCCTACTAAGTTTAAGGAAGAAGTACCATAAGGACTGTGGAGAATACCAAGATGATAAAGACCCAGCCCAACACTTATATAAAGACTTATGTACATAAAGTGTCTCCACAGGTAACTAATACTAATTGTTACAATGTATGATTGACTAGAATATATACAGTATTTTAAAGGAGGCTACAACTATGAAAAATCAGAGAGAAGAACAAAGACTTCAGGAAGGCCAAATTTGGAATTGTGTCCCAGGCGTTGTTCTAAGCACTTTAATTTTCATAGCAATCTATTATTATTCCAATTTTACAGACAAACTGAGGCTATGGGCTAACAGCTCACCCCTGAGCGAGCTGGATTCATGACCAGAGGCAGCCTGAACTCAGATTCCGTGCTCTCAAGCCAATGCATATGCTGCCTCTCAGAGCCAACCCCAGATGCTACTCACACTCCACTCTAGCCCTCCTACCTTCCCTATTGGCCTGAGAAGGTTGTGGTGCTGCTCTCTACTCTCTGGCTAAGATCCAGGAAGTTAATTATGTTTTTCTCTGTCCTTCCCTCCTTATTTTCTCCCCACTCCCTCTTTCCAGGAAGCCTTCAGACTGTTAACATTTTCAAATGCTGCAGCCAGAATCAGAGATTTCCTCAGGCTTGGGGCCAGCACAGACATACAAAGCCATTTCTCACTGGTTTCCCATCGCTGGCTTATTCATTTATTTTCTTTGTTTTCAAATCATACATGGAAAAAAGGTGGGGTAATAAGGGGCTAAGTGAATGTGACAGTTGTTTCCGGAAATCCTTATCCCTTCAATAATTAGTCATCTACCATAAACAAACATTTCTAAATATTTAGTTTGCTTTTATCTTAACATACTCCATTTCCGCTGATTCACTTAACTCCATCCCCATATATTTAAGGCAGTAATAGCATGTGGGGTTTACACGCTCAACATCACACTGTCTCCTCTGCTATCACTATTCCAAAGTATTGTAACTTAAAACTAATGGTGTCAAGTGCATTCAATTCCAGACCAACTTTGGAGTGAGTGCCTTCTATTTAAATTTTGTTATTTCTCTTATGGTTTGCAAAGGAAAGGTGTCACTACTAAACACAGTAATTTTATAAACAAATAAATCTTATTTAAAATGTGTTGGAGACCAGGCGTGGAGGCTCACACCTGTAATCTCAGCACTTTGGGAGGCCAAGATGGGAAGATTGCTGGAGCCCAGGAGTTCAAGACCAGCCTGGAAAAACATAGTGAAACCTTGTCTCTACAAAAAATAAAAAAAAAATTAGCAGGGTGTCGTAGTGTGCACCTGTGGTCCTGGCTACTCAGGAGGCTGAGGCAAGAGGATAGATTAAATCCAGGAGGTCGAGACCACAGTTAGCCATGATCGTACCACTGGACTCCAGCTTGGGAGACAGAGTAACATCTTGTTTCAAAAAACCAAAAACAAACTTAAAATCTATTGGAAACCAAACTGACATCATTGGCAGTGAGTTATTCAATTTTTTGTACCGTATATGTCCAGATCGCTTTTTAAATCATCTCTAAAACTGGCTTTAATTCCTTAATGGGCAAAAGTCTGATCTTCCAGGGACAGGAGTAATTACTTCTCTACCTCTCAAATCTCCATGCTACAATAGGAGATTAAATTGAACTTTTAGAGCAAGTAGCCCATAAGAGACTTATCAGTAGCTGAGCTTTATTCCTAGGCTTCTTTTTTCCCCTACACAACACAAACTCATAGTATTTATGTTGGCATGGTGATATACGATTAATAGCGTGAGCTGTTTGCTGCTAATCTAGTGTTTCTAATCTTCCTTTTCTCCTAAAAAGGTTTCCTTAGCTATCTTGTCCCGTTTTTCTTGGGTACCAAAGTTTGAGAAGTCACATGGTAGATTACATTTGCAAATGCTGCAAAATGCCAAAACTCATCCATGATGTCATTATAAACACTCATGGGGAATGGAGATAAGTGAGAGAGAACATCATCCTGCTCCTCGTGCCTTGTAATAGTCTCACTGACTGTGGATCATCTGCAACGCAGACCCACAAAGCATAATAATTAGCAGTTTAAAGTACTTTACATTCACTAATTATTTAATCCAATCACCTCCCTATGGAGAATATTTAATAACGTGCTGACCTTAACATAAGATGATTGTCCTGCTGAGCACTCTGCTTCCCCAGTGAGTGCCATGAGTTGTTTTTTTAGTAGCAGGAAGGAAGCTGATCCTCTCTCTTACCAAGCCTCCTATGACCAACAATAAGCATCATCACTGGTTGATGAGACAGAGGACCACAGAAGCCGGCCTCCACTAGAGATAAGGCTACGCCAATGGACAGCCTTAAAAAGGGAGACAAAGCTGTGGGTTTCATTAGCTCCATGCACTAATCAGCTTAGCTGCCTCCACAGGAGATGTGTGGATGTTTTTCTGTAATAGGTGAAGCTATAAAATTAGCATTACACATTTAAAATCTGGTTAAAACTCATCCACCTGCTAATCTTAACTTCTGAAACTTCTAGCATTGGTTGAATGTGAGAAACTGTAACTGCTATTGACAGGCATAGAGGAAACCAATGCCCTGGCAGCAGACAAAAATTCACAGAAACTGATTATATATGAGTAGATACATGCAGGACAAGAGAGTAAAAGGAGACAAAGCCCACGAATACAAACAGAAGAGGGGGCAGGAGCAAAAATCTCAGAAGAGTAGAGATCACACCGCAAGGGTTATGAGAGATATATTGGTATACTTCTGTGGAGACGAAAATAAGAAAATTACTTAAATCTAGGCAGTAAAAAATAGCTTAAACTTGAAAAACTCCTTTATGGGTTAGATATCTGTGTCATTTAAACTTTGGAAGAAAAAGAAGACACTATTAATCATTAGTCGAGACAACCAGCACTATTAAATGTATTATTCTATTCAATCAGGATGAATGGTCATCCTACATATAGTTATGAGCAACAACTGGGCACAGAGACAAAGAAGCATTTCTCAGAGCTGACCATCAGAGAAGCAAATGTCTAAAGTCATTTTTATATGGTTGTTCCTTCTATGAAGGGCTTTTTTTTTCCTTTCCATCTGCGGTGGAAGAAAACCTTCACTAAAGGCCTGAAACTTACCTTACAGATACAGAGAAAAATAAAGTCGGATTCTCAAGTTACCATATTCTCATGTATCCTGCTTTCTACTTTGCTAACTATTATGACTGAATTGTGTTCCCCTAAAATTTATAGTCTGAAGCCCTAACCTTCAATGTGACTCTGTTTAGAGATAGACCCTTTAAAGAAGTGATTATGGTTAAACGGTATCATAAAAGTGAAGCCCTAATCTAATAGCACTGGGTCCTTCTAAGAAAAGGAGAAGCCCCCAGAGATCTCTCTCTCTCCATTCACAGAGAAGAGGCCATGTGAGGACACAGGAAGACGATGCCATCTGCAAGCCAAGGATGGAGCCTGAGAAGAAACCAGACCTTCTGGCACCTTGATCTTGGACCTTCAGCCTCCAGAACTCAAGAAAATTTCTGTCGTTTAAGCCACTCAGTGTCTGGTATTTTGTTTTGGCAGCCTGTGCAGACGAAGATGATCATGAAGTGATAATTTAATCAGTAAGAGTAACTAATCAACTTGAAAGCATCTTCCATACCCTGTATTTCTGTCTTTGCTATGTCTTAGAACTTCACAATGGTCTCAAGAGACAGGTGAGAGGGCAGGGTTGAACCACAGGGGCAGATTCTATACCTGGGTCATCCCAGGAGAGTGAAAACCTGAGGAAACAGGAAGAAACACGGAATGTGAAGGGGTTAAAATTCAAAATGACGACTTGCTGCCAATCTAAAGGAAGGCCAAGGCTGACGTAGAAGTCAGAATAAATAGCCATGAGTTAGCAATCAAGGCAACTCAAGGAGGCCTGGGCCAGATGGACTATGAGCTGGTGAAGGACAGGTGGGTATATAACATGGCTCTGTGGGAGAGCAGGAACTCTTTCTCCTCTTCCTACCTAAGAGATTTCCTGCAAAGCATCTGCCAGAGGCTGGCAGGTGACATAGCTTGGTGTTCAAGATCCTGGGACTTAACTGGATCTGCGTATAAATTCCTGCTCTGCAACTTCCTAACTATGTGACCTTGAGTAAGGAGTTTATTCTACCCTCAATTTCAGGTCTCCAATATGCAAAATGGGTATAATAATATTAGTCACTGTTTGACCCTCTTTGAGAAAAACATTGTGGGCTCTCTTTAAACAGGCCAATATTCCTGGGAGGGGTGAGGAGGAATGGATGCCACTGTGAGTCACTAATTCCATAGGTTTGCTTTAGACTTCTATTATTGGTGTGTATAAGTATGTGGCAGACAAGGGGATCAAAAGCAAGGAAAAAGATAAAGAGAGCAATGCTAATGTCAACTATTCCTAGTTTATTTTCCTTAGAGCCAGCCCCAATTGTCAAAACACCTTATAAGCAACAAACACTGACTGACTTGGGTGAAAACCTTTTGTGACCAGTCTTTGCTGGAGTTCCGGGTGATGTTTCTCACTAAGAAACAAATAAAACCTAATGGTGTACTGCTGACCTTTGGCCTTTATAACTAGGTTTCATTCACACAGTCCTCCAACTCATCACTTTTACATACCTGGCAATCCTTATCAATGGCACAGAGCTCCGTATTGCTCCAGGACCTCCTCCTCTCCAGGAAACATTTTAAGGTAGATTATTATTATTTTATTTTATTATGTGTCAGCAAGAATAGCAAACTTTAAAATCAATTTGCACTTTTTAGTTCTTAATAATGATTTTTATTTACAGTAATACCCTTCAGATTTTTGGCATACTCAGCCCTTTATTGAAAGGCCAATATGAATCTACTATTCTATGATCATTAATAGCTTCAGTTTCCTAAAGTGGAATTCTGTTTGCTTTAAATGTCGAGTTGAACATAGAAGGTAGTTAGAAAATTTAATTTAAAAGCCTTAGGTAAATGGTCTCTGAAATGAGTTATTTGTATCTTGAACTGTCAGTAAAGGCAGCCTGTCATAAGTTGATTCATTATTTCATTTTATATCACAAGCTCCATTAAATTTTTATAAGAAACTCATAAGCACTTCTGATGTCACGTCCCTTTCAAATTTGTATCTAAGCCTCCAGGAAAGGTTTATTTATTTATTTATTTATTTTTAAAGCAGTCTTAAAAGTAGATGTTCAATCAGTGTCCATCATGGAAGCTAGGACTGCTTATAAACCTAAATGCAAAAGTAACAGAAAAATGACTTCACCAGGTAAGGACCTTGGCCCACCCTATTTAATATTTAGTAATTGATAATAGAGCCAAATGATAGGCAATTCAGGAAGGCCTTGCCTGGCTACCCTAAAAATGCTTACCAAAGGCATAAGCTCCGTAAGTTACTCACTGGGTATTTTTTTTTATTTTCTTTTATTGGTCCTGCACTTTCATTATTGGAATTTCAAAAACTTACTGCAGTATTAACATATTATTTCTCAAATGAGTCTATAACTACCCACCCAACTTTTTAATCATTTCTTCTACCCATCCCCGTCCATCACAGTTATATTTTAAAGTATAAGAAATGAACTACTGATTACATTAAGTGACACTTGTATAATAAGCAACTATGCTAATTATTTTTTAAAGAACGTAAGGAAAATCATCCAATAAAGTGGGTCATCTGTCCTCCTATACTGCATATATAAACTTCCTTTGAAATGTAGTATATTCCTTGTCTCTAATGGTGGTCTGATGCTAGAAAACATCAAATTTGGTCATCCAACTAGGTTCAAAGAAAGTTGGGAGCTACGTATACTAATCAAAGAAACCTTTGTAGCCACAGTTGGATAAATTGGTTCAAAAAAAGGGATCATCATTCCTGGTTAAGGAAAAGTATGTAGGCTTTGTGAAGACCATGATTTCCTGAAATATCTATGTCCATAAGCAGTTCACTACTTGGGAGTTGGCATGTGGATACTATATACTATATGAACTTCTTAATAAAAATCTGAGCTAGAGCGCTTGCACCATCTATCATGGGGGAGCACTGCTTGCCACACAGTCATCAATGTCCCTAAGTACGTGAGAAGCCTAGAGGGAGTCCCAGCAAGATGGCTGGCTACACAGAAGCCTATACTGATCTTCCTCCCCACAAGAACACTAAATGTAACAACCATCCACACAAAAAAGCACCTTCATAGGAGCCCAAAATCAGGTGAGCAGTCACACTACCCATTTTATACTTCTTATCATTGAAAGAGGCACTGAGAAAGGTAGGAAAATCTCTTTTTTCTTCATTTGTTTATTTTGAGACAGGGTCTTGCTCTGTTGCAGTGACACAATTATGGCTCACTGCCACATAGGAGTTAAGAAGTAATTATTTAGGCAGATGGCAATGACATGGGAGTCCTTGCTAAGGCTTTTCTTTTTAATGAAAAGCAGCCCCAAATCACTTTCTAACAAAAAGCAGCCTGCAAGCTGGGAGCTTGCACAAGTGAATACAGGTTAGGAACTAAGGACTAGACATTTTCAAAACGGTGGCTCCACCTTCCCTTTTCTGCCAGCCCATTTGCAATGTAAGGAGCAGACAAAATGGCACCAACCAACGGGAAAGCCAATTTGCATAAGAAGATTAGGTTGGAGCGACCAACCTTTCCCAAGTACTATGTAAATGTCACACCCGATTGAACCCATCTGTGAGCCCTATGCAAATCAGACACTGCCTCCTCAAACCGGACTACGGAACAGCACATTTAACTCCGCCCAGTCCTTTCCCACTCAAAGACCCCTTCCTCTATAGAGGAAACTGTTTCTCTTTCTCTTCTCTTCTATTAAACCTCCACTCCTAAACTCCTCATGTGTGTCCGTGTCCAGAATTTTCCTGGTGTGATTACAAACCCCGGGTTTATACCCCAGAAAACATAGCTGCTTCCACTGCAGCATTCAACTCCCAGGCTCAGGCAATCCTTCTGCCTCAGTCTCCCAAGTAGCTGGGACTATAGGTGTGTGCCACCACCCCAGGTAATTTTTGCACTTTTTCTAGTGATAGGTTTTCAACATGTTTCTCAAGCCGGTCTTGAACTCCAGGACTCAAGTGATCCTCCCACCTCAGCCTCCCAAAGCTCTGGGATTACAGGTGTGAGCCACTGCACCCAGCCAAGAAAGTGCTGAATTGTCAGTGCCACTCCTCCCCTATCCCTTGGCAGTGGCCGCATGGCATAGAGACAAAATCCGTGCACTTGGGAGAGGCAGAATGTAGCGATTACGGGGTTTTGCATTGGAACTCAGTGCTGCCCAATCACAGCAGAACCCAGCCAGCACCCATGGAGAGAGCTTTCAGACCAGCGAAAGCCAGAGGAGAATTGCTCAGTCCAGCAGTCAGAACCTGAGTTCCAGCAAGCTTTACCACCACAGGCTAAAGTTCTCTGGAGTCCTAAATAAACTCAAAGGGCAACCTAAGCCATAAGGACTACAACTAAGCAAGTGCTAGTGCTGTGGTGGGCTCAGAGCCAGCACACTTGAGGGACATGCAACCTAGAGAGACACCAGCTAGGGTAGCTAAAGGAGGGCCTGCCGCCCCTCACCCATTCCCAGGTAGCACAGCTCACAGCTCCTGGAGAGACTCCTTTCCTCAGTAAAGGAGACAATAGGGTAAAGAACTTTATCTTGCAAGCTCGATACCAGCTCAGCCACAGAATAGGGCACCAGGCAAAGTCCTGAAGCCCCCATTTCAAACCCTGAATCCTGAATAACAGTTCTAGACACACCCTGGGTGAGAAAGGAACCCACTGCCATGAAGAGAAGGAGCCGGTCTTAGCAGCATTTGTCACTTGCAGACTCAAGATCCCTTGGGCTCTGAATAATGATCACTAGTAGCCAGCTAGTACTTGCCATCAGCTTTGGGTGAGGCTGCGACGAGCTGGCTTCAGTTGTGACTCAGCACATTCCCAGCCAGGTGGCTGCATGGAGAAACTCTTGCTTTAGATCCTGAGAGTGAAGAGTAAAGCAGACTTCATCTTGCAGCTTAGATACCAGCTTGGCCGCAGTGGGGTAGAGCGCCAAGGTGATTAAAGAGTCCTTGGACAGTGAGTGAACATTAGCAGTAGCCAGGCAGTCCTGGGGCAGTAGGGGCCGTGGGGAGAGACTCCTCTCCTTGTGGGAAAGTGAGGGAAGAGTGGGAGTAACTTTGTCTTGTGCTTCGGGTGCCAGCTCAGCCACAGCAGAATAGAGGACCAGGGAGATTCCTAAGGTTTCTGACTCCAGGCTCTGGCTCCCGGATAGTATTACTGGAAACACTCTAGGAGAATTCGTTGTCCTGAAAACAAGGACACAAGCCTGGCCAGCTTTGCCACCTGCTGGTTGTAGAACCCTTGGGCTTTGAGGGAACACAGGCAATAGCCTGGTAGTAGCCGCTGCAGGGCTAGGCCAAGACCCAGTGCGGGCTGGCTTCAGGTCCGACTCAGAACAGTCCCAGTGGTGGTAGCCACAGGGTAAATTATGACACCCTTCTCCCAGCTCCAGGCAGCTCAGCACATAGATAGAGACTCCATTTGTTTAGGACAAAGTAAGGGAAGAGAACAGGAGCCTCTGGTAATCCAGAGAATTTTTCTGAACCTTATCCAAGACCACCAAGGCAGTGCCTCTACAAGTCTGCAAGAGCCATAGCATTACTGGGCTTGTGGTGCCCCATAATGCAGATATGGCTTCAGTGACCAAAAACTTGTATCACAACACCCAGGCTCTTTGATATCTGGAAAGCCTTCCCAAGAAGAAGAGGTACAAACAGGCCTAGACTGCAAAGACTATGATAAATATCTAACTCTTCAATACCCAGACATGAATAACCACAAACATCAACACCATCCAGGAAAACATGACCTTACCATATGAACTAAATACGGCCCCAAGGACTAATGCCGGAGACAGAGATGTGTGATGTTTCAGACAGATAATCCATGGCTGTTGAGGAAACTCAGTGGAATTCAAGATAGCACAAAGAAGGAATTAAGAATTCTATCAGAGAAATTTAACTGAAACAGTGAAATAATTAAAAGAAGCAGAAGCACCCAGATATATAAAACAAATTAGAGCTAAAGAGAGAGATCCCCAATACAATAATAGCTAGAGATTTCAATACCCCACTTTCAGCATTGGACAGATCATCCAGACAGGAAATCAACAAAGAAACATCAGACTTAATGTGTACTATAAACCAAACAAAATTGATATTTGTAGAACTTTTTTTTCTTTTGTTTATACTTTAAAGTTCTGGGATACATCTGCAGAACCTGCAGGTTTGTAACATAGGTATGAATGTGCCATGGTGGTTTGCTGCACCCATCAACCCGTCATCTACGCTAGGCATTTCTCCTAACACTATCCCTCCCCTAGTTTTCCACACTTCGAGGGGCCCAGTGTGTGTTATTTCCCTCCCTGTGTCCATTTGTTCTCATTGTTCAACTCTCATTTATGAGTGAGAACACGTGACATTTGGTTTTCTGTTCTTGTGTTAGTTTTCTGAGAATGATGGTTTCCAGCTTCACCCATATCCCAGCAAAGGACAGGAACTCATCCTTTTTTATGGCTGCATTGTATTCCATGGTGTATATGTGCCACATTTTCTTTATCCAGTCTACCATTGCTGGACATTTGGGTTGGTTCCAAGTCTTTGCTATTGTGAACAGTACTGCAATAAACATATGTGCACATGTGTCTTTATAGAATGATTTATAATCCTTTGGGTACATACCCAGTAATGAGATTGCTGGTTCAAAGGGTAATTCTGGTTCTAGATCCTTGAGGCACCGCCACACTGTCTTTCAGAATGGTTGAACTAATTTACACTCCCACCAACAGTGTAAAAGCGTTCGCATTTCTCCACACCCTCTCCAGCATCTTACAGAACATTTCCTCCATCAGCTGCAGAATACACATTATTCTCCTCAACAGATGAATCATTCTCAAGGATAGACTATATGTTAGGCTGTCAAATAGCTCCTTAAAAATTCAGAAAAGTAAAAATAGTATAAAGTATTTTCTCTGACCACAATGGAATAAAACTAGAAATCAGTAACAAGAGGAATTTCGGAGACTATACAAACACGTGAAATTTAAACCATATGCTCCTCAATGGCCAGTGGCTCCATGAAGAAATTAAGAAGACATTTCAAAAATTTTAAAACAAATGAAAATGAAAATGCAACATACCAAAACCTACGGGATACAGTAAAAACAGTACTAAAAGGGAAGTTTACAGCTATAAACAACTACATTAAAAAGTAGAAAAACTGCAAATAAACAACTTAATGATGCATCTTAAATAACTAGATAAGCAAGAGCAAACTACACCAAAAATTAGAAGAAAAGAAATAAAGAAGGCATGAGTAGACCAAGTACAGCGGCTCATGCCTGTAATCCTAGCCTTTAGGAGCCCAAGGCAGGAGGACTGCTTGAGGCCAGGAGTTCAAAACCAGCCTGGACAACATAATGAGACTCTCTCTCTAAAAAAAATAATAAATAAATTAGCTTGGTGTGGTGGCACACATCTGTACTACCAGCTAGTCAGAAGGCAGAGGTAAGAAGATCACTTGAGTCCCAGAGTTCAAGGCTGCAGTGAGCCATGATTACACCACGACACTTCAGCCTGGGTGACAGAGCAAGACCCTGTCTCTCTCTCTCTCTCTCTCTCTCTCTCTCACACACACACACACACACACACACACACACACACACACAAGATCAGAGTAGAAATAAATGAACTTAAAATAATTTAAACGATCAACAAAATTTATTTATTTTAAAGTTAAAAGTGACGAACATTTAGCCAGACTAAGAAAAAAAGAGAGAAGACCCAAATAAAATCGGAGATGAAAAAGGAGACATGACAACTGGTACTGCAGAAATTCAAAGTATCATTAGTGGCTACTATGAGCAACTATACACCAATTAATTGGAAAACCCAGAAAAAATGGATAAATTCCTAGACCTATACAAACTATCAATATTGAGGCATGAAGAAATCCAATGCATAAACAGACCAACAATAAGTAACAAGATTGAACCAGTAATAAAAAGTCTCACAGCAAAGAAAAGCCTGGGACCCAACGACTTCACAGCTGAATTTCACCAAACATTTAAAGAAGAACTAAAACCAATCCCACTCAAACTGTTCTGAAAAGTAGAGGAGGAAATGCCTCCAACTTATTCTACAAGGCCAATATTACCTTGATATCAAAACCAAAGACACCTCAAAAAAAGAATACTATAGGCCATTGTCCCTGATGAACGCTGACGCAAAAATTCTCAATAAAATACTAGCAAAACAAATTCGACAATACATTAACAAGATCATTCATCATGATCGAGTGCAACTTATCCCAAGAATGTAAGGATGGTTTAACATATGCAAATCAATCAATGTGATACACCCTGTCAACAGAATGAAGGGCAAAAACCATATGATTATTTCAACTGATGTTTAAAAAAAAGTATTTGATAAAATTCAACGTGCCTTTATAATAAAAACCCTCAAAAAACCTGGGTACAAAAGTAACAAACTTCAAGATAATTAGAGCCATACATGGCAGAACCACAGCTAATATAATATCTAATGGAAAAAACTGAAAAGACTTTCTTTGAAAATCTGGAACACAATTAGAATGCCCACTTTCACCACTGTTATTTAACATAGTACTACAAGTCCTGCTACAGCAATCAGACAAGACAAAGAAAAAAAAAAAGAAATATAAATGGCCAACAGGTACATGAAAACTTGCTTAATATCATCGATCATCAGAGAAATGCAAATCAAAATTACAATGAGATCTCATCTCACCCCAGTTAAAATGGCTTTTATCCAAAAGACAGGCAATAACAAATTCTAGTGAGGACGTGGAGAAAAGGGAACTCTTGTACACTGTTGGTAGGAATGTAAGTTGGTACAACCACAATAAAGAACAGCTTAGAGGCTCCACAAACAACTAGAAACAGAGCTACCACATGATCTAGGAATCCTACTGCTAGGTATACATCCCAAAGAAAGGAAATTATTATAAAGAGATACTGGCACTCACATGCTTATTGCAATGCTATTCACAGCAGTCGAGATTTAGAAGCAAACCAAGTGTCCACCAGCAGACAGATGGAAAATGGGCACATACACACAAAATGTGGTACACGTACACATTAAAAAGAATGAGGTCCTATCATTGACAAGAACATGGATGGAACTGGAAGTTATGCTAAGTGAAATAGGCTAGGCACAGAAAGACAAACTTCATACATTCTCACTTTTCTGTGGAAGCTAAAAATTAAAACAATTGTACTCACGGAGACAGAGAGTAAAATGATGGGTACTAGAAACTGGGAAGAGAATTCCTGGGTGAGTCGAGAAGTGGGGATACAAAATGGGTACAAGAAAATAGTAAGATAGAGCTTTAAGATCTGGTATTTGATAGCATAACAAAGTGACTCCAGTCAACAATAATTTATTGTACATTTAAAAATAACAAAAACAATAGGATTGTTTTTAACACAAAGAAAGTATAAATTCTGAGGTGATTAATACCCCTTTTGCCCCAATGTGATTATTATGCATTGTATGCCTGTTTCAAATATCTCATGTATCCCATAAATATATAAATCCACAAAACCTAAAAATGAAATTTTTATATAAAAAAAGACTAAACTGGACTTTTCATGGCAGCTACATATTTAACCAAATACAGTAAAATTAAAAGTATCTTTTTTTCCAAAATGTGAATAGATGGAAATTATTTAAATTTCCTTAACATTTTGGTCCTATTTTTAACATCTCTGATGTGAATTTATTGTAAGAGAGTGGAAGAGAAGGACATTTTGAAAACGAAAAAGAAACGAACAAAATGGAAAGAAATAAAAACAAAGGATAAAATTAAATAAAGAAAATAGTATGTCAGAACACTAGTAGATGTAACCATGTCCACAGAAAGCGGAAAATGCCCTGGATTCTATTGCAGGAAACTTGGTTTTACTCATAATTTTAAAACAGTGGTTAATGGCAACAGTGATATATTATTGGCCACAAAATGTTGGGTGTGCATAAGATCAACTTCCAAAATGCCCCACACTTGAATAAGCTCTGAGATTCTAAAGCTGAGAAACACATCTGTGGGGTGTGTATGTATATAGTCATATAGACATTTGTATATATACATGTATGTTATAAATAAGAAATATTTTAAAACGTTATTATGCTTAGTTTTCTTATACATGAAAGCCTCAGAAAAATTACCATAAAATCATAGCAGAAAGAAACTTATGGGACATACAGCTTCCCCCTCCCAACAGACATTGTTTGATTTCAGTAACCACCAACTGTTATCAACATAAGCAGCCATTTGGACCTAAGAGAGACCTTAAAAGGGGTCCAAATATCACATAGAACTTAATATTTTAAAGTTCTATTTATAGCAACACCACCAGTTCAAATTTATAGCATACCCTTACAAAGCATTTTCATTTACTTTCCCATTTTTCTTTCCAACATCCCTGTAATAATTTTAGAGGATATGGTTAAAAATTGTTCCAGTAAATGGGGAAATGGAAGAATTTGATATAATTTATCTAATCATAACCAACGAGTGCAAAACAACAATTAGACTTGGCTTTCCAATTTATAGTTCAGTGCTCTATTTTACAGATGGTAATAAAATCTTAATATTTCTCTATGGATTATCATGCAATTAACTATATACAATTTTCACAGCATTAGCTGAAATGTTTATTTGAAGTGTCTCGAACAAGTTCACACAACTATTAAGTGGATGATGTAAGATCTGAGCTTGTATTTTTTTTCATTTTAAGACTAGTGTTCAATTATTCCTGAAAATATTTTATCTCCATGGTTGAATTGGGTGTAATATATTAATGTTTCTCTTAAATATTTATTAAATCCATCTCTCCCAAATGAGTCAGACTATTTTATATATAGATGTGGAATATGGCATAGCAGTTAAAAACATGGGCTCTAAAATGACATGGCTTCATCCTTGGCCTAGCAGTAACTTAGCTTATTTTTACGTTAAGTTTCCTTATCTGTAAGTACAGATAATTTGAATACCTATCTCACAGTAAATAAATTGCTTAAAATCATTTCCAGACATATAAACTTTTTGATAAATTAGTAACATCAGTTGCCTACAGGTAAGCAAGAAAAGGCAGTAACTATAAATGCTACCTACATTCATTGCTTATTGTACACTCACCCATGTCTGGTACTATGTTATATGCGAAACAGCTACAGATTACCCTCAGAATCAGTTCACGTCTTTCTATACTTACATTTAAGAAAAGTGTGAATAGGTCAGCCTTTAGAGAAGGGTCTCAATGTTTCCTTAAGATAAACTATGTTCCTAGTAACTAGCAGAATGTAAACAATTGGGAAGAATACTGCATCCACACTTCTGCTGAGTCCCAACAGGAGTTTTCATAACTCCCTATAGAGATATTGGTGATCCATAATTTTGGGTAAACAATTTATATCCTGTCTGTTGTTATGAGTAATCAAGATTCGAAACTGCCAAACTGAAAGCCTAAGCCTCTGAGTGGCTTCGACCTTTATGTCAACCACGGAAGATACAGGAAATAAGAATGTTTAAGCAGTGCTTTATTAATGATAGCAAGGGATGGATGTAATAAATACTGATTGTGTGATGCTTAGGTTGTGTATATGCACAGTTATGGCTATACCTTTGTTACTGAAATATATTGTTGCAAATCTGAAACTAGTTTATAACTGTAACCCACTACACTTGCCCTGTTATTTCAAATATGTCATTTTTTATTTCAGAGGTTCTCATACAAGCATAGTTATTAAGTTGTAACAGAACAGCCTATAAAGGATTAAATGGTTAAAGAGATGGCAGGTACTTAGAAGCCTTGAAAAAAAAAAATCAGTGGAGAAAATGGCTGGATAATTCCCATTAAAATGTGTTATTATAGAAGAGAGAAAGAAAAGGTGAGGCAGAGAGAGAGAGACAGGAGGGAGGAAGAGAAGGAGGCAAGGAAAGAAGGAGAATATATTAGAATATATTAAAACCCTTAAAATTTTTCTAATACTGGTATAATTAATATGTAGCTTTTCATTATCTCATTTGAAATAGCAGAACAATAATTTTAAAAAATAACAGTAAACCCATAGGATGGAATATTAGGAAGCATTAATATGATGGTTTCAGGGTGTATTTAATACATATTCTGATATATATTTTGCATCATAGAAAAAGGCTCCTAACATTATATGCAAACGCAGAATAAACTACATATATAGAGAATATAAAGAATATAAATTGTATGTAGTATAAAGTTTTAAATATTACATACACGTAAGAAAGGTAAAAAAGAAACATGCCAAAACATTAATAAATCCTAGGTGACATTACAAGTGATGTGTATTGCTACTTATAATTTTTTTAAATGTCTTTATAGGCAGAAATAATTTTTTAAAAACATTAAAATTTTTCAATTATTAGGTTTTTTTAAATGCATGGAAAAAAACTAACACATCTAAATGATAACATTTTCCTCCAAAGGTAAAGAAAACATTATTATACAATTGTGTCCTTAAAAAAATTTCCATCCAAAATTTTAAATTTTGTCCTTCAAAAGTATAAAATCTTTAAAAGCCCATCCATGTCCCTACAAAGGACATGATCTCATTCCTTACTATGGCTGCATAGTATTCTATGGTGTGTATGTACCACATTTTCTTTTTCCAGTCTATCATTGATGAGCATTTAGGTTCATTTCATGCCTTTGCTATGGTCGGTGCTGCAATGAACATACACATGCATTTATCTTTATAATAGAATGATTTGTGTTCCTTTGGGTATATACCTACTAATGGAATTGCTGGGTCAAATGCTATTTCTGATTCTAGATCTTTGAGGAATTACCACACTGTCTTTCACAATGACCAAACTAATTTACATTCGCACCAACAGCGTAAAAGCATTCCTGTTTCTCCACAGCCTCACCAGCATCTGTTTCTTGACTATTCAATAGCCATCATTCTGACTGGCATGCGATGGCATCTCATTGTGGTTTTGATTTGCATTTCTCTAATGATCAGTGATGTTCAGCTTTTTTTCTTGTTTGTTGGCTGCATAGATGTCTTCTTTTGAGAAGTGTCTGTTCATGTCCTTTGCCCACTTTTTGATGGGGTAATTTGTTTTTTCTTGTACATTTGTTTAAGTTCCTAGTAGATTCTGGATATTAGACCTTTGTCAGATGAACAGATGGCAAGAATTTTCTCCCATTCCATAGGTTCTCTCTTCACTCTGACGAGTTTTTCTGTGTGTAAGCTTTTTAGTTTAAGTAGACCCCATTTGTCTATTTTTGCTTTTGTTTCAATTGCTTTTGATGTTTTTGTCATGAAATCTATGCCCATACCTACGTCCTGAATGATATTGCCTAGGTTTTCTTCTAGGGTTTTTATAGTTTTGGGCTTACACTTAAGTCTTTAATTAATCTTAATTTTTGTATAAACTGTACAGAAGGGGTTCAGTTTCAACTTTCTGTATACGGCCAGCGAGTTTTCCCAACACCATGTATTAAATAGGTAATCCTTTCCCCATTGCTTTCGTCAGGTTTGTTGAAGATCCGTTGGTTTTAGGTACATAGTCTTATTTCTGAGTTCTCTATCCTGCTCCATTGGTCTATGTGTCTGTTATTATACCAGTACCATGTTGTTTTTATTACTATAGCCTTGTAGTGTAGTTTGAAGTTAGGTAGTGTGATGCCTCCAGCTTTAGTCTTTTTGCTTAGGATGGTCTTGGATATACAGGCTCTCTTTTGGTTTCATATGAATTTTAAAGTAGTTTTTCTAATTCTGTGAAGAATGTCAATGGTAGTTTAATGGGAATAGTACTGAATCCAAAAATTACTTTGGGCAGTATGGCAACTTTCACTATATTGGTTCTTCTTATCCATAAGCATGGAATGTTTTTCCATTTGTTTGTGTCCTCTCTTATTTCCTTGAGCAGTGGTTTGTAGTTCTCCTTGAAGACAGCCTTCATGTCTCTTGTTATTTGTAGTCCTATGTATTTTATTGTCTTTGTAGCAGTTGTCAATGGGAGTTCATTCATGATTTGGCTCTCAGCTTGTCTACTGTTGGTGTATAGAAATGCTTGTTAGTTTTGCCCACTGATTTTGTGTCCTGAGACATTGCTGAAGTTGCTTATCACCTTAAAGAGCTTTTGGGCTAAGACGATGGGATTTTCTAGATGTAGGATCATCTCACATGCAAACAGAGACAGTTTTACTTCCTGTCTTCCTATTTAAATGCCTTTATTTCTTTCTCTTGCCTGATTTCCCTGGCCAGAACTTCCAATACTATGTTGAACAGGAGTGGTGAGGGAGGGCATCCTTGTCTTGTACCATTTTCAAGGGGAATGCTTCCAGCTTTTTCCTATTCATATGATATTGGCTATAGGTTTGCCATAAATGGCACATTCCATATAATATTGGCCATAGTTTTGTCATAAATAATAAATTTCTTATTTCAAGGAAGCCATTATCCTCAGTGAACTAACACAGCAACAGAAAACCAAACACTGCATGTTCTCTATTATAAATGGGAGTTGAATGTTGAAAACACATGGACAAAGGGAGGGGAACAACACACAAGGGGGCCTGCCAGGGATGGGGCGCAGGGAGGGAGAGTAACAGAATAAATAGTTAATGCATGCAGAGCTTAAAACCTAGGTGATGGGTTGATAGGTGCAGCAAACCACCATGGCACACGTTTACCTATGTAACTATCTGCACACCCTGCGCATGCATCCTGAACTTAAATATTTAAACAAGTTTTGAAATGTTTAACCTTTCACATAATTTATTATTATTAACTATATAATAACCTTTGTTTTATGTCTTTAATAAGATAATCTTATTTGTTACCAGAGGGCAAAACCTAAACTAAGCGAACACAACATTTAAATTTTGACCACAACATTTTTTCTAAAGTTTCCAAAATTTTCCAGGACTTGGTCAAATGCCTTTTTTCTACATCTCTAAATTCAAAATTATCAACACTTAAGACATGTCATGTGAGTACATGTGTTACTATTTGTATTACATTTATTCATTAAACCTTTTCTTAAAGTTTAAAATTAAAGATAGTTTCAAAAATTGTGCATGTCTTTACAAATACTTAATAAAAGGATTTTCAAAATTAAGAAAAATTATTTTGTGTAACAGTGGCTTTCTAAAACATATATATAAAATATAGTTTTCTGCACTTATATACTAAGTGTAGTAACTGTAAGATCAGGATCTTGATTTATGAATGTAAAAGGTAAATAAGAGAAAACTTAGAAGCAAAAAAATTTCAAAAGAAAACATTATTTTTAGAATGTTTTGCTTCCATTTTTTTCTTATATGTGTTTTTCTCATATAGATGTCTCCTAAAAAAGTCAAAAATATAACTTGAGTGAACAAGAGACATACTAAGTACAGTAACTGTAAGATGGGATGTTGATTTATAAATGTAAAAGGGTAAACATAAGAGAAAACATGGAAGCAAAAAATTTTAAAGTGAAATATAAATACGTTTTTATATTGCAATAATACTTTTGTGTAAAGTCTTCTTACCAAGTCCAGATTTGTTTTGTTATCAATTTGACAGAGGGTTTGTGAAGAAGTTACTATTTCTCATGTATATATTATATTTAAGTTAAATGGGGAAAACACATAAAAAGAACCTTGTTGTAAGTCACTTATGCGGTCACGCCAAGAAAAGCAGAAAGAAAGGCTACCATTGCACTGAAGTTAAGCATAACACTTGAGAAATACAAATGAATTTGAACACTAGCACTTTTACCCTATATTGACTCTGCGGAGCTAAAACAAACCACTGTGCTTGAATTACTTTCAAGGGGGTAGGAGGGAAAAAAAGCAAAGATGAGGGAATTACAGGGGTTCTACAGTCTACAGTCCGTATCATAGACTCATAAGCAAATACTGTTAATCTCAGAGAACTCATTTGGCAAATCCTTTGGCCTTGCATGCTATTCTGTACATGAGCTGCTCCCTTTTTCTCCCCATCGGGAGGTTTAATTTTTCAATTTGAGGCACTATTGGTATAAAACATGCCTCATTAGCTTGTGGGAGGTAGCTGATATTCATTAATTCAATTCTCACTTCATTTGCTTTGCACATAGCTATAATTAGTTTCCAAATAACTTAGGTAACTTCAATAGATTTATGACTACAATTTTACTCTACATTTTCTTTTTTACTCCTTTTTTTTCCTTTTCTGATATTTTATAGAAGTTAGCATTTAAAAGGACAAAGCTACTTTGGGGAATGATTTGATGTTAAAAATTATGGCATTCAGTTGTCTCTATGATTAATGAGCAGAGGTTTTGGCATTTTAGTAATTCTCTCACCTTGCAAATTCTGATAAAATAACAAATGATGTTTTTTCACTTGTTGAAAAATATTTTAAACTATAAATTCAAACAAAGAGTATTTTCAAGCCTCATGCAATTTCAGCATTGTGTATTTATTGCTTCAATGTATATAGAATGTTATATTTTTGAAATATTGTTTTCATATGGTAATTATAATACATCAACAAAATCAAGACCATTTATTAATATTGATGTTTGTAGTAGATTGAAGACAAAAAACTAATCACAGTAGGTTGCAGCTCTTTCCATGTAAAGATAAAATCTATTTCACTTTCTCCTGAATTTGGACTTAGCCATATGACTTCTTTGGCCAAAGGACCCTAGCAGAGAGAAGAACAAAGATGGCACATTGGAGTGTGCCTTTAACTGTTGCTTTTAGAAGCTTGTGAAGAAGCCTGGGTGAGCCTGCTAGAGGGTGGATATGTGACCCAGTCACTCTGGCCATCTAAGTCAACTGTCACACTTGGAAAAAGGGACATACGAAACCAGAGATCCTAACCATCCTCCAGCTGACTGAAGCCACAAGAGTGAGCACTGGTTAGATTATCAGAACAACCCAGATGAGCCTAGTCCAAACTATTGACCCACAGAGTTGAAAGCAAATGAGCTAATGATCTTTGTTTTAAACACTAAGTTTTGGGAGTTGTAACACAGCAAAGATTAATAATACAGTCAATATTTTTTAAGTATCAAAACAAATCTAAAGGCCTCTTCTCTACAATGACCATCATTTTGTTTTACAAGGAGTTTCCATAAAATATAATGGCTATGTGTATCTGTCAGTTTCACAGTGCTATAGAGGAATACTTGAGACTGGGTAATTTACAAAGAAAACAGGTTTACTTAGCGCATGATTCTTCAGGATATACAGGAAGCATGGCACCTATATCTGCTCAGCTTCTGGTGAGGGCTTCAGGGAGCTTACAAACATAACAGAAGGTGAATGGGGAGCTGGAATCTCACATTGTGGGAGAGGGAGCGACAGAGAGATGGGAGTAAGTCCCAGACTTTTAAACTATCAGATCTCACATGAGTTAACTGAGCTCACTTATCACCAACAGGATGGTGCTAAACCATTCATGAGGGATCCCCTCCCATGACCCCATCACCTCCCACCACACCCCATCTCCAACACCGGAAATCACATTTGAATGTGAGATTTGGATATGACAAACATCCAAACTGTATCACTACTTTTTTGGAATCAATCAGTCAGTGACAAAATCTGATTAAAATAGGCATGGGAGAATGTAGAAACCACCCTGTGATATCACTTGAATGAACCTACCACAAAGAAACTTAATATATGCATTAGATACCCACCAAATATTACATATGGTAAGTAAAGTAAGATGTAGAGGGTAGGTAAACAACTGTGGTCACTACACTTAAGAAGTTCACACTGCCAAAGTTCGCTTCTCTAGAACAAGGCCATCAAGAAATCTCACTTAGCTCTATCAGCAAGAAACAAAAGAAAAGTAAGCAATATGAGTGACACCGTGAGCTTCATACAATAAGGCTTTTACTTTTTACCATAGGTGGGTCTTTAAGGCCATCGAGCTTATTCAGTCTAACTTGATATGTAACTAACAAATTGGATCATTTGGTTTACAAGAAAAAATAGGGCATCAAGTAAAAAAGAAGATAGCTTATAAACAGGCACACTATACCAAAAAGAAGAGCTGCTCTAAGCATACCAAAAAAATGGCACAAAACCTAAAAAGAATACCCAAGAACTCAAGAAGCAATGCATTTGAGACCACAGAAAAGCCCTAGCCTCCTCAATGTTTCCCACTGTATTATACACGTAGTGAATTAGTTCATGGTCCCTATGATGACTTATGTCTTCAAACACCTGTTAAACTGCATGTGTTTAAAAGGCAGGGATTCTTCGTCTCAATAAACCAAACTAACTCCATTCAAAATTGACAAGGGACTTGAATAGACATTTTTCCAAAGAAGATGTGGCCAAAAAGCATTTTAAAGGATGTTCGACATCACTGTCATTAGGAAATGCAAATCAAAACCCCAATGAGGTATCACTTCACATCCATGAGGATGGCTATTGTTCAAAAAGCATAAAATAACTACTGGGAAGGACATGGAGAAATGGGAGCCTCTGTGTGTTGCTGGTGGGAATGTTAAATGGTGTGGGCACTGTGAAGATATAATGGCTGTTGCTCAAACACTTTAAACATAGAAATACCTTATGACCCAGAATTCCACTTCTGCATATGTATATAAAAGAACTGAAAGCAGAGGCTTGAACAGCTATGTGTATCCCAATAGTCACAAAGCATTATGCCAAATAGCCAAAAAGCAGAAACAACCCAAAAGTTCATCAACAGATGAACCGATAAACAAAAGGTGGTCTATACATATCGTATGATGTTATTTAGCCTTTAATAGGAATAGAATTCCCATCACATGCTACAAAATGGGATACGAGAAACCTTGAGAATATTGTGATAAGTGACATGTGGCTAGAAACAAAAGGGTAAGTATTATATGGTTCCATTTATACGATGTACCAAGAATAGTCAAATTTATAGAGAAATAAGGTAGTTAGTGGCCACCAGGGTTTTGGGGAGGGGAAAATGGGGAGTAATTGTTTAATGGGTACAGAGGTTCAGTTTGGGATGATAAAAAATTTCTGGAGATGGACAGTAGTGATGGTTGCACAACAATGAGAACGTACTTAATGTCACTGAATTGTGCACTCAAAAATGGTAGATAATAAATTTTATGTTAAAAGTATTTTACCACAATAAAAAAGGTCAGGATCAATTAATTGTTGTATGCACAGAAGTCAATGGTAAAGGAGTACTAAACATAATGACTTGGTGAGGTTTCCTGTAACTTGGAAGCATCAAGGGCAAAGAAAAACCAGGATGATCCCTGAAAGATGAGTAGGAAAGGGGAACTGCCAAATGATGTACTCAAAAGCACAGAGGGCAGAACACATACACACACTAAAACATCTCCCTGCCTGGAGTTTGGAGTATGTAGGAAGAGGGATATGGAAAAATGGGAGATAAAAATGTTTTTGTTATAAAGAGCCATCAAAGCTAGGAAAGAAATTAAGAAGACATAATAAAATTTAAAATTTTATTCATCCACTGAATGCCTTGAAATTGATCAAAGGAATGATATGACTTTTGCAGAAAATAACATGTGTAACATAATATACCTTGAATGGAAGTGGGGAATTCTGATATCAGGGATGTCTGCTAGGTGTTGCTCAGTAATCCCCATATGAGATGATAAGCACCCAAGCTAGAATTATGTTAAGAAGGAAAAAGAGATGACAAATCTAAAAGACATTTCCAAAAAATATAGTGAAATTGGAGACTTAGTGATTTAGAAATAAATATACTTCATCCTGCATCACTGAAAGGCCACCTAAGTATCGAATTAATAAATGAAAACAGTGTAATTATAAGCCTGGAACATTTGACAGAAAAAAAGATCACAGACCAGAATTTAAAGCCAAGACTTTGCTTTTTATAAGAATTGCATTACAGAAAGGAAAAGATGGAGAGTGCTCAACAGTCAGAGGCTGGGAATGACTGTGTCTCAGTTTCTTAACACAGCAGTATTCTTAGGCCTTCTTTTATCCCCACTTCACAAATGACAAAACTGTAGTTGAAAAAAATAACTTGTTCAACATCCTCCAGTCATTAAGTAGAGGCGTACACTGCTACTGTAGTAGTGAAATAGTGCAAATAAAATAAATAGCTCTATGTTTGTGCTAGAATATAAATTTTTCTGAGCAATCACAGCCCCAATTCACTGCAAAACCAAAGCATGAACTTAAAATATATCAATAGTGACTCAAAACATCCCATAGTATACCTCATACTGTTTCCCAATCTGAAATATTTTCTAAGTTTTATAAAGTCATATAGTACAGGGCATATTGAAAATTAGTCATTGTGCAGCTAACAGATCTCCAATGTTCAGTATAGTACACTAAAATGAAATGTGCTTTCGTTTAATGTGTGTTCTAGTACTAGTTAAATAAAAAGAGAATTGTAATTCTAATTTTACTACTAAATAAGTTATATAATTTACTATGTAATATATAATTTTACTATGTAATATATAATTTACTATGTAGCTGGGACAACAACTGCATACTTCTAAAAGCATTGAAATTCATACCAGACTGGATGGCACAGTGCTGTTGATATACAGTGTTAATATATTCTGATGCTGTTGCTTGCTTAAATAAATTTTTTTTTTTTTTTTTTGAGACGGAGTTTCGCTCTTGTTACCCAGGCTAGAGTGCAATGGCGCAATCTCGGCTCACCGCAACCTCCGCCTCCTGGGTTCAGGCAATTCTCCTGCCTCAGCCTCATGAGTAGCTGGGATTACAGGCACGCACCACCATGCCCAGCTAATTTTTTGTATTTTTAGTAGACACGGGGTTCCACCATGTTGACCAGGATGGTCTCGATCTCTTGACCTCGTGATCCACCCGCCTCGGCCTCCAAAAGTGCTGGGATTACAGGCTTGAGCCACCGCGCCCGGCCCTTTGTAATTCTTAAATTCTGAAGCTGAGAATGCCCTCTTTCTGAATAAACAGATACAACTTACAGATTGTCATACAGTTTGGATCTGTGGCCCCACCAAACCTCATGTCAAATTGTAATCCCCAGTGTTAAAGGTGAGCCTGGCGAGAGGCGCCGGGATCATGGGGGCAGTTTCTTACCAATGATTCAGCACGGTCCTCTTGGTGCTACTCTTATGACAGCGAATGAGTGAGCTCCCATGAAATCTAGTCATTTATAAGTGTGCGGCACCTCCCTTTGCTCTCTCTTCCTACTTCAGCCATGTAAAGTACTTCACTCCTCCTTTGCCTTCCATCACTACTAGAAGCTTTCTGAGGCCTCCCCGGAAGCAGAAAACGTTATGCTTCCTGAATAGCCTGCAGAACCATGATCCAATTAAACCTCTTGTGTTGATAACTGACCCGGTCTCAGGAATTTCTTCACAGCAAAGCAAGAACAGACTAATACACGTTGTATTCTCACAATCTGTTTCTGAACTACATTTTCTCCCTCATTCTCATCAAGCTGTTAAACTCATTTATGTGCACAAAGACAATTCACAAGTTTTCTAATGAGTCCAGACTGTGAAAACAAAACTGCTGTTGTGATCACCAGTCAGGTGCAGTTTGTATTTTTTGTTTGTAATTAAATGCACCCTTCATTTAAAAAGGCCATCACAGTCATTTTGAAACTCCACAGATAAAGATAATGTGGATGACTGTAGACATCACCAGCCTGTGGAAAGACAGGAAGCTGCATCAGCAGATGTCCAAAATTCAGTGGCTCACTGTCTTTTCTCATGGAGGAAGGACTCCAATCCCTGGAAGGGTCCCTTGCCCAGGTAATTCTGGAAGTCTCCAACAGAGGAAGAATAAATGTACTATGTTATCTACTTCCAATTTCGCCTTCTGAGGGCTGCCTTCCTGCTAGAAAACTGCCAGTCTCAGCCACAGCTTCCCATAATTTCTATGAAATGTCTGCCCATGTCAAGGTGCCACCTCCATGTCCCCGCAGTAGAGTCTGGGAATAGTAGTCTATGCCAATTGTTATCTGAGGTTGGAAAAATGACCCTCTCTCATACTCTCTATGCCAATTGTTATCTGAGGTTGGAAAAATGACCCTCTCACATACCCTGTACAGTCCTTTATCACTGTCCTGGGAGCAGCCCAGCTCATTCCACAAGCATCACGCCATTTCTCATGAAAGCAGCTTCTTCAGCCTTTTCACCTCCATCATTCTACCCAGGCTCAAAAATCCCAATAGGCTATAGCCATTCTGCTCTCTCCATGGTTATTTCCCATACCCCACCTCCAGGTACTTACGCAATTTAAAAAAAATAATCTGCTTTAACACCTAAAACAAAGTATCTTATGCATAACCAGGTATGCTGATAGATCTTATGGGTCACCAGACCACTAGTTCGGCTAACAGTACGAGGCTTACTCTCAAGTTGATCTCAGCTTGGATCCACTTTAAATAGTCATGGACTCAAATTATTCTTATAATTTAAATGTAACAAAACAAATACTTTAACGATAAGTAGAAGCATAGTTATGTGACAGGCTGATATATGCCAGCAGCAAAGGATTAAATAGGCAGAAATACTTCCTTCTCTATTTTTCCAATCCTATTGCCAGAAAGAAAATGAACTACTGTCTGAAATCACCTGAAGAAGGGCCACTGGCTATGTCAAAAGCATCATCTAGAAACTGATGAGCTGATGGATTTTAACAAACCTTTTTTTCCTCTGAATTTGGAATTCAATCCCTGCTTGGTTAGTTGGTTTCATATAAATCCTCTTTTCTTTGGATTGCTTTCTGAATAAATGCTTGCTACTTTGTGTTTGAATCCTAAAGCTTTTGGATGTGCTATGGGTATAAAATACAAAAAAGTCATTATTTCCCTTGTATTCTTTTTTAAAAGGCCAAGGTAATTTATTTAAAATGGGAAGAGGTATTTTGCTATGAGGAAAATTCTAAAATTACCAAAGTAAGCTGCAATGTAACTATTCATGTATGCATGTAGAGAAACCACCATGTAAATGCCTAAAATATGTCAAAAAATATTGACAATTTCCTATTTATAGGTGTACATACACATGTATGTATAGATAGCAGATACACATATACATATGTATACATATTCATGCAAACACTAAGAATTTTTTTCTAACACCTGATTTTATTCAAACATGTGCACATATTTTGGAAACAGTTTAGGCTGTAGTTTTGTCTTAGCCTATTTGTGTTAGCATAAAGGAATAACCTGAGGCTGGGTAACTCATAAAGAAAACAGGTTTATTTGGCCCATTGTTCTGCAGGCTGTAAAACAAGTATAGTACTACCATCTGCTCTTGGTGAGGGCTTTAGGTGTCTTCCACTCAAGGTTGGAAAAAAAGGGCATGTGCAGAAATCACATGGTGAGAGAAGCAGCAAGAGAGGAGAACAGGGAGATGCTAGGTTCAACAGCTAGTTCTCATAGGAACTAATAGTGCAAGAAGTCACTCATTACCATGAGGATGAGGCCAAATCATTCAAGAGGAATCTGCCCCCATGACTCATTCAAGCACCCATTAGGTCCCACCTCCAACACTGGGGATCAAGTTTCAGTATGAGATTTGAGGAGATAAACATCCAAACTACGGCAAGTTCCTAAGAGCACAAGAAATAGCTTCTTTTCAAATTCACATAGGTAAAGACAAAGTATAATTAAATGTATTTTTCAACAAAAGAGTTTACATCCAACTCCAAAATTAAAGATAGTCACTTTTTTTCCTTACTTGGATTAGTAAGCTCAACCTCAATAAATACAAAAGAAGCACTCACAAGACACTACCAACACTTAAATGCAGTCAACCCCTTACCCTTCCCTCCACCGTCCCCTTATATGGTTGACGACATCTGAAATCAAGGTAGGGAAGAGAGGTGGAGGCTTTCTTGGCTTCCTTTTGGTAATTCGAATTAATGTGCACGTGCTTGATTTACTGAGGCTGATTCAAGGTCAAGCAGGCAACTAGTATCTTATCACAGGAATCAGAGCCTAACCTACTTTTATAGGGTAGGGCGTAAGGGAATGCATGCCACAAGAAAGCCTAAGTATGCTGTATACCTAAAAGGAAAAAGCGTAACTACTAAAGGGGGAAGGAATTCAGAAAATGAGTTACTGGAGAGCTGTAACAATCTTTATAGGATTCATAATTCAGTCTAGGAAACTCCCTATTACCTGGAATTTCCCTAGAGAAAAAGAAGCTGTGTCAAGATGTTTCTGTTATGCCCAGCTGGAAATACATGCAACTTTATTTGAAAGACTTATAAAGATTTGTTATTTTTAAACAGACTTTGTTATAAAGATTTTTTAAAAGAACTTGTTAGTAAGTATCATATACTTATACACAGTTTTTTAATCAAGTCTTAATCTCTACAGGCCTGATGCCTAGGGGTGGGAGATAAGGATGTGATATACAGGCCCAGGTGAAAGAATAATGACAGTCTGTCAAGAAAGGTTGTACTGCTGTCATACAATCCATCCATAAATTTTAGAGTGACTAAATGAACACAGATGTGCCCTTCTGTTCAATAAGCAGATGATTTTCTTTAAAATTATTAGTATGCTTTTTTTCTTGTATGCAAAGCTCATTATTCATTGGTCATTTTAAATATACAGTCCTTAACAAGTAGACTATTTAAATAAAACCTAAAACAATGATTCTGTAAGATTGCACCTCAGTAAGGCCAATCTAAATATTTTTTCTAGTATATTGGTTCTCAACTGGGGTGATTTTGCCCCCCCGGGGACATCTGGCCATGTCTGGGGACATTTTTGTTAAACTTGGAGAATGCTACTGGCATCTGGTGGGTACTCCTAGCATCTGGCTGGGGATGCTAGTAAACATCTACAGTGTGCAAAACAGCCACCATGACCAGGAATTACAAATGACACTTCTCTGCTTCAGAAGGGTTACTCCATTCCTTACGTTAGTGTTTCTAGGAGGGCTGTCCTTCAAATCTGTACTCGAATAAATTATCTTTAGATTATGATCCTTTTGATTATTTCAACATACTTGTTTTTGTATGTCTAGTAGCTAATATAGTACATGGCATGTAGTAAGCTCTCAATAATTGTTTATTGAATTAATAAATTAGGACAATAAAGAGACAGAGGCCAAGTCTTAACTTTAGCACAACTTCACTCTGACCTGGAGCAATGGAGGTATCCTGCCTTTGTTTCCTCAGCTGAAAATACATAGTTAGATATTATGAATAATTTTAAATGTATTAAGTGATTTTGAATTGATAATGCTTTTTGCCTCCAACTTTTTCCTTTTAGGTTCAGGAGTACATGTGCAGGTAGATTATACAGGTAAACTGTGTGTCAAAAGGGTTTTGTGTACAGATTATTTTGCCACCCAGATAATAGGCATAGTACCCAATAGGTAGTTTTCAATCCTTACCCTTCTCCCTCCCTCCAACCTTAGGTAGGTCCTAGTGATTAACTTTTGTGTGTCCATATGTACTCAGTGTTTAGCTCCCATCTGTAAGTCAGAACATGTAGCATTTGGTTTTCTGTTGCTGTATTTACTTAGAATAATGGCCTCCAACTCTATCCATGTTGCTGCAAAGGACATAATCTCATTTTTTATGGCTGTATAGTATTCCATAGCATGTATGTACCACATTTTCTTTACTGTTGATTGGCATTTAGGTTTATTTCATGTTTTTGCTATTATGAATACTGCTATGATGAATATACGTGTATGTGCATCTTTATAGTAGAATAATTTACATTCCTTTAGGTATATACCCAATAATGGGATTGCTGGGTCAAATGGTAATTCTGCTTCGAATTCTTTGAGAAATTCTTCGAGGAAGCCAAATGGCTAGCCTAACTTACATTCCCACCAACAAGGTATAAGCATTCTCTTCTCTCCACTTTTCTCCACAACCTCATAAGCATCTGTTATTTTTTGACTTTTTAGTAACAGCCATTCTGAAATGTTAGATGGTACCTCATTGTGGTTTTCAATGAAATTTCTCTAATCGTTCGTGATGTTGAGCATTTTTTCCTATGCTTTTTGGCCACACAGGTATCTTCTTTTGGAAAGCATCTGTTCATGTTCTTTGCCACTTTGTAATGGGGTTGTTTTCTGCTTGTAGATTTGTTTTTCTTCATCATAGATTCTGGTTACTAGACCTTTGTTGGATGCATCGACAGCAAATATTTTCTCTCATTCTATGGTTGTCTGTTTACTCTGCTTTTTCTTTCAAAAGAAAAAAGTTTCTTTTGCTGTGCAGCAGCTCTTTATGTTCCATGTGTCAATTTTCATTTTGTTGCAATTGCTTTTGATGACTGTCATGAAACATTTGCCAGGTCATATTTCTAGAACGGTATGTCCTAGGTTATCTTCTAGGGTTTTTATAGTTTGAGGTGTTATATGTAAGTCTTTAATTCATCTTGAGTTGACTTTTGTATATGGTTTAAGAAAGAGGTCCAGTTTCAATCTTCTGCATATGGCGAGCCAGTTATCACAGCACCATTTATTAAATAGGGAATCTTTGCCCCACTGCTTTTGACTTTGTCAAAGATCAGATGCATGTAGGTGTACAGCATTCTTTCTGGGCAATTTGTTCTGTTCCATCGGCCTATGTGTCTGTTTTTGTGACAGTAGCATGCTGTTTGGGTTACTGTAGCCTTGCACTACCGTTTGCAGTCAGGTAACATGAAGCCTCCAGGTTTGTTCTTTTTGCTGAGGGCTGCCTTGGACATTTGAGCCATTTTTTTGTTACATATGAATTTAAAAACAGATTTTTCTAATTCTGTGAGAAATGTCTCATTGGTAGTTTAATAGGAATAGCGCTGAATCTGGTTATTGCTTTGGACAGTGTGGCCATTTTAACAGTACTGATTCTTCCTATCACTGAGCATGGAAATGTATTCCATTTGTTTGTGTCACCTCTGATTTCTTTCAACGTTTTATAATTCTCAATCTTTCACCTCCCTGCTTACCTGTATTCCTAGGTATTTTATTCTTTTTGTGGCTACAGTGAATAGGATTGCATTCTTGATCCGATTCTCACCTTGGTTGTTAGTATATAGGAATACTACTGATGTTTGGATATTGATTTTATGTCTTGAAACTTTGCTGAAGTTGTTTAACAGATCAAGGAGGTTTTAGTCAGAAACTATGGGGTTTTCTAGGTATAGAATCTTACTGTCTGCAAAGAGGGATAGCTTGAGATTCTTCTTGCTATTTGGATGCCTTTAATTTCTTTATGTTGCCCGATTGCTCTGGCCAGGATTTGTAGTATTGGGTTGAACAGGACTGTTGAGGAAGAGGAATCTCTTCAAGGGGAATGCTTCTAGCTTTTGCCCATAGAATTGTTAATTATTTTGCCACCGAAATAAAAAACATAGTTACTAATTTCCTTCCTATTCTAATTTGGAATGCTCTAGTCCCACAGAAAAATTTCACATGTAAAATTAAATTAATTTTAATACTATGTCAGGCCAAAAAAGAAAAGATGGGTTAGAATACACACTGAGAAGGTGAGAAAAATCCTGCAAAAGACCAGAGAAACAAAAATACTTTATTAAGCTTTTACTTGTTGCCAGGCACCGTGCTAGGAAGTGAGATAATGAAAAACGAGTCGGACATTATCTCCTTGCTGAACAACTTACCCCAGCAAACCAATGGAAAACCCAAGAATGTCACAAGCAAGTTTCTTCAGTGAGGAGTTGAGACTGGAAAAGCAGAACACACTCCATACCTCTCCTCTTCACCAAACTTTCTCTCTAAAGTAACTGCCATGCTAAGTCACTTTCACTGAGAGACCTAAATCATATTCCTTGGGAGCCAAGAGTGTCTGGATGGTTAAAGTTTAAAATGATGACTAAATTGAGTTAAAGAAAAAGTCAAAGTGAGCAATATCTATTTAATATTTGTTATTATCATCTTTTAAGAGACAGGGTCTTATTCTATTTCCCAGGCTGGAATGCAGAGGTACAATTATGGCTTATTGTAACCCCAAACACGTGGACTCCAGCTATCCTCCTACATCTGACTCCCAAGTTGCTGGGACCACAGGTGCACATGAACACATCCAGCTAATTTTTTATTTGTTTGTTTGACTTTTTGCAGAGATAGCGGTCTCCCTATGTGGCCCAAGTTGATCTTGAACTCCTGGCCTTAAGCAATTCTCCCACCTCAGCCTCCCAAAGTGCTGAGATCACAGGTGTGGGCCACCACACCTGACCATATAGTTTTTTTATTATTATTTTAAAATGATGCCATTGATGTAAGGGAGTATTTCTCGGGCATTACAAATTTGTCCTATAACAACAAATAAATTTCAAGACTTATTACTGTGGTGTTTTGTAAAATCCTGCTAAAGCTAAAGGGGTTTCTCAAACTTGGGTCAGTATTAGAATCATCCAGAGGACTAGGTAAAGAACCAAGTACCAGGCTTTCTCCTGTTGTAAAAATGCACTGGACACTTGTTAAAAACAGTAAGACAAGTTTATTCAGGCTACTATAGGAGGGGAGAAAGACTATAGTAAAGAACTGAGCTAAAATAATCTGCTGAAAATAAAGGTAGGAGAATTTTTAAGAATTGGAGTGATTGTCAGTGTCATTAGGTCATCTGTGTTTGCTAATTGTCTCTTATTGAAGTTAGGCTCCTGCCCTCTCACAGAGACTGGAAAATAGTGACACTGTCTTCCTTTATTACATTTCTAAAGGATGGTCCCCAGGGCCTTGAAAAGATAATAGTGGGTGGCAGAAACGTCAAGAGGCTGGGAAAATATTTATATCTCAAAGGCAGGGAGGAAGCATTTAATTGTAATTTTAAAGTAAATGTTTTAACAAAAGGGAGGTCCCAGGGATGAAGCCAACTTGATTGTGATGGGTAAGTTTTTTGTTGAGCTGCTGGATTGGGTTTTCCAGTATTTTATTCAGGATGTTTGCATTGATGTTCGTCAGGGATATTAGCCTGAAATTCTTTTGTTGTTGTGTCTCTGCCAGGTTTTGGTATCAAGATGACGCTGGCCTCATAAAATGAGTTAGGGAGGAGTTCCTTTTTTCTGTTGTTTGGAATTGTTTCAGAAGGAATGATAGCAGCTCCTCTCTGTACGTCTGGAAGAAATTAGGCAGTTAATCTGTTGGTCCTAAGATTTTTTTGGTTGGTAGGCTATTAATTGCTGCCTCAATTTCAGAACTTGATATTCGTCTATTCAGGGACTTGACTTTTCCTGGTTTAGTCTTGGGAGGGTATATAGTCCAGGAATGTATCCATTTCTTCTATATTTTCTAGTTGATTTGTATAGAAGTGTTTATAGTAATCTCTGATGGTAGTTTGTATTTCTGTGGAATTGGTGGTGAAGTCTACTTTATCATTTTGTAATGTGTCTATTTGATTCTTCTCTCCTTTTTTCTTTATTAGTCTGGTTAGCAGTCTGTCTATTTTGTTAATCTTTTCAAAAAACCAGCTCCTGGATTCAGTGATTTTTTTGAGGGTTTTTTTGTCTCTATCTCCTTCATTTCTGCTCTTATTTCTTGTCTTCTCCTAGCTTTTGAATTTCTTTGCTCTTGCTTCTCTAGTTCTTTTAATTGTGATGTTAGGGTGTCTGTTTTAGATCCTTCCAGCTTTCTGATGTGGACATTTAGTGGTACAATTTTTCCTCTTAACACTGCTTTAGCTGTGTCCCAGAGATTCTAGTACATTGTCTCTTTGTTCTCATTGGTTTCAAAGAGTTTCATTATTTCTGCCTTAATTTCATTATTTACCCAGTAGTCATTCAAGAGCAGGTTGTTCAGTTTCCACGTAGTTGTGCGGTTTTGTGCGAGTTTCTTAATCCTGGGTTCTGAGCTGATTGCACTGTGATCTAAGAGACTGTTATAATTTACATTGTTTTACATTTGCTGAGGAGTGTTTTACTTCCAGTTATATGTTGATTTTAGAGTCAGTGCTATGTGGTGCTCAGAAGAATGTATATTCTGTTGATTTGGGGTGGAGAGTTCTGTAGATGTCTACGGGGTCTGCTTAGACAAGAGCTGAGTTTAAGTCCTAAATATCCTTGTTAATTTTCTGTCTCATTGATCTAATACTGGCAGTGAAGCTTTAAAGTCTAATTCTAGTATTATGTGAGAGCCTAAGTCTCTTTGTAGGTCTAAGAACTTGCTTTATGAATCTGGGTACTCCTGTATCAGGTGTATATATATTTAGGACAGTTAGCTCTATACATACTCAAATCAATAAACATAATCCATCACATAAACAGAATCAATGACATAAACCACATACTTATCTCAGTAGATGTAGAAAAGGCCTTCAATAAAATTCAACAGCCCTTTATGCTAAAAATTCTAAATAAACTAGGTATTGATGGAACATGTCACAAAGTAGTAAGAGTTTTTATGACAAATTCATAGCCAGTATCATACTGAATGAGTAAAAGCTAGAAGCAATCTTTCTGAAAACTGACACAAGACAAAGATGCCCTCTCTTACCAGTCTTATTTGATACCGTATTAGAAATTCTGGCCAGGGCAATCAGGCAAGAAAAAGAAATAAAGGGTATTCAAATAGGAAGAGAAGTCAAACCGTCTGCTTGCAGATGACATGATTGTGTATTTAGAAAATGCCATTGTCTCAGCCCAAAAACTCCTTAAACTGATAATTAACTTCAGCAAAGTTTCAGGATACAAAATCAATGTGCAAAAATCACAAGCATTCCTATACAATAATAGCCAAATCACGAGCGAACTCCCATTCACGACTGCTACGAAGAAAATAAAATACCTAGGAATACAACTGATAAGGTACATGAAGGACCTCTTCAAGGAGAACTATAAACCACTACTCAAGGAATTAAGAGAGCACACAAACAAATGGGAACCCATTCCATGCTCATGGATAGGAAGAATTAATATCATAAAAATGGCCCTGCTACCCAAAGAAACATATAGATTCAATGCTATTCCCTCCCATCAAACTACCACTGACTTTCTTCACAGAATTAGAAAAAACTACTTAAATTTCATATGGAACCAAAAAAGGAGCCCATACAGCCAAGACAATCCTAGGTAAATAGAACAAAGGTGGAGGCATCATGCTACCTGACTTCAAACTATACTCAAGTCTATAGTAACCAAACAGCATGGTGCTGGAAGAAAAACACATCCATAGACTGATGGAACAGAACAGAGGCCTCAGAAATAATGCCACACATCTACAATTAACTGATTTTTGACAAACCTGACAAAAACAAGCAATGGGGACAAAATGCCTTATTTAATAAATGATGCTGGGAAAATTGGCTAGCCATATACACACAACTGAAACTGGACCCCTTCCTTACACCTTATACAAAAATAAACTCAAGATGGATTAAAGACTTAAACCTAAAACCATAAATACTCTAGAAGAAAACCTAGGCAATACCATTCAGTACATAGGCATGGGCAAAGTCTTCAAGGACTAAAACACCAAAAGCAGTTGCAACAAAATCCAAAATTGACAAATGAGATCTAATTAAACTAAAGAGCTTCTTCGCAGCAAAAGAAACTATCATCCAACTGAATAAGCAATCTAAAGAATGGGATAAAATTTTTGCAGTCTGTCTGACAAAGGTCTAACATCCACAATCTACAAGGAACTTAAAAAATATATACAAGAAAAGAAGAAACAACACCATCAAAAAGTGGTAGAATGATATAAACAGACTTCTCAAAAAAAGATATTTATGCGGCCAACCAACCTACGAAAAAAAGCTCATCACTCGTCATTAGAGAAATGCAAATCAAAACCACAATGAGATACTATTTCACGCCAGTTAGAACAGCAATCATTAAAGTCAGGAACAAACAGATGTTAGAGAGGATGTGGAGATGTAGGAATGCTTTTCCACTGTTGGTGGGAGTTTAAATTAGTTCAACCATTTTGGAAGACAGTGTAGGAATTACTCAAGAATCTAGAACCAGAAATAGTTTTGACCAAGCAATCCCATTACTGGGTATATATCCAAAAGATTATAAATCATTCTACTATAAAGACATATGCACATGTATGTTTATTGCAGCACTGTTTACAATGAATGGCAAAGACCTGCAACAAACCCAAATGCCCACCAATTATAGACTCAAGAAAGAAAAAGTGGCACATAAACACCATGGAATACTATACAGCCCTAAGAAAAGGGGTTTACGTCCTTTGCAGGGACGTGAATGAAGCTGGAAACCATCATTCTCTGCAAACAAACACAGGAACAGACAACCAAGAACTGCATGGTCACTTGCAACTGGGAGTTGGACAATGAGAAAACATGGACACAGGGAAGGGACCACCACACACCAGGGCTTATTGGAGGTGGGGGACAAGGGGAGGGAGAGCTTTAGGACAAATACCTAAGGCATGCAGGACTTAAAACCTCGATGATGGGTTGATGGGTGCAGCAAACCACCATGACACATATATACCTACGTAACAAATCTGAACCACCATGACACATATATACCTACGTAACAAATCTGCACATTATGCACATGTATCCCACAACTTAAAGTATCATTTAAAAAAGAAAAGGGAGGGTCAGGGGCCTATAGTTAAGAAACCTATCTTAACTCTAGACAAACTGAACGGACCATTAAGGCCATCCTGAGCATACAACAATTAGTTTTCTTAGTTCTCTAGATAATAATCTGATAGGTACGTAAGTTTGGAAACCAACACTGAGATGTTTAGAAAAACCCTTAAAACTGCCTCAAATTAAAGTGTTGACAAAATAACATCATTATATTTCATTTTGTCGTGTTCATAAGTTCTCCCCTTACTCATTGCATGTGACATTAAAATACATGTACGTTTTGTATGGGAGGAAAAGAAATAGAGCTCAAATGTAAGGCTTCCAGATAAAACACAGGACACATGGTTCACACTTACTTTCTGAAATTCACAATTTACTGGGTGCTGTGTACTTTTATTCACTGTATCTGGCCACGCGAAGGTGGAGATTAAGCTTATGCTTTCCCTAAAGGCACACAAACAATTTCTAATTAAAAATCTTAAAATACTGCCTTAGTGTTTTTGTGAAAAAGGATTTTTGTGAAAAAGTGTTTTTGTTTCAAAGGAGTCAAGACTGTCAAGAGTCTTACGCCTTTTAGTATAGTCACCTTTTAGGAATTGCCTTCTCCTCAACACCCTTCTCCACAATGCACAGGCCTAACAATGTAACCTCTTGATATGCCTGAGGCCAGGTGTCTCTCTCAGCCATTGTTTGTAAGGCAAACCTTTTCTGCCTGGGGCGTCTTGATTTATGGATGCCACTTATTCTCTTTTAAATGTTAGGAACTCAGCAGGTTGAAATACAAACATTTTTTCAAACAGGTTCAAGAAAATGAACAATCTACAAAGGACATAATGAAATACCTTCCAAAATGCAAAGCCACAGGTTCCAGACCCCACCAGATTTCAGTTTTGTACATATTTTATCAACCATTTGAACAATAAAGAGTGGCTGACCTGCTTGGCTCAGTTATCAAAGGAATCTGTTGCTATCCTGTAATGACAAAACTGGGTCCGCATGACAATTTAACAGCAAAAGCCGTTTCTTTCCATTTTATACTTTAAAAAACTGCCAAGTAATTAACTTCACAGCAGTTTGGTTGGCAAAGTAATACTACGGATAAAATGAAACATTCATTAATAATTGACCGTGAAAACTGTAGTTAAATACTGTTGAGCTAATATAATCACCAACAGAAAACGATGGAGCAGAATGACTGTGATGTGGGAAAGTAAAAGCAATCACATGGGATGCTTCAGCTCTGCAAGACTGAAAATGAAAAAGAGATTAAAAACGAGGTAAAAGCATTATTTACAGTATCTGCATTTTCATTTATTTATGAGCCAACCAACTGATTATAGTGCTCAAGTTCAATATGATCTCCCCTTTAAAAAAACACTCAAAAAGAGCCTTTCATTTCTGCAAAGATTCAAATGGGTAAAAGACACACAAACATGATAAATAACCAAAAGTCCATCACAGCATATTATGAAATACCCTATGAAGCCAGCAGTAACTATGTACCAAAGCAAGCACTTTATTTCTACTTTAAGGCCTATGTCTTGTCCATCATACTGTCCTTAAACTAAATGCTACTCACAATGACTCTACCATCCTGCCACAAAGTAACTATTGTTTTCTCCCCCATACAAAAATCTTCTAAATGATTTCAGCCCAAAAAGAAAAAAATCTGTAAGTTCAAAGGTATCCCTGGATAAATAAATCCTTTCATCTGGAAATAGCTGTGATTCCTTTTATGCAGAAAACAAAACAAAAGGCAAAGGAAATAATTTCCTCTCCCTCAAAAGGATGTTCTTTGTATATCTCCACTTCAGTATCTAGGTTACCCAAAAATTCTGAGAAAAAAAAAATCACAGAGAGGGGGAAGATGAGCCTCGCATTAGGTAATTCCTTAGCTTTTATACCTGTATGTTGTTAAAATGATGCATGTTTAAATTGCTTCGATCTGAGGATCACTAAATAGCATCAAATCTTTCCAACTGATAATTAAGTAATCTTTTGAGGATAGTTATTAAAACTTCTATTTTTTTGTAATGGGGAGACCCAGATACTAAGCTTCCTACTAAACTGCTATTAGCAAAGCTCAGAAATAGAGCCTGGAATTTTCCATTTTTGTTATCCTGTTCTGTGCAGAAGACCACATTATATCTTTGGGAATTATTTGTAATAGCATTGTTTAAAAGAAAACGCAATAATGGTGCAGGAGAAAAGAATAGAAGATAAGGAAAATCATAAACAAAAATCTCTATTGCAAAAGACTTTTGTTGCACCTGTGGTTAACTTTAGAACATCAGCAATCTGCTTTGAACTGGTCTATAATTTCTAGTGCAATTCAAAAATTATTGCTAATGTGCTTTTTAACTTGCAATTTTCAGACCCATAAACCTAAAATTCACTCTGGAAATGCTGAGGCTCTTTATTTTAAAATGTTAGAAGAGAAATGCCTTATTATGCCTTTTTGGTATGTTCCTATTCAAAGACAAACAGCTCTCTGGATCTGCAAGAGGTAGTTATGATTTGGTTCATAACGCAAAGAAACAAGGGAGGGAAAGAAAAAAGGCAAACAGAGACGAGTAAGGCGGCCATGCTTATGAAATTAACACAAAAATTATGCTTTTGTGATTCAAATATTTTAATTACCTAAGTATAAGGTAGCAATATAGAACTGACCACAATTAATTTTATTCATTGTACTAGTCCAACCTTTGATTTAAGTCCATTACAACTCAGCTATTTGGCCTTAAAGTAAGACAAATGATTTCAATTATTTTAATTTTTTTTTTTTTAAGACATAAGGTTGGTCTCAATCTGTCTCCAAGGTTGCAGTGCAGTGGCACGATCATAGCTCACTGCAGTCTCGAACTCCCAGGCTCAAGTGATCGTTCAGCCTCAGCTTCCCAAGTAGCTGGGACCTCGAGCATGCACCACCATATTCAGCTAAGCCTTTAAACGTTTTTTGTAGACACGGGGTCTCATTTTCTCATGCAGGCCGATCTCAAACTCCTGGCTTGTTCACATAGTCCTCCTGCCCCAGCCTCCTAAAGTGTTGAGATTACAGGCATGAGCCCCCAGGCTGGGCCCAAAATTATCTCATTCTTTAAAGCACAACATAATTTATTAATTTTTGAAGGAACATTTCAGATGTATAGCGTCATGCTCAAATCCTGAAAAATTATTGTATTATGGCTAGTTTTGAGGTTTCTTTTCAAGAACTCGTTATACATTGTTGTGCATTCTTTTTTCCTATGTAAAGTTGAAGTCCCTTTCAGAAATCTAAAATAAGTTTGGCTGCACTTGAGCTAATACATATTTCAGTAAGAAACTATTAATTATAGTGTTACACATAATCAAATAACATGTTTTGCAAGTGACTGGACAGTCCATTTTCAGTCCACTCAATTGTCTTAAATACAAATGGAAAAAGTAAAGCAAACTGTTTCATCTTTGGCCTCAATCACAATCACAAAGCAGTTGCCTCATCAGGGAGTCAAAAATCCTCCTACTCTGGGTTATGAGTCCTAATCTGTAGGTTGATTGATGGCTGAAAGCACGGGGGACTGACCTTCCCACTTCTTGTTCTCATACTACAGCTGCACACTCTGGAACATAAGAAGCACGCTAAAAAGGTACCTCAAAATATAACAACACACACACACACACACACACACACACACACACACACACACACACCCCGCCATGTGTTTCTGACCCTCTAGAATTCTCAGAAATACTTCCTACCTCTCCAGCTATCAGCTTTTCACACTGGAATGAAGAATCTTGGATCTTCAGTTAGATACAATCCCCCAAAAGGCCAGAGTCTGATAAGGGACAATGAGGAAAGGCCAGACTTATCACCATAGATCTACCCCAGAACAGGCTCTTAGTAGGCTCCTTTCTAACTAGATATTCACATGTAGAAAGGTTCATGGATATGCCAGTCCTGTTGTGTAGATTTCAAGAGCAGTCTCCAGCTTTATCATTTTGACAATGTAAGAAGCTTTGAAAATATTTACTTCAGATTATAAGATTTTTTCGTAAACATTTTTACTTCTAAATGTTGCTTCACTTTGGATTTATCCACTTCGTTCAAACAAGGCTAAATAATGTCACTATTTAATAATGACTACACAAATTATTTCATTCCTAAAATACCTCTCAATTACCTATTAGTTTTTCAAGATTATAGGTAAATCCTTCATATCAGTTTATACTTAGAAAATATATTATACATTTGTTATTTTAAAACTTAGCTTTTACTTATAAATATGTGAACATATATACCAAATTCAAATACCATCCCTTTGTACCTTTTTAGGTAATTACAACTGGACTGCAATTACAATTTTGAGGTAGATCTGTGCTGATAAGGATCACATAATCATTTCTACAAAGCTAGCTTACAAAAGATAAGTTTTCATATGGTTAAAATAATTTATAAAAACTTATTTTCAATTCTATCGATGTTTCAGATGTAACCTATGTCAAATCATCAAAATAAATAAATTTTGACCTTGTGTTGGGTTCAATAGGCCAAGACCTCAAATTAGTATATGTTCCCACCATGATATTATGTCCATTAGGCTACAAATGGTTTTTAAAGTTAGATATCATCTGATAAAACAGGAAAAGGAGTAATGAATCTTCTTAGGGCCTTGGGAAAATTTTTAACTTGCCTGGGAAATAGACAGCTGACTTGTGGCTGGGTCAAGGTACAAGGATAAAGAAAAAAGGGAATAATTTCTATTTCCAACTCTCCAGGATGCTGTATAATTTACTTTCACATGACCCAATTGTAAACTCACCACCTCTCTAAAGGCTTAATAAAAATTAGAGGTTTACTTGTTTTCTATGATCTACAAATATTATGACTTGATGAAAATACTAAATATCTAGCCAGAATATAGGCTTTGTGTTGTTAGGGCTCAGAAGTAATACCCCAAAATATGGCATATTGCCATGTTGAGTGCTTTGAACAATGAAGATTGAAAAGTCTCAGAAATGAGCCTCGGAACTAAAGTCTCTCTCTCTGACCTCCTGCCCTTTCCACTCTTTCCTTATGCTAGTGCAGAGAGGATTTCCCTCGAAGTTCCCTTATTTGACTGAGGGAAGTTCTTCCAAAAAAAATCAATTGTCTTTAATTCCTTCCCTAGGAATCTCATCAAACAACCAAAGATTATTTACCAGAAACAACATTAAAACTTATCATCACATCCAGACTGGGCACAGTGGCTCACACCTGTAATGACAGCACTTTGGGAGGCCAAGGTAGGTATATCGCACAAGGCCAGGAGTATGAGACCAGCTTGGCCAACATGGCGAAACCTTGTCTCTACCAAAAACACAAAAGAAATAGCTGGGCATTGTGACATGCGCCTGTAGTCTTGGCTACTTAGGAGACTGAGGCATGAAAATCACTTGAACCCCAAAGGTGGAGGCTGCAGTGAGCCGAGATCACTCCAATACACTCCAGCCTGGCAAACAGTCAAGACTTTGTCTCAAAAAAAAGAAAAAGAAAAAAAAAGAATCGCCACATCCAGACACAGGCTATTGTCCTGAAAGTTGATCCCAAGGACTTCTATTACCTAAGAGCCTTTAATCTGTATAGTAAGATAACCTTTGTTCCCCATACGATTCCTCCCGTTCCTCCCATAACTTATAGCCACCATCCCAAAAAGTCTCAAGCCCCTGTTCGTTCATGCTATTTTAACCTTCAACCCTCTGTTCCCGTCTTTGAGTCTCACATCTTATATGGCTCCATGCACACTTGCATTTTAACAAATTTTATGCCTTTTTGCCTATTAATGTACTGTCTGTTTATTTCAGCAGATTCGAACCTTCAGACGGGAAAAGAAAAAAATCATTTCACTCCTACAATGTTTACAAGCAAATCATATATGCATGCAGGAACCATGCTGTATTTATTTTTATATCACCAATACCTAAAATATCTATGATGTATCAAGTTACTCAGTGGATGTATATATACCAAATTGCAATTGAACACGTATCAAGAAGTAGACAGTAAGAATGAGAGGGAGAAGAACTATGCTCGCAGATCATATGTACTCATACACCAAACAGTCAAAATATGCAGACAGAAATAGATTTCTATGTACAAGAAGTAAAACATGTTCCTAAAGTTTTCATAAAGCCAAAAGCTAAAAATATATACATTTTTTCAAACATTCACATAGATGAACTGCTTTAGGGAATAAATATAGCTTCATTGTGCTCAGGAAGGGAGTATAATTAGAGGACAGAGCCCAGGGTGCTGATATACTGCTCTCTAAGGTGCCTTTCCTTGCTGATTTATGGAGGTGCCATAGAAATGCCTCTGGAAGAGGCCTGTTCCCTTTTTCAGAGAATAGTTACTGCTCTGACACTCAGCCATGATACACAAAGAGCAAAATAAAATATAGACATTAATATGATAAAAACATTTTTTAGTAAAATATATACAGGCATACCTCCAAGATATTGTGGGTTTCATTTCAGACTACCACAATAAAGCAAAACAGTAATAAAGTGAGTCACATGAACTTTTGGTTTCCTAGTGCATATAAAAGTTATGTTTACAATATACAGTAGTCTGTTAAGTGTGCAATAGCATTGTCTAAAATAACCATATACATATCTTAATTTTTAAATCCTTTATTGCTTAAAAAAAAAAAATGCTAACAATCGGGCAAGGCACAGTGGCTCACACCTGTAATCCGAGGACTTTGAGAGGCCAAGACAGGCAGATCACAAGGTCAGGAGTTCAAGACCACCCTGGCCAACATAGTGAAACCCCTCTACTAAAATACAAAAAAAAAAAAATGAGCAGGTGTGGTGACATCCGCCTGTACTTCCAGCTACACTGGAGGCTGAAGCAGGGGAATTGCTTGAACCCGGAAGGTAGAGGTTGCAGTGAGCAGAGATCATGCCATTGCACTCCAGCATGGTGACAGAGCGAGACTCCATCTCAAAAAAATTTTTTTTCCAAACAACTATCTGAACTTTTATCAAGTCATCTTTTTGCTGGTTAAGGTGACGGACTGTGCTAAGGAAAAAACAAACTCTTCCCGGGTTTACCAGGGGCATGGTTTCAAAGGCAGGAGTTTTCTAGCTCCTCACCTCCAACCATGTCGCCATCTGATCTGGGTTTCCTGCTTACAGGCTAGGTAGAGGAATCCAGGCTTTTTTCTTTGTCCAAAAAGCCCAGGGAAAGCTCTGGGAGGAGGGGCCTCTGTTGTGGACCGAGCAGGCAATTCGGTATCAGAGTCAAAGATCAATTACTCCAGAGGAAGTTTGAAAGAACTCCTCTCATTGGACGAGGGAATTAGTCCAGGATTAAAACTTTGCTGCTCCTTACCCATATGGTTTCCTTCTTTGGATCCCCTCCTGCCACAGAGTGGGAACTGTCTCTCTCTCTGCCTAATAAATCATTTTTCTGCAAAACTCTTTGGGTCCACAATATTTATTCTAATGGTAAGCTCAGCCATCTCTGGGGCCCCTTTCCCCATTCTTCGGGGTCAGAGATGCCAAGGACTTCAGATCAGGGAATTGGGAACATCTTTGGGACGCCCTGTTCTCTCTCCCAGTTACAAAGGGTCTTGCTTCAATGTTGATGGGTACAGACTGATCAGGGTGGAATTGCTGAAGGGTGGGAGACCTGTGGCCATTTCTGAAAAAACAACAATGAAGTTTGCTGCATCAATTGATTCTTCCTTTCACAAAAGATTTCTCTGTAGCATGCAATGTTGTTTGATAGCATTTTACCTTATCTAGAACTTCTTTCAAAATTGGAGTCAATCCTCTGAAACACTGCCACTGCTTTGTTAACTAAGGTTATGTAATATTCTAAATCCTTTGTTGTCATTTCTACAAAGTTCACAGGATCTTCACCATGAGATTTCATGTCAAGAAACTACTTTCTTTGCTTATCATAAGAAGCAGCTCCTCATTCATTCAAGTTTTATCATGAGATTGCAGCAGTTCAGTCACATCTTTTGATACCACACTAATTCCAGTTTTTTGGCTATTTCTATCACAACCTCAATTATAATAGTAACATCAAAGATCACTGAGCATCATAACAGATGCAATAATAATAAAGTTTTCAAACTTTATTTGTTCATCTGTGAGAATTCTAAGGTCCCCTCAAGAGACAGAATAATAAAGTTTGAAAACTTCATAATTGTATCTGATGATCTGGTAAGAATAAGAGGAAAATAGATAAGAATAAGAGGAAAATATGATGATCTGATAAGAATAAGAGGAAAAAAAACTATAAAATATTTCAAACTTTATTATTATTGTATCAGTATTAACAAAATGAGACACAGAGAAATGAAGTAAGCACATGCTGCTGTAAAAACAGCACTGATAGATCTACTCAATGCAAAGTTCCCACAAACCTTCGATTTGTTTAAAAAAATCTGTGAAACACAATGAAGTGAAGCACAAAAAAATGATCCATGGCCAACTTGTCCTCATATTTCATTAGTTTTTATATATAATATTTGAACAATAGCAGTTTATTTGGGATTATACTATAAATTTTCATTGCCAAATATAGTAGCTATCTGCAGTTGCAGTGTCACTAGTTTCTCACATTATTACAGAAAAAATTTTGCTTGACAAAATCCTCAAAACAACCTAGTAATGATGACAAGAAAGATTTAAAAGGTAAAATCATTTTTTTTTGCCATTGTTAAGAAAAATGTGTAATTTTTCTGATTTGAGGGGTCCACAACTCCTAAAATCTATGAGACTTGTGTTTCTAGTAACAAACAAAAATACCCTATGCGAAGACTATTATGAAATTCTGGAAAGGTGGGAAACTCTTGCTCCCTCTCTTCTTGACTCCTGTCCAGCTACTAAACATCCCTTAAATGAAGCAGCTGTTACCTTCTCCTCCACCTACCCTCTCCTAGTAATAGGTCCCAGCAGTAAGAAAGAAAATGAACAGACACACCACCTTGTGAAACAGAGCTACCAGAGGAAAGAAATGACTACTGAACAAAAAATGTATGTGGATTAAGATTCAGTATCACAAAAGATTTTCTAAAAATCAACGCCATTTTCAAATTAAAAATTCATTAAATCTCAGGATTGGAAGAATTTGCTTTAAAAAATTTTTAATTCAGTAAATGAATTTAACAAAAAGATTTTTTTAAAATCTCTTAGGTTACTAACTCAGATCCCCAAAGGGCAAATATCTTAAGGGAAGATATAAGGGGCTTCAAGGGCCAATCACAAAGAGTAAGCGGCTGGGGATGGTGGGGTGCAGGAGTAGAATAAAATGTGATAGTGATGCAGACAATAGATAAAATTTCCCTGAGCTGAAGAAAATCTTGAGTTCTCTTATTGAAAGAGCTCACTAAATCCAGGAATATTTGACACACACTTAAGCACATCATGGTAAAATTACTGATTTTTAAGAATGAACACAAAAATATTTTACAATGTCCTTGATTATTAGTAAATGTTACCTTGCAATATAACATAAACAATACCCACATCAGACCAGTTACTTCAAGAAAGACAAGGAAAAAATAAAGCAAGGTGTGGGGAGGTTGAGGAGGGATGACATTAGGAGAAATACCTAACATAGGTGAAAGAAGGATGGAGGCAGCAAACCACCATGGCATGTGTATACCTGTGTAACAATCCTGCAAGATCTGCACATGTACCCTAGAACTTAAAGTTTAAAAAAAGGACACAAAACCATAATCACTGAATTTTAACTGAAGATCTTGAGAAGCAATGAAGATCAGAATTAACACTATGCTAAATCTAATTGGAAAAAACCTTTAGAATTTTACGTACAATGCAGAGAATATAATTAAAAGATAAAAATTCACCATCACAGATAGAGCTACTCAAAAGAAAAAATGAAACCAAAATAGTACAAGAAGTTATAATAAAAATAACTCTCCTGAACTTGAATACGAATCTATGTATTTAAAATAACTCATTTTAATTAAAGCACAAAAAATGAAAATAAGTTGAAATTTGGACATAGCTTGATAAATTTTTTTTTAATTTTAGTAACAGTGATTCATATGTACTTAAGGAAGAAAAAGAATTTATCATATGTTAACAAATGCAAATCAAGCCATCTTCATTAAATAGTAAAATATAATAGATCGATGTCTACAGTATTTTGAGTGAAAAAGGTTGTGTCTAAGCAGTTTGTATTTAATCCTGCTGACATATGTGAAATCAGCAAATATATTATTTAGTCCATCTGTAGACTCAGAAAATACTCTCCACATACAACAAAATCAATTTCCAATATAATAAAAAGTAAAATGTACAACAATAAAATGAAAAATATTAGAAGAATATGCTAATGACTGATATTCTGGTCTCATGATAAGGAAGACTTTTTTAAGCATGAATACAAAGGCAAAACAGAGGAAGAGACTGATGGATTAAGCCCACATATAAGAGAACTAGAGCACTATTACTTTTACTACATAAGGAAAATTCACACAGCACAGTGAGGAATAACCCGATGAAAAAAGGGCCAAAAATGTGATCAGTTAAGTTTCTGAAAGAACATTAAAAATGCATTAAACTGAAAAAAAAATTAAAGATCAACGTTGCTTTTAAACAAAGATAGCTAAATTAAGGCTAAAGGCACTTATTTTTTAATTGATCATTGTAACTAGTCCTAGAATGTGAACGCTTTCACATATTATTTCATGGAATATAAAACTTTGAGAGATTTCTGGCAATATATTCTAGTATCTTTAAAATACATACTATATGCCTTAACATAGCAATTCCAATTTAAAAAAAAAAAAAAAAAAAAAAAAAAAAAAAAAAAACACGCAACATGGTTTACAGTGGACCAAGATGTGATGGCCAGAAAAGCTCACCAGCACACCATGCTACTATTTTAAGTTACCTGTATATGTAAAATATCCATAAAGTAATTGAAAGATGTATGCAAATATATTTATCATGACTATCTTTGCAAGATGAAGTTGTTGATGATTTTTACTTTCTTCACTATGCTTTCATGAAGTTTCCAGAATTATTATAGTAAGTATCTATTAATTGATGGCATTAGTCAGGATTCTTAAGAGAATGTATTTGTTTGAGTATGAGAGTGTGTGTGTGTGTGTGTGTGTGTGTGTGTGTGTGTGGAGAGAGAGAATATATAATCGCATATATTTATATGTGTGTGTGTCTGTGTTTGTATATATATGTAGGCAACACTGATGTCTATAGATAGGAAAAGACATTTATTGTAGGTATTTGCTCACACAATTATGGAGGCTGAGAAATCCCACCATCTGCAAGTTGGAGAACCAGAGAAAACCAATAGCGTAATTCATTTCTGTTCAAGTCTGCAGGCCTGAAAACTGTGCTGGTCATGGGTAGGAGCCCCAGAGTCCAAAGACGAGAGAACAAGGATGTCCAATGTCCAAGTGTAGGAGAATCTGGATGTCCCAGCTCCAGAAGAGACAGAATTCATCCTTTCTCCACCTTTCTGCTCTATTTAGGCCTCCTATGGATTGGATGATGCCTAAGCACATTGCCCAAGCAAAAACGCACACAATGTTTTGTGTTAACTCAGTTCTCCTGATTCTAACGTTCATCTCATCTAGAAACACCCTCTCAGGCACACTCAGAAACCATATTTTGCCACCTATTTGAGCATCCCTTTGCCCAGTCAATTGACACATTAAAATTAGCCATCACACTGATGTAATAGGAAATAAGTACAAAAATTTTGTGTAAAACAATTGGCCTAGAGTAAGAGATCCATTAATTGCAGCTATTTTAAAGTATGGCATATATTAAAATGAAGTAATTATTTTCCTCTTTAATCAAAAGTAGCTGAAGTCCAAAGACAAAGATAGCTAACGTAACAATAAATATTTACTGACCATGTCTTTGTTATATTAAACCTTATGTTATTTTACAGTCCTTCCTCTCTTATATGGAGTTATTACATTATATATGAGAATTGTTAGTCCCCAGCATTTGAAACAACCATTCTAGAGTTTCTCAAGGGCTTGAATTCCAGCTCATTTATTGGGTCATTTCAAAGGCATAGTACATGACCTCTGGTTCATGACACACAGGAGCGATCAACCAATGTTATTTTAACAAAACTGAGTTGCTGTACTAAATATCATAATTATATGATTGCACAGCAATTGATTTTTAAATAAACTATCACGTTAAATCAACGAGGTGAGCTTTTCTTGTAAGAATTTTTTAAGATCTCGACCAGAGATTAGGAGGGGGCAGAGCAAGTAAACTTCCCTACCTTCCATGAACAGATGAACACGCCTGCAACTCATGCTTTCTGTGTACTACAACCGCCTCTTCTCTATACACAAACTCTTAATTTTCTAGGAGTACGAATGCAATTCCATCATTCCTGTATATTCTGCAAGCTGTAATGCAACTTCCTGGCATCAAAATAATTAGTTTTGCAGAGCGAGGAAGATCTAGCATTAAAATTATATGGAAGCAATAATTACAATATAGTGATCACAAAAACAAGCATACATCAGACACAACTTGCAACATAACATCAGCCACCACCTTGACAAATTTATCTAAGTTTTACAGACAAGACAAATGAAAAGGAAGAGTAAGGAAAAATTATATAGGAAACTGAATATCCATCAAGGCAAATTATCTGGAAACAGGCTTATGTGGTTAAAGTAAATGGATAAGGCAATTCAGTTCCACAAAAACACCCCTTGCCTCCCTCATTTGTGAGCTTGATGGTACCATCCTAGCCAATATGGTGAAACCCCATCTCTACTCAAACTATGAAAATTAGCTGCGCGTGGTGGTGAACACCTGTACTCCTAGCTACTTAAAGGCTGAGGGTAGGAGAATCGCTTGAACCCTGGAGGCGAAGGTTGCAGTTAGCTGAGATCGTACCACTGCACTCCAGTCTGGCAACAGAGCAAGACTCTGTCTCGAAAAAAAAAAAAAAAAAAAAGATATTATCTGTGTTATCCCATCCAAGGTTGAAGTCTCCACATGCTGTATTGTTAGCATGGAGACACTGAGGAAGTTAAGGAGTATCGGACAAGATGGATGCATCTGTCAAGAAAAAAAAAGGAAAATCCCAGTTTCACCCTGTCTCCTGAACTTTAAAGTAAGTAGATTCCTTCATTTATCTGTGCTCGAGACATCATGATTGTACATACTGCATTATCTTGTAATGTGTATGCTTGCAAACGAACAGTTAGACTAGCATACAGCCTCTGATCTAAGCTGATGACATGTAAACACACACAGACAATTTTTGTAAATAACAATCAAAATGGCAATCTATATGGGTGCATCACATAAAAACTGAGAATGTTTACATTGACTTCTCCACTATGAATTGTGAATCTTTTATGAAAATAGAGAATATATTTATGAAAAGCATATTTTAAAATAAAAAATAAAGATTCTTTAAAGTAGTGATGTGGTTTTGTTAAACATACATTAGGTATTATCGCCTATAACTATGACACTTAATTTTTAGAAAATAATGTAATATATCTGTCATGTATTATCCTTTTGTTGTATATCCTTAATTAACTGCAGTTTTCAAAATTACATACACCTGTCTAACACAAGAAGTTTTGTATCTAGAAGACATTTTTGCAGTTATAATGTTAAGACCATTAGGAATTCAACAATACAATATGTAAAGCTAAAATAGGTATGCATTCAGTCAAAACTGGAAAACAAGTATTCTCCCAACTCTCATGGTTAATATGTATGATTAATGGAATTGTAGTTTATTTACTCACTTTTTGAAATTTGATTTGCTGTCATTTGTTTCATGAATAGGAATAACAATATTAATAAATCATGTAATTTTGGACAATGTAGGAGAAATAAAATAGGTGAAGGAGTCAGCAGCACAGTTTAAAATATACCCAAATTCATCTATCTCAGAACAAAAACTTGATATACAGTTTGAAAAGGTTTGAATCCGTGCAAAAGTGCAGGAAACAAATGAATGGTACTTATAGAAAGGTAAATTCTTATTTTACATATTTTAGAAGTTCTAGCCAAGGTAACAAAATTGGAAACTCACTTTTGAATAATATATATTTTAAAGTACTTTTGTAATTTCATCTGGATAAATATATGAGGATTAAATGAAAAGATCACTGGAATTCAGAATAAATTACTAAATCCCAAAAAACAAAATCCAATAGCTTTCATATATATTTTTGCAGTGACCAACTAGAAAACAACAAAGAAGATCCTCCTAACAGAATGGACTAAAAATTAGCAATAAATCTCTAGGACAAATAAAAAACTTTAATACTTTATAGGTAGAGAGAGATAACATGAGCCAAGGAACAGATTTAAGTATGTTCTTTAATGAAAATGTAAATATTACAAATATTTCAAAGCTCCCTAAATTAATGTATAAAATTAGAACAAAGCAAAATAATGTTGAAACTTATCAGAAAGATTATATGACCCAGAAAAAAATAGCCAAGAACAATTTGAATACAAAAATGAGAAAAAAAGGTAACTACCAGATATTAAAATCTAAGATTAAGAGTAAATTAATTAAATAACCTAGTAGATTCTCAATTTCCTATTACGGAAGTATTCAACTGAAAGATGTAACAAAAAGGGTGTAACAGAATCTTCTTATTGGACCAAAAGTTGTTCTACGTCATTTCTAAGGTTCCTGAAACTCTAAACTTTGCCTGTACATGTTAACAAAGATGATGTATCAGATATCCCCTGAAAAACATGTTGTTTTATAGTGAGACCTTATTTTGCATCAAATCATTATAGGCAAATACCTGCTAAGCCTGCTAACCTGTAACTAAGGTATCCCGACATAGCACATATTGCAACCTACGCATCCCCAGAGGATGTGTAGCAGGCTTTCAGTCTATCCCCAAGACATATATGGGGATTCAAGCCAGTACCCAGAGCCTTGGGTCTAGGTACCCCCTAGTATCTTGCATCTAGGGGCTATACAACCTCACTTCCCCTAACTTGCCAGGTAAACCACACTTCACTCCAAGTCTGGAAAATCCTTTCTCCCAAGACAGTCAGGGTTTCTCCATTTATGTGATTGCAAAGTGTCCTCCAGCCATCATCTTTTAAGAGCCAATGCCCCATAATACTAACAGAATTTCAGATTCCCAACTTTACTCTGACACACAGGAAGTTTTCCTCACCGAAGAAAATATAACTAATGTAAAAGTTAATCTCTGGAGGATTTTCACTCCCAAGTCTCACCCATTTCAGGGGACCTTTTTATAATTCTCCCAAATCAGATCTACTGAATCAAACTCTTTTGAGAAGGAGTGCCGGGATAGCTATTTCTTTTAACAAGCTCTCCATGAAACACTTAGATATTAAAGTTTGAGAATCACTGCCCGAGGCGTTCATCACTTTGCCACTGTCTCTTCTCCCATTTCATCAACATAAAACAATATTGCATTATCTCAATTATGCTTTCTATTTCTGTGGCTTCAGCAAAAAATTCTCATGCAATTTGAAAGAATAGGAAGAATAGCAAGACAAGCCGCAGAAATCATGGCATGGTGGTGGGGATCGCTATCACAAACAGGAATAACAAATTATGGACTCTTTTGCATAAAAAAGTAAAGTTAGCAACAAGGAGAAGGAAAGGTGTAGATTCATAAACTGCAGAGTAGAGGCAAACTACTCTGTTGACCAGTCCTTTCACCCCTGCAAGAAAATACACACAAAAAAGCTTTGCGTATCTTGCTGCCATTTCCGCGCATGCTCTCTTTATTAATCCATTAATTTATAAGGTTATGCCAAGCACTGTTAGGTTCTGCATATTCAACGATGAACAAAACAGACAGGATCACTATCATTATGGAACTCACTATCTGGTAAGGGAAATAAGCACTAACCAAGCAAACTCTCAAAATTTTAAAAGTGTAACAAGTTCTAAAAGATACCGCTGAGTGATAGGAGAGAATACAGGGGAAGGTGAAAGAGAAGGCCTCAATGAAAAGGCAACACTTAAACAGACTCGCTACAGTAGTGTGAACTAGGTGGAGAGTATGGAGGGAGGAGCTCAGGGTGCTTGGGAAAAGAGCAGCAGGCACAACATAAAGCAAGTGCAAAGGCCCTGAGGTAGAAACAAGATTAGTGCCTTACTGTCTAAGAGATACAGTAGTTGTAGAAAATGAACAAGTCGAAGGATGAAAAGATATTATGTTGAATATTCAGAGATCAAATCACACAGAATCTTAGGACATTGTCAAGATTTGGGGCTTTAAGTGTCATGTGAAGTCAATAAAAGGGTTTAAGCCAAGACAGTTAATCTCTTTTTTAAAAAATCACTCTGGGTACTATGTGGAAAATGGATAGAGATAGTCAAGAAAGGAGATAAAGTGAATATTCTAGACCAGGAATCTTGTAGTTTACATAGAAGTGTTTATTTGCGTGGCAAGCTTAGTAGAAACAGGACACCAATAACTAAATGAAAACAGGGGTAGAGCAGGCTTGTAGGATCAAACTCAGAAATTTAATCTTGGACACATTATATTTGAGATCTTTTGACAAAATGTGAAAAATATAAGCAGCATAATATAGGTATCAAATGCAAAGAACTGCGGACTGACCTGGAGGTATGAATTTGAGTTTTTTACCTAAAAGTGCTACTGAAAACTGTGGGATTACTTGAGATAATCACAAGGTGGTATGCACCTAAAAAGAAAAAGAAAGCCAAGATGAACCTTTGTTAATTCCAACATTAGAAGTTTATGGGAAAAGAAGTCACTTGTATGTAACTAATCTCAAGAAACCTGACATCAGTAAGGCATGCCAAGTAGTCAATCAACAGATGAGACAACTGGGATTTGCCATTGTAGGACAAACTGTAAACCCTCTAGGTTCGTGTCCCATCATGTCAACAGATATATCTCTATGTGCATCATAACCCAATAAATGCAGTTCAAGGAAAAGTTACTAGTTATCGGCTATTACATCTCAGATATTATATAATGATCTATGTACTTTGCATGTATTAGAAGATACTGGGCTTTGGAGACCAACAGCTAAGCACAGGGTCCAAAGTTTCTTTTAGAAAGACCTACAACCTTGGTACCAGGCAGCAGTGTAACACTCCAGCAGCAAGAAACAAGGTCAGCAAGTGTGTCACACTCAGTATCTCTCCATCCAGCATGTAGAAGATTGATTGCTTCCATCTCTCACTTTGCACTAAATAAGATCCCAGGGCTCTTTGCCAATTCTGGGATGGAGAAGCTTCTAGAAGATGATAGGCTTTGTGTAATAGGGCAGAATAGTACTCAAGTGAAATATGATCATAAGTGTATCCAAAGCTGGTAGAATGGTTAATGGGGGTTAAACATATAACTAGGATATTAAATTAGCATGCTCAGTAGGATGCAATCTAAAAATACCGTTTTGTTCTTCCTGCTATCTTTCCAGTCTGTTCTATTGTATTTCACATCTCTTCGGTGGGGCGCAATGGGAGCACGCTCCTATTTCACAAACAGTAGACCAAGAGTGTTTCCTAATAACCAGAGCTGACTTTTACAGAGTATGGACAAAACCATCCTAATAGGATTCTCTCCTTCTAAGACTGCGGGGGTGAAGCCTTAGCATCAGGGAGAAGCTGTATGGGAGAAGCTGTATGGGAAGTTGGGGTCACACCTTCTAGGCTGAAAGATCTCTTCAAGTAAATCCTCCTTCTTGTCAGGATAACTCATGAAAGCTTTGTTATGTGGCCTTTTATGTCTCAAATAGCTTTGGCTAGTTAGCAAGTCACTCCATTTACAATGTTTGGGATCTTGTCATCTATTGTGTTCAGCATTGAGTTTCCATCCAGAACTCTCAGACAACAAGATGGTAGCCCATTAAGTAACTCCTTTGTCACGGAAGATGCTATCTCCGCCTTCCGAAGAAGAAAACCAAGGTCCAGAGAGAATAAGTGGCTTGCTACTGGTACAAGTCCAACAAATGATAGTGAAAGATTTTCACTTCATTCTGTTGAAACTCTAAATTGTTTCGGTTGCACTGCAGCAATCTGTGTTTAAGAAATCAAGCCACATAGAATATAATTTAAAAATTAGCCACATAACTAATTAATTTGCATGTAACAGATTAAAACAGTGATTTTTTTTTTTCAACCAGGGTATGGATCACAACCACTTTTTAAGACTATAGATGTCAAAACTCCAGTCTTGGAATTATTTAAATTTTTATTTTATTGTACTTTAAGTTCTGGGGTACATGTGCCAAATGTGCAGGTTTGTTACATAGGTATACCTGTGCCACGGTGGTTTGCTGCCTCCAGCCCCTTGTCATCTACATTAGGTATTTCTTCTAACGTTATCCCTTGCCAACCCCCTACCCCCAGCTATTCCTCCTCTAGCCCCATCAACCCCCAGCAACAGGCCCTGAGGAGTGATGTTTCTCTCCCTGTGTCCATGTGTTCTCATTGTTCAACACCCACTTATGAGTGAGAACGTGTGGTGTTTGGTTTTCTGTTCTGTCAGTTTGCTGAGAATGATGGTTTCCAGCTTCATCCATGTCCCTGCAAAAGACATGAACTCATCCTTTTTTGTGGCTGCATAGTATACCATGGAATACATGTTCCACATTTTCTTTATCCAGTCTGTCATTGATGGGCATTTGGGTTGGTCCCAAGTCTTTACTATTGTGAACGGTGCCACAATAAACATACACGAGCATGTGTCTTTATAATTGAATGTTTTATAATCATTTGGATATATACCGAGTAATGGAATTGTTGGGGCAAATGGAATTTCTATTTCTAGATCGTTGAGGAATCACCACACTGTCTTCCCAGGATAGTTGAACTAATTTACACTCCCACCAACAGTGTAAAAGTGTTCCTGTTTCTCCACATCCTCTCCAGCATCTGTTGTCTTCTGATTTTTTAATGATCGCCATTCTAACTGGTGCAAGATGGTATCTCAATGTGGTTTTAATTTGCATTTCTCTAATGACCAGTGATGATGAGTATTTCTTATGTTTGTTGGCTGCATACCGACTTCATGACTAAAACACCAAAAAGGATTGGCAACAAAAGCCCAAATCGACAAATGGGATCTAATTAAACTTAAGAGTGTCTTCACAGCAACAGAAACTCTTATTAGAGTGAACCAGCAACAACAGAATAGGAAAAAAATTTTGCAATCTACCCATCTGACAAAGGGTTAATAACTACAGTCTACAAAGAACTAAAACAGATTTACAAGAAAAAAATAAACAAACCCATTCAAAAGTGGGGGAAGGATATGAAGAGACACTTCTCAATCTTGGAATTCTGATTTAAAATTCTGAGACAAGGTTGTCTTGCCTACTCAAGCTTTTAGTGAATAAGCATATTTAGAAATCTGCAAACTTAGGCGTGGAAGTAAATTAAAGGATATTTAAGGTGAAATGGGAGCAGGAAATTATATTGTTGGAGTATCAGTCACTCAGGCACACCAAGACTAAGGAAGGTTCTTTCTGTAAGCAAATTACAAAACCAGCATAAAAGCAAGTAAAGCAGTGATTACAAACTTCAACTAACCTTACCTTTGCTTGGATTCTGTCTAAATTTTATCAAAATATAGCATAGGTACATTCATAGTTACCTTACTCACATCTTCATCAGTTCAAAAGCAAATGAAGAGCCAACAAGATTTCTTATTTAAAAAGGCTCTTGTTTACATTTTTTCCATGTTGCCTTTCCTATCTTTTAACTGAAGTACTTATACAAACAGGAAAAGATGAAAACATTCCACCACCTAAAATTAAGATCTAGGGACAACTTAAAGCAAACATCTGGAAAGAATCTCCACAAAGCACAAGACAGATTAGTTCAGTTTGCCTTCAAATGGAAGGCTGAGTACATTTTTTCTCTCAACCTGACTTCCAAGTATAAATCCAAAAAGTGGATTCAGTCATGACTCAAATGTAAACAGAGACTGAAAAAAGACAATCTAACATCTTGCCTAAGGAAAAATACAGTTTAGGCAGATAGAATCTCTTTCAAAAATTAGTAAAGGAAAGAGCCAACATGAAACACATAAAATATTTCCTTCTTATCACTGACAAAGATCAGAAAAATATTTCTTAATAAACTTGACTATCAATATTTTTCTGAATACCACTTCATCTACATCTCACAAGTTTATATATGTTTTTATTATTGTTCAGCTTTAAAAAGTTTACAACCCATGAGTTATTTGAGAATGTTTTAATTTCAAACATTTTTTTCTTCTATTTTCATTTCACTGTTGCCTAACAATGTTTTAAGATAAATTTCTTTTAAGATAATAAAATCGCTTCTAATAATTTTGTTTTCAAACAAAATTGTTTTAAGATAGGAAAAATGTTCCATACAATGTCTACTTTTTGAAATTTGTTGAGATTACTTGTGAGCTAGTGGATGATCAATGTGTACTTGAAAAGAGTATGTTTTATCTTGCGTGTATGATTTTCATGATTTACCTTTCGATCAATATTATCAACCTACAGCTGGCCCAGATAGAACATAAGGAAGAAAAATTATGAAATCCCACATTATCAAGAGTAAACAGGAAAGTCAGTCTGTGGGACTAGACAAATTTTGTTTCAGATTTCGGAGGAAACATGGCCCTGTCAACACCTTAATTTCAGACTTCTAGCTTCAAAAAATGAGACAACAAATTTCATTGTTTGAAGCCACCTACTATGTGATACTTTGCTATGTCAGCCCTAGAAAATCCACAAAGATGTTTGCAGATACTTCTTAGAAAATCTAAAGAGTTTATAACAGCATCAAAATATAAAAAATTCCAAGGAATATTTTAAAATTAAAAGTGGGATAAAGATCTAGCTGGAAATCCTGAGTGACTATCAGAATAAAATTCTGGAATGAATGAGTGGCATGAAAAACTGGAATTCATTTCAATTCATTGACAGTGCTCAGTCTTGAAAAGTAAAAAATGATACAGGTGGGTATTTTAGCATTTTTAAATTACTGAGCAAAGAGCCGAAATGGCTGACTACACACAGCCAGGAAGCGTTTCTTCCACGGAAAGAGACTAGACCATGACTAGACCAGCACACTCTAAACAGATCTTCAGAAAAAGAGGCATTGAGAACCGATAGAGGGAGGATGCCGATCTTGGGCTGAAAGGGGAAAAAGCTAGGAAGACTGCACAGGGCTGCAGAGCAACAGAATTCATTCCTTGCCATGAGCACATCCTATGGAAGGGTAAATGAAATTGGTGTGTAAGAGCCCACTGTTGCTACAGACCTCCAGGATCCTAGCTGTGGAGACCAAACATCCCCCATGGACATTTTGAGTTTTGGAGGGAGAACTGCCTGGTGAGTTGGCAGAGACAGAACTCCAGTCTGTACAGAGCCCAAAGGATTTCGTGTGGCAACGGCTGTAGTGGAGAGTAGCCATTGCTCATCCTCCAAAGTTCACCATACTCCTCTATGCGGCTTTAGCTTTAACTGCCAGACCTGGAGAGGAGCAGGGCTGTCTTGCCCACAAGACACAGCCAATCTAATATGAATGCCCTCTCTATCTGCTGGCCTCTCCCAGGGTCCCTGACTGGATGTACCTACTTACAGGACAGCCTGAGCTGCCTGCCAAAATGCTTGCCTGTGGTCACCAGCATAGCTCTTTTACTGACAGCCCCCATCATCCCATCAGAGTGCTACTGCAGATGGGCCCCTGCTGGAGTACACTCACTGGCAACCTCCCTTCATCACCTTGTTGGTGTGTGCACACACACATGCAGAAACCCTACTGCCCTGCTGGTTCCCACATACCCAGGGCCCCCTGCTACTCCACCAGCATGCACATGTCTGTGGCTCATCTACCACTCTGTTGGTGTACATTCACTCATACTCTGCCTACCCCACCCTTCACTAGCGCACATCTGCCTGCAGCTGTCCCGCTGGTACATCCTCATCAAGGACACTCCAGTTAAATGCACTCTCACACGGCACACCCGCTGTCCTGCCAGAGCACTTTTACCAACAGCTCCCATCAGAATGTTATTGCCAGTGAACTGGGAACACCTCTTCCCCTCCAGTACAGCTCGTGCTTGGCCTTGAAGAACCAGAGAGCAAAGCCAGGGTCCTGGTCCCAGGCCCCAGCATTAGAACACATAGCCCACTAAAGTTCATAGCACTAAATACTCACATCAAGAAGTTAGAAAGTTCTCAAAGCTATCAACCTCAAAGCTATCAGTAGAAAAGTAACAACCAAAATTAAAGCTGAGCTGAATAAAATTGAGTTAAAAGAATTCATACAAAAGGTCAATGAAATTAAAAGTTGGTTCTTCAAAATGAACAAGATTGATAGACTAGCTAGAGTAATAAAGGGAAAAAAAAGAGGGAAGATCCTAATAAACACAATCCAAAAAGACAAAGTAGAAACTACAACCAATCCAACCAAAATACCTAAAACCGTCATAGAGACTTTTACAAATCTTTCATGCATACAACCTAGAAAATCTAGAATAAATAAATTATTGGAAATATACAACCTCCCAAGATTGAAGCAGGAAGATATGGAACTCCAAAATACATCAAGTTCCAAAATTGAATCAGTAATTTTAAAAACTACCAAAAACAAACAAACAAACAAAACACAGGATCAGATAGATTCACAGCTGAATTCTACTAGACATACAAAGAAGAGCCAGTACGCTGGTACCAATCTTACCGAAATTACTCAAAAACATTCAGGAAAAGAGACTCCACCTAATTCATTCTATGAGGAGAGCATCACCTTGATATCAAATCCTGGCAGACATACTGAAGTAAAAAAAACTTCAGACCAATTCCCCCGATAAGCATAGACACAAATATCCTCAACAAAACCCTGGCAAATCCAGCAGCACATTAAAAACAAATGCATCACAATCAAGTAGGGTTTGTTCCTGGGACGCAAGTTTGGTTCAACATATGCAAATCAACAAATGGAATTCACCGCATAAACAAAATTAAAAATAAAACCATATGATTGTCTCAACAGAAACAGAGAAGGCTTTCAATAAAATTCAGCCTCCCTTCCTGTTAAAAACCCTCAACAGACTAGACATTGAAGGAAGTTATCTCAAAATAGTAAGAGTAATTCATGACAAACTCACAGCCAGCATCACACTGAACACACAAAAGCTGGAAGCATTCCCCGTCAAAGCTGGAACACAAGGATGCCCTCTCGTACCACTCCTATTCAACACAGTACTAGCCAGATCAGTCAAGAAAAGAAATAAAAGGCATCTCAATAGGAATAAAGGAAGTCAAGTTATTTGTTGCCACAGATGACATAATTCTGTACCTAACACACCCCATAGTCTCTGTCCAAAGGCTCCTAGAACTGATCAACAACTTCAGTAAGGTTTCAGATTCAAAATCAACATACCAAAATCAGTATCTATGGCCGGGCACGGTGGCTCACGCCTGTAATCCCAGCACTTTGGGAGGCCGAGGTGGGTGGATCACGAGGTCAAGAGATCGAGACCATCCTGGTCAACATAGTGAAAGCCCGTCTCTACTAAAAAAATCTGCTGGGCATGGTGGTGCATGCCTGTAATCCCAGCTACTCAGGAGGCTGAGGCAGGAGAATTGCCTGAACCCAGGAGGTGGAGGTTGCGGTGAGCCAAGATCGTGCCATTGCACTCCAGCCTGGGCAACAAGAGCGAAACTCTATCTAAAAAAAAAAAATCAGTATCTATACACACCAACAACATCCAAGCTGAGAGCCAAATCAAGAATGCAGTCCCATTCACAATAATGACAATAAGAACCAGATATCTAGGAATACAACTAACCAGGGAAGTGAAAGATCAATACAACAAGAATTATAAACCACTGAAAGAAATCAGAGATAACACAAACAAATGGAAAAACATTCCATGCTCATGGATTGGAAGAATCAATATTGTTAAAATGGCCATACTGCCCCAAACAATGAACTGATTCAATGTTATTATCAAAATACCAACATCATTTTTCAAAAAAAATAGACAAAAACTATTCTCAAATTCATATGTAACCATGAAAAGCTCAAATAGCCATGTGTATTTTGAAAATAGCTCCAAAGACACCCATGTGTATAAGATTGAAACTGGACCCCTACATTTCACTATTTATAAAAATCAACTCAAAATGAAATAAAAACATAAACATCCGAGTAAAGGTATTAAAACCCTAGTAGAAAACCTAGGAAATACTATTCTGCAGATAGGCCTTGGTAAAGATTTCATGTCAAACTCTCCAAAGAAACTACAACAAAAATAAAAGTAGACATGTGGGACCTAAATAAACTCAAGAGTTTCTGCACAGCAAAAGAAACTACCAACAGGGTAAACAGAAAACCTAGAGAATGGGAGAAAATATTCATCAACTGTGCATCCAACAAAGATCTAATATCCAGAATCTATAGGGAACAGAAAACCTGATACCACCTAATAAAGGGAAGCTAAACACTGAATCCACATGGGAACAATACACACCAAAGCCTATGTCAGTGGTGAGAAGGCAAAGAGAGCAAAAGTTAAAAAACTGCCTGTAACGTCCTATGCTTGCTACCTGGGTAAAAATCATTTGTACACCAAACCCCAGTGACACATAATTTACCCATGTGAAAAACCTGCACATATACCCCCTGAACCGCAAGTAAAAATTGAAAGAAAAAAATATCCTAAATTAAGCATAACAGAAAACTTAGTAAACAACTGGTCTTTGTCTAACATATGCCTGTCTTATTTGTTCTTAGAAATTCCTAATAATGCACTAAGTATTTGTGGTGCCTTTATTAAATCTTAAATTACCTAGCAAACATATACATACGTATCTAACCACGTAAGACTTGGGAAGTGTTAGTCAAGCTTTTCCTTTGGATATTAACTCTATGGTTTATTTTATTCCACTCAATAATGAGATTGAGCAAGGGACAATTTGGAAATAGCAAATGACTGCTATAAACCAACTGAGCAATTACGTCTCTTTTTAATAGTGCATAAAAACATGCATTCATTAACCCTTGTTATGGCAGTACGTGAATAAATTGACATCACTTATTTTGGATTACCTGGACTTATCTTTTAAGATTAGACTGGCCATTATCAGCTCAATGGCTTTTAAAAAATGTATAATTACATATGATAATTACATATAACGACAGAGTTCATATGTTATCAGTCTTACGTTTGCTTTCTTTCCTGCTGAATGATAGGAAAAAATTCTCATTTTCAATACAAGTCTTTAAATGGCACATTTTATTCTTTAGAGTAAATTAATTCACAAATTTAGGCTCTACTCATATTGCTATAAAGAAAGGCCTGAGGCCAGGTAATTTACAGAGAAAAGTTTAATTGGCTCATGGTTCTGCAGGCTGTACAGAAAGCAGGGTGCTGGCATCGGCTCAGCTTCTGGAAAGGCCTCAGGAAGCTTACAATCATGGCAGAGGATCGAGGGGGAGCAGATACTTCACATGGCCAGAGCAGGAACAAAAGAGAGAAAGAGGGAGATGAGCAGGGGAGATGCCACACTCTTAAACCACCAGATCTCATGAGAATTCACTCACTGTCACTAGGACAGCACCAAGAGGATGGTGCTAAACCATTCATGAGAAGTCCCATGATCCAATGACCTCCCACCAGGTCCCACCTCCAACACTGGGGATTACAATTCAGTCTTAGATTTCGGCAGAGACACACACCCAAACTATATCATTTACCATAATACAAAAAGAAAGACAAAAATTGCCTGAAGTGTACTTTATGAAATCAGTTGTATTACCGAATTTTCACTCTAAAACAGCTCTGCTTATCATTTGTACACCAATCCTCAGCCACATACAATTCAACCGTGTACAAAACTGCCCATGTACCCCCGAATCTAAAATAAAAATTAATTATGTTAAAAAATAAAGTAACACCGGGTGCGGTGGCTCAATGCCTGTAATCCCAACACTTTGGGAGGCCCAGGTGGGTGGATCACGAGGTCAAGAGATCAAGGCCATCCTGGTCAACATGGTGAAACCCCGTCTCTACTAAAAACACAAAAAATTAGCTGGGCATGGTGGCACGTGCCTGTAATCCAAGCTACTCAGGAGGCTCAGGCAGGAGAATTGCCTGACCCAGGAGGTGGAGGTTGCAGTGAGCTGAGATAGTGCCATTGCACTCCAGCCTGGGTAACAAGAGCAAAATGCCGTCTCAAAAAATAAAAAATAAAAATAAAGTAACATCAATTTAAATAACTCTTATTTCCAAATATCTGTCCTTTTTTCTTCAGAAATCAGATTAACATTAAAATTATGAGACTGATATGCCAGGAAAATATATTTGTATTAGTCTGTATCACATATTTACCAATTGAGAAACATTTCTCAGAATTAAAAATTAAAACAGAAGAAACACATTATTTTTCCCCTCTAATAGCACAAAAATCCTGAATCCTTAAGGAAAAAAAAAAAAAAAAAGCTCTGCTATGGCGTAGCTGACCCTGTTTTTTCCTCAAGTAATAAATATGTTTTGAAAAATTAGTATTTTCTCAGAAAAAAAGCACATTTAAATAATTTTTTTGAGTTTTTACTTTAAATGGTTACTGTTGAAACAATATATAAAAACTATTGCCATTATTTTAAGAATACAGAGACCTAAACATGTAATGCTAATTATGCTTCTATACATTAACAAGTCATGAATAAGTATAAACTATTAAAACTCCCAAATCCAAAGAAGATTTTGTAGCACATATAAATTAATATTTCGCTACAGCAAAAACAAATTCAATTCTATCTGTGCTACTTATATGTATAATAAAATAAGCAATCAGATAATTTATATACACAAATGACATATTAAAGCTGGGCATTGATTAAATTCAGTGATATTTCAAATGCTAGCATTCTTTAAACTAAAAGGAAATGTATCATTGAATAGAAATCTTATACTAGAATACAACTATCAAAACGTCTAAGTTTTTTATCTAATTTTAAGTAACCTAACCAATGAAAACACACACTTAGTGGTTCTAAATTATTTGTATTTGTGCCACCTATGAATCTGACCACAACAATTCTAGTACTCAACACTAATATTGAATTAATTCTGGTATTAAGCACTAGAAACAGGGTCATACAAGACAGCAGCATATGCATTCACTTTCACAGTGTCTTAGTACATTTAAATATATATAGAGAAATATATATATAGAAATATATATATATAGAAATATATATAAAATACTTGTCATTGTCCATTATTATTGTATGGACATTTGTTTCAAAGTGGTTATTTTCTTCATGGGGACTCCAATGTATATAATCAGGGGACATTTTGAAATAACCTAATAAATATGTAGCTTTGTTTTCAGCTTGACGTCATAAGCCCCTTGCCTCCAACTCACAACGAAGTGTGTATTTCCCTCAACACAATACTAATGGATTGATCCTTTCCTGAATCACCTTTCATTAAATATATCCAGGAGGAAAAATTTTTCCTCTGCCCTCTCAAGTTGAGTGTCCTGTTAAATTGAAAGAAAAAAGCCACTTTCCAAGAGAAAAAGTTTATTCACATTAAAAATGGAATTAACTAAAGAAGTAGCTGGCTCATTAAATGAGTAAAGTTAGAGACTTACATATCCAATTTAGAGAAAAAGGGAGGTGGGACAAAAGGCTTCTATCCGAGGAATAAATAGGTTTCTTTAGGAGGCCACATGGGGTTTTAGGAGAACAAAAGGGGTATGAAAAAGTTTGCGGTAAGTATTATGCAGATGAGAGTGGTCTTTTGAGCTTTTTTTTTTTTTTTGAGACGGAGTTTCGCTCTTGTTACCCAGGCTGGAGTGCAATGGCGCGATCTCGGCTCACCGCAACCTCCGCCTCCTGGGTTCAGGCAATTCTCCTGCCTCAGCCTCCTGAGTAGCTGGGATTACAGGCACGCGCCACCATGCCCAGCTAATGTTTTGTATTTTTAGTAGAGACGGGGTTTCACCATGTTGACCAGGATGGTCTCGATCTCTTGACCTCGTGATCCACCCGCCTCGGCCTCCCAAAGTGCTGGGATTACAGGCGTGAGCCACCGCGCCCGGCCTTCTTTTGAGCTTCTTAAAGGCCATGAAACTTTATGCTCCCCCAGGAGATTTATGGTAGGCTTCCTCTTGGTCTTTCTCTGGGGAACAGACTTGAAGTAATTTATGGCAACCTCATTTCCAGGAAGTGTCCACTTTCAATCAGATAAGAGAAACTCCTAGAAAACGTCTTTTACAAAACGGGATTGGTGTCTTGATATCTGTAAGTAGGTCTGTATCATAGCTTTACTGTCACTCACTCTAAGACTTGGGTTATTAACAACTAATTCCTAGAGTATTTCAATTATAATACTATTCAACAATTTCTATTATTTTCAATGACAAAAACCACAATTACTTTTTCAGCAACCCAGTAATATCCCTTTGAAGCTGCATATCAACGTTACTAGTCATTTTATTAATAAGAACTTGTGATTTTAAGTTTCATCCACATCTGTTACATGCTACTGAAAGTTTTCCAGAACACAACTCTAAGCTTTTTTTTAATCCTTCGTTTTAGAATGTTTACATCTCTCTAGAAAATCTCCACTCACTTCTTTCAGGATGTAACACAGTTATCACATCCATATAAACTTTCCATGTCTATTTCTTATCCTACGTGCCTCCTACTAGGGCAATGAATAAAATAGTCAATTATATAGAGAGGATGGAATATTATACATTTATTAATAACTTGCTTAACATACATCATGAATTAAATTTCAAAATCAATGTTCAAAGTAAAGCAAAACAAGTTTATTCATATAATTAAAAAAAAAATACCCAAATAGTATTGCTATAAAGAAATGACTGAGGCTGGGTAATTTATAGAGAAAAATTTAATTAGCTCATGGTTCTGCAGGCTATACAGAAAGCATGATGCTGGCATCTACTCAGCTTCTGGAAAGGCCTCAGGAAGCTTACAATCATGTCAGAAGACTAAAGGGGAGCAGGTACTTCACATGGCCAGAGCAGGAATAGAAAGACAGTAGAAAACATGCATAGGAATGATACACATGAACTTATGAAGTGTGGTAACATCTAGGGAAAAAGATTTAGCTATGGTTGCAAACTTTTTTAAGACAGAGAAAGAAGGGGAAAAGAAGGAAGGAGGAAGGAAGGAGGGAGGGAGGAAGCAAATTGTTAATATATATTTCAATGACGTATACATAAGTGCCTAATGTTTTCTCTACATTTTATTATGATTTAAACATTTTTAAAGTTTTAATTTTAACTTAAAGCTTATATAATTTTAATCACTCTTAAATTTTTGGAGAAAAATGTCTTTATTGGTTCCATCTATCCATATATACTGACAATCAACCCATCAACCTAGAAACCTCAATCTCTGTCTCATCTAGAAAGAAATCACAATGGGCTGGGCACAGTGGTAGTGCCTGTAATTCCAGCACTTTGGGAGGCTGAGGTGGGCGGATCATGAGGTCAGGAATTCCAGACGAGCCTGACCAACAGTGCAAAATCCCACCTCTACCAAAAATACAAAAATTAGCTGGGCGTGGTGGCACATGCCTGTAGTCCCAGCTACTCAGAAGGCTGAGGCAGGAGAATCGCTTGAACCCAGGAGGCGGAGGTTGCAGTTAGCAGAGGCAGCACCACTGCACTCCAGCCTGGGTGACAGACCGAGAGTCCGTTCTCAAAAAAAAGAAAAGAAATCGGAGTACCTTATCCCATCAAGAGAGCTGGGCAGTTATAAAAACTGCTTTCTTCCTTTAGTATTTTCGTGTGCCAAAATGGGAAGAAGTAAAACGGTACAAGTATCAAACTGCCTCTAGCTACAAAGGGGAAAAACATGAAATTGGCCTCTTAAAGTGTTGGAGGGCTTGGAGAATTCACACAGCAGGTCATAGTTCTTCGATTTCCACTCTCCTCTAAAGGAATGAATCTTAGGAACAATATCAAGTATGTCAAGGTCATGTTTACCTAATTCTAGTGAAGCAAATCATAAATCTCCAGTTGTTAACCATCTGCAGGAAACAAATGAATCTTTTTTTTTAGAAGCCAAGTAATTAAAATGGAAAAATGTGGTTAGTGTTAAAAGAAACTGGAGTGTATCTATATTAGATAAGGGAACAGTCCGTGACCACATAATGTCATTAATGTGATAGGAAATTATGTGGTCTTTTAAATTGCTTTATTTCCCTCAGCAGAATATTAATTTCAGGTTAGTAATTTAAATTGCATTAACAGCAGACTCCTTAAGATGACACTTCATTTAGTTTTGAAAGTTGCTGCTGTTTAAGATATCCCCCCAGCCTGCCATTTCACACTGGTGCTAACTTGTGCCAGATTGTATATTGTTTTTTTCAAAATACCATGGGGGTGTCAAATGCTTTATTGCAACCCTGCTGCTTTATGGGAATACGCAATGTAAATAAACCAGAGAGACACTTATGTCAATTGCCCTGTTTTAGATGGAAAATGTTTCAATTAGATGTATGAAATCAACTGACAGTTTTATGAACCGAACCATTTTGGAAATATCCTTCACATGCACTAAGTATCATATTTTCAGACACCATATGGTATAAAGTATATCTAGAAGATCTTCAAGGACGGGTGAACTTATATTTCTAGCCCAATGCCTATGTCTCCTTCACTAACAAAAACCCAGGTAAGACAACTTTCAAAACTGCTAATTTGGTAGACAGCAAGTCTCAAAATAATTTTTTAAAAAATTATCAGGGTTATTTTCCTTATGTAAACAAGATAAATGCACATTCCTCTGTAGCGGGAGTGGCCGCGAGAAACAGAGCTCCCAAACACCGAACGGGGAAGGAAGGGGTTTATTATTAAAATTCTTAGGCCGGGATCCGGGAGATGATTTGTCTAAACTCAGCTAGTTAACAAGGAAATGTTCTGCCTTTATATAGACTTCCATTGTAGTCTTAGAAATCACGAGTAAAAGGGTTTTGGATTTACAGCTTTAGGAATTACGTGTGAAAAGGTTTCAGGTTTACAGTTTTAAAAAGCACATATGAAAGTGTTTCAGGTTTACAGTTTTAGGAATCACATGTGAAAAGGTTTTGGGTTTACAGTTTTAGAAATCACATGTAAAAAGGTTCTGGTTTCTGGATAGAGGAGTGGGGTGGGGGTTTGATCTTAAGTGAACACAGTGTCTTCTGGAGAGTTTCCCTAATACCAAGCCTACCATCTACAGGAAGGTGATTCAGGAGGCGCCAGTCGGCCAGCCTTTTCTTCTGTTGAAATGCAGTGTGGAAGTCAAGGGGGCAGGTGATCCCAGATGCCTGGGTCTCCTTCCCGACCTCTATTCTTGCCTGTATCATCAATCCAGTAACCCAAGTAGAGACAGATCATCAGAACCTGGGATAAGGGCTGCAGGGTTAAAGACATGTTTTTATAAGCAATCTTTGTTAGGAGCCTTTAACACCAATTCATAACACAGATAATCATTGGCAGGAAAGTTTCACGGATGACTGAATGAGATTATTAAATGGCTCAAGAAACTTTCACACTAGTAGCAAATAAATCTATTATACAATTTGAATTTACCTTTGATCTTTGAAGCCCTTCTCAAAGGGAAGAATATACTCTTAATTAGATTGTTCAACACCCTTCACTTTATCAAATAACCCTGTTTTTCCTTTTTCTGTTCCTTTTTCCTATTATTATAAATGGTTTCTAAGCACCTTCGGAGATACATAATGATATATATTTTTTTATTTTTACAATACAAGCTTTTTGCTTTCCCAACCCTAATTCCCTGTGACATGCTTTCCTTTACTCCTCTAAGCTCTCTATTCTAATCTGTGACACCTCCCTCCTGTGACTTGCAGGCTCTCTGAATTTCGCTTCTTGGCAGCTGCTTTTCTGTGCTGCCATTGCTTATTCTTTCAAGCTATTCCCATGGTGTTCAACTCAGCTGCCATGATACTCTGCTGTCCCTAGCTTTTAGCTGCCTCCTGAATCCAGCTCACATACTCCAGAGCCATCTTTCCAGCAAGGAAGTTTCAGGCCACGGACCCTACTCCAGCAAATAACTGATTTGACTGAGTACATCTTTCTCATTAATATAGAATACAACAAATTATTTCCCCAGAAATCCTAAGTTTGAAAAAGAAAAAATGTGCAACAGTCCCTGAAGACCAGCAGCAGGAGCAACATTCCAGAATCCCAAATTTAAAGTGCTTCCTGTTTACTTTACTGAATGATCACTGCCACTTCTTGCCTGAGGTAGCCAAGCTGCCTGCCATCCAAGGGGCTGCAGGGGATGAGTGTGCATTGCTACAATACTCAAAGAGAAAAATTGGAAAGCCCTTGAGAAAATAATGACAAAGGATCTAAATCGCGCAGCAGGAGCCCAACAACCTAGCAAAGAACATACAGCGATGTGGGATGTTACCAATAGGTATTTCTTGAATTACAGGTCATCTAAAGTTCGTCTCTGTTAAAAACATAAGAAAAAGTAACCCAAAAGGAAGAAAACACATTACCATTTTTATATTAATCACAAATACTGTAATATGCTTTAACCTTCAACAAAAACTGGCACAATGTTCCAGAAAACTGGTCTGTTTCTTTCTTATTAATGAAATAAAGCCAGAAATAAAAACAAATTATGAATAAGGAAAAAAAATCAAGACAGCCTTCACTATGACAACTTTATTTCCTTCTATATGTAAGTTGCTTTCAGGGTACTTCTATTTTAAAAGATTATAGAGATGGGGCAACTCTAAATGAGAAAGCCTTTAGCCCTAACTCTTGTTAAATATAATCTGGGTCATTTGTCACTCTTCTCACAACACACTGTGTAGCAAAAAGCAGCAGGATTCTGAAGACTGATGCTGCAGTTAAATGGGCTGAGCGGCCAACAGAAATAGCACCACTTAGTCCCAGGAACTAAAGGCAATTTGTAGGCTTATTTAATTTTAGCCCATCTTCAAATGGCATTATAAAGTTGTAGGAGAGTAGTTATTGTCATGGTAGCATGAAAAACATAGAAACCAAGATTCCAGAAGAACAGGTGAATGGAGCCATTTGCAGGTCAATGGATTAGGAACTCAGCTATGAACCAGCCAGAACAGTAAGAGCAGGTATTTTTAAGACGTGCCCTAGGCTAGAAGGGCAAACAGCTAGGAAAGCTTCCTTTTTAACAGGAATCTCCCTCTCCATTCTTTAACATATAATTCATATGCTTCTAGTTTCAGATGCTATCTGAAGTGTTCTGTGCCTACCTCTTCAACTATGGTCAGCCTGTATAACACAGCCTTTCAGAAAATTCCTTCCCCAGAGGAACACAGCTTGTTTACCACATTTTTACTTATTACATGACTCCTTTAGTTTACATACAAACATTTATTTGCCCCATAGGGATTCTATTTGACATATCAGAATTTTTAATATTTTTATTGTGGTAAAATATACATAATATAAAATCATTTTAGGCCGGATGTGGTAGCTCACGCCTGTAATCCCGGCACTGTGGGAGGCGGAGGCAGGCAGGTCACTTAAGGTCAGGTGTTCAAGACCAGCCGGGACAATATGGCAAAACTCTGCTCTACTAAAAATACAAAAGTTAGCTGGGTGTGGTGGCGGGCACCTGTAATCCCAGCTACTCAGAAGGCTGAGTGAGGAGAATCATTTGAACCCATAGGGCTGAGATTTCCATGAGCAGAGATCCCATCAGCCTTGATGACAGAGGGAGACTCTGTCTTAAAAAAATTTTTTTTAAATCTCATTAACCACTTTTAGATACACAGTTAGGTGGTATTAAGTACATTCACATAGTTGTGCAACTATCACCATTATTCATCTCCACAAATTTTTCATCTTCCCCCAAAGGAACTCTGCACTTATTACACAGTAATTCACTTTCTGCCCTTCCCTTTCTGTCTAAAAGCAAGGCATAAATTTCCCTTTGTAAAGGTGATGTAAGTTTCTATTTGTAAAGGTGATCCCGTGTCCTGTACTAGGAAGACCAAGAACAACCCTTAGACTGCATAACAAACCTTACTAAACATTCTGCATCTACCATACATTTCCTAGTATCTTCCTACAATTTACCATCCTTAGAAACCCAAAGCCCTTTTCCTTTTCTAGTCACTTCTCCACAACTTATCACCCTTTGTTAAAATGGTATGTCAACGCCTTAGTCCAACCGCTTCTTTGGGTTTTCACTTCTTTGCAGTGAACTTCCTGTATATGTAAAAATATGAGAATTTGCATGCCTTTTCTACTGTTATTCTGTCTTTTTTCAATTTCATGAGCGTGTCCCAAATAGAGAACCTAAAAGGATAGAGGGAACGTTTTTCTTCTCCTAAACTACTTTCTTTCTCTATGTATTTGACTATTTTAGGCACCTCACAGAAGGACAGTCATACAGAATTTCTCTTCAGTGCCTGTCTCATTTACTTAGTATAATATTCTCAGGTTTCATCCATGCTGCAGCAGGCATCAGAATTTCATTCCTTTTAAAAGTTGAGTAATATTTCATTTTATGTATAGACCACATTTGGTTTACCCATTCATCCTTCAATGAACATTTGGTTTGTTTCTATCTTTTGACTAATGCACAAAATGTTACTATAAATAGTGGTACATACATATCTGTTCAATACCCAGCTTTCAATTCTTTTGTCTATATACCCAGAAGTGGAATTTGTAGATCATATGGTAATCTATGCTTCATTGTTGAGGAACCACCATACTGTTTTCCGTAGCAGGTGTACCATTTTACATTCCCACCAGCAATGCATAAGGGTTCCAATTTCTCCACATCCTCACCGATACTTCTTGTATTTCATTTTTTTTAATAATAGCCATCATCCATCTATGGGTATGAAGTGGCATTTCACTGTGGCTTCAATTTGCCTTCACCTAATGATTAGTGATAATCATGAATAACTGATAGGTCAGATTTACAACTATTTTCTCTACTTAGAGCTGCATTTATTTTTCTCTCTTCAGAACTTTATTGGCATTATAATTTATATACAATAAAATATTTAAGGTATGCAATTTGGTAAATTTTGACAAAAGTATGCATCTTTGAAACTGTCACCACACATTAAGACAATGAACATATCCATCACTCCCTAGAGTTTCTTCTTCTCTTTTTATAACTCCTCTCGGCCATACCTCCTCTCCTTACCTCATCCACTAGCAAGCACTGATCATCTTCTTTCTGTAATTTTAGATTAACTGGCATTTTCTAAATTTTATGCAAATAGTTATAAAATATGTACTTTGAGGTCCATCAGTGTTTTGCATATATCAATAGTTCATTCCTTTTCACTTCTGAGCAGTTTCTATTACATGGATATATCACATGGTATATATAGAATTACCTGCTGATGAATACGGATTGTTTTTAGTTTTTACTACTGCAAATAAAACTGCTATCAACACTGCCGTGTAGTGTTTGAATTCAGTTAATACTTTCATGTCTCATGGATAAATATTGAGAAGTGAAATGGCTGGGCTGTTATTAATAATTTTATTATCAACTATTTAGGAAACTGCTTCATTTGTATTCAGAGTTCTCCAGAGAAAGAGAGAGAGTGACAAAGATAGATTATGGAAATTCACTCATATGATTATGGTAGCCAAAAAGTCCCACCATATGTCTTCCGCAGTTTGGAGAGCCAGGAAAGTCAGTGGTGTAAATCAGTCCAAGTCCAAAGGCCCAAGAACCAGGGAAGCTAATGGCATATGTTCCAGTCTGAAGCCAAAGACCTGAGAACCTGGGGGGAGGACCAAGAAGTGATGCTGCTATGAGACCCAGAGTCCAAAGGACTGAGAACCAGGAAGCTTTGACATCCAAGAGAAGAAGATGGATGTCCTTGTTCATGCTTCTTCTGCCTTTTATTTCTATTTGAGCCCACAATAGATTTGATGACATCTGCCCACTGTAATGAGGGCACATCTTTTTTACCCAGTCTGCTTATTCAAATGTTAATCTCTTCTGGAAAACCTCATACAGACACACCCAGAAATAATGTTATAGCAGCTATCTGGGCATCCTCAGTCCAGTCAAGGTGATGCATAAAATTAGCCATTACAACATTACTGCCACTTTAACGTACAGTGGCAATGTATGAAAATGCCAGGTCCTCTAACATTCTTGTCAACACTTGTATGGTCAGTCATCTTCATTTTAGTCATTCTAATGGGAATGCAGTAATATCTCATTGTGGATTAATTTGTATTTTCCTCATGGCTAATGATAAAGGATACCTTTACATGTGCTCATTTGTCATCAATATATTTTCTTTAGAGAAGTACTTGTTCAAATCTTTTGTCCAATTTTTAATTGAGATGTCTTCTTATCAAGTTATAATAGTATGCAATTATACAAATATATCACATACATCACACAAAGGATATATATATTATATTGTGAAACGTTTGTTTTGCAAACTTTTCTCCAACGCTGCAGTTTTCCCTTTGATTTTTTAACAGTCTTTTAAAAAGCAAATTTTTTAACTTTGATAAAGTCCAATTAATTGATTTTTCTTTTATAGCTTGTGCTCTTTCTGTCAAATTCAAGAAATCTTTGCTAAACCTAAACTCACTAATATTGTCTCCTAAGTATACCTAGTATCTTATTTCTAAAATAAACTGAAAGTAAATCATGTACACCAAAGAAAGAAGACTGACTATCCAACCCTACTTTGAATTAGTGCCACAGAATCTCTGTTAGTATCTTTAAGCTCTCTGTCCCTGATGGTCCTGCTGACCCAAAAGAATATTCTTTGAAGAACGCTGAAAACTCCATACATAATACAACAAATCCTAAGAACTGGACTAGCATAGATCAGTGGTAACCACTCAATACCCTCTATAAAGGCACCTGTATAGTGATGCCTAATCTATCATCCCATCTTTTACTAATTCTGTTTTTCCTTTTCAAAGACTGTAATAAGGCAAAAACAAGCAAGAGGGCTGACTAGCTGTAGCCAGATAGTGCTACGCCCATGAAGAGAGACTGGGATTTAAACCAACATAATTTGAACATACTTTTGGAGACAAAATGCTGAATGTGGATGGGGAAAAGATGCAGATGTTGAGGTTGAAGAGGGAGGAAGCTGGGAACACTGCATGGGGTGCTGAATGATGAAGCAAGTTCCTAGCCCTGAACTTCTGGGGAAGGGAACATAGCTGCAAATGCCAGCATACACAAAGAAGCCAAGAAGTTGAGTGAGAGCTTATCTACAGCCCATTGTTTTCAGCAGTCTTTTACTGGATCGCAGCCAAAACTACAACATCCAGAAATCCTTGTCTAGTTCCGCTCCCCGCAAAATCAAGGGCAAGAATTCAACAACAAAGACCCAGTACAGAGGCTTAGCCCTCTGAAAACTTCCACAAATGAACCCAGCTGACCACGCTCAATTTAAAACAATTAAACAACACCAAACCTCTCAGATTAGAGGGAATCAGTGCAAGAATTTTGGCATTTCAAAAAGTGTGTGTCCCCTTATCTCCAAATGAGCCCACTAGGTCCCTAGCAATGGTTCTTAACCAGTCTGAAATGTCTGAAATGACAGACATGAAATTCAAAATACGAATGGCAAGGAAGCTCATCAAGGTCTTGGAGAATGTTGAAAGTCATCCCAAGGAAGCCCATCAAGATCTTAGAGAATGCTGGAAGTCATTCCAAGGAAGCCAAGCAATTCAAGAGTTGAAAGATGAAATAGCAAATTTAAGACCTAAATTAAACATTTTAAACTGAAAAATTAATCACAAAAATTGCATAATATGATCACAAGTATTAATATTAACAGCAGGCCAGTGCAGTGAGTGGCTCACACCTATAATCTCAGCACCTTCAGAGGCCGAGGCAGGTAGATCACTTGAAGTCGCAGGTTAAAGATGAGTCTGGGCAACATGACAAGACCCTGTACTACAAATACAAAAAATTAGCTGGGCATGGTGGTGCATGCCTGTGGACCCAGCTACTCAGGAGACCGAGATGAGAGGATTGCTTGAGCCCGGGGGTGGGAGGTGGCTTGCAATAAAACCAAGACCACACCACTGCACTCCAGCCTGGGTGACAGAACAAGACCCTGTCTACCCTGTCTCAAAAAAAAAAAAAGTAGTAGTAATAGCAGAATAAACTGAATAAGCCTAACTGAACAAAGAATCTCAGTGCTCGACCAATTGTTCAAATCAACTCAGTCACACAAAAACAAAAAGAATTTTTTAAAATAAAATATCCAAAAATAGGGGATTATGTAAAGAGAAAAAATCTGTATCACACTGGCATTCCTGAGAGAGAAGCAAAAGGAGTAAGTAACTTGGAAATATATACTTGAAGATATAGTTCACAAAAATTTTCCTAATCTTGCTAGAAAGGCTGGCAGGTAAATCTAGGACATACAGAAACCCCTGGCAATTACAATAAAAGATGATCATCCCCAAGGCACCTCATCATCAGATTCACCAACAAGGCCAAAGTAAAAATCTTAAAGGCAGCTACAGAGAAGGGACAAGTTATGTACAGCGGGAACCCCATCAGACTGGCAGAAAATCTCTCAGCTGAAGCCATATAAGCCAGAGATTGGAGGCCTATTTTCATCATCCTCTAAGAAAAGAAATTCCAACCAAGAACTTGTTATCCTCCCAAACGAAGCTTCATTAGTGAAGGAGAAATAAAATCTTTCTCAGGCAAATGCTGAGAGAATACATTTCAACTAGACCACCCTTAGAAGAGGTCCTTAAAGGAATGCTACACAGGCAATTGAAAGAATGACACCGGCTACCACAAAAACACACTTAAGTAAATAGCCCACAGGCACTATTAATCAACTACACAATCAAGTCTACGTAACAACCAGCTAACAACACAATGACAGGATCAAAATCATACATATCATTAATAACCTTGAATATAAAAGGCCTAAATGCCCCGTACTTTGTTCCTTAAAGTATGCAGAAAGAAATATAAGTGCATTTCTAGTCACGTCATGCCACTACAAGCTATTTATTTAAAAGTGAAACTTTTTGTATATTGTGAACTGATTTGTTTATTTAAACTTTTATTTTGGTGAATTTAACTTTGAGTTTCTTTATATTTCGTGTCACAAAATAAAGTCCTATATTTTTCAGTGTTTATTTTATGAATATTAATATAGCTATTTTTTCTAGAGTGACTAATTGTGTAATATCTGTATTATGTGATCATTTGAAAACTAATAAATATTTTCTTCATGGAAAAAAAAAAAAAAAAGCTATCGTAGCCAAAACAGCACGGTGATAGTACAAAAACAGACACAGAGCAATGCAACAGAATAGAAAACTCAGAAATAAAGCTGTACTCCTATCATCTGACTTTAACAAAGCCAAAAAAAAAAAAAAAACCAACCAATAGACAACACATTCCCTATTCAATAAATGGTGCTGAGATAATTGGCTAGCCATATGCAGAAGACTGAAGCTGGCACCCTACCCTTTCATCATATACAAAAATTAACTCCAAATGGATCAAACATCTAACTTCAAGACCTCAAACTATAAAAATCCTAGAAGACAGTATAAAAAAATACTTTTTCCAACATTGGCCTTGGCAAATAATTTCTAGCTAAGTCCCCAAAAGCAACGGCAACAAAAGTGGGACAATGAGATACCATCTCACACCAATCAGAATAGCTATTATTAAAAGGTCAAAAAAAATAACATGCTGGCCAGACTGTGAAGAAAAGGGAATGCTTACATGTTGTTAGAGGAAATATAAATTAGTCTACCCACTGTGGAAAGGAGTCTGCAGATTTCTCAAGGAACATAAAACAGAGTTACTATGCAATCCAGTAGTTCCATTATTGGGTGTATACCCTGAAGAAAATAAATTACTCCACCAAAAAGACACATGCACGTATGTTCACCACAGCACTATTCACATTAGCAAAGAGGTGGAATCAACCCAGGTGCCCACCAATGGTAGACTGGATAAATAAAATGTGGTACATATATACCATGGAATATTATACAGCCATACAAAAGAATGTCCACTACCTGGGTGACGGTGACGAGATTCATACACCAAACTCCAGCATCACACACTATGCCCATGTAACCTGCACATGTACCTCCTGTACACTGAGGTTTAAAACTAAATAACATATTGCATTAATAATTCAAGTGACCAAAAAATTAGATTTTCTTGAGAGTGTTATAAACAGATACTTGTTAAAAAAAAATGCAACCAATATTTTGTGGGATGGCAACTGTATTTTATATGGGCTTATATTTGAAATTCTTATGAAATAATTATACAAAAGACTATATAATTCTAACATCTTTTTAATGCATTTCTTCTTCAGGAGAGGTTGACCAGAAAGTCCATAAACTCCAACTATAAGGAAGTTCCTCTGGGTAAAGCTCATAATTCGGCAGTTTTGGTCAATAAGTCAAAAATATTCATTTTTTTTTAAATGTTCATTTATTCACCGAATAGCTTTCTTTGTTTCAGCAGGTACACAGTTAATGATGACTGCCTGCTAACTGTCAAGTGTACTTATCTTTAGGACAAATGACTAGCCTGCAGAGTCAAAGTGTCTCTCAATTTCAATTCTAAATTTGTAGAAGGAAAAAACCTAACTGGTTCACCTTCATTCATCCAAAGCACATATGGCCTGGAAAACAGGACCATAAGGTACACGCTTGGCTGACAGGACCCTTCTCTGTTAGGAGTGGGGACAAGAAAGTTCTCCTAAAATGGGGTGGGGGTTAAGCTAGGGAGACATTCCATAATGTGTTCACTACATATATGAATAAATAGGCTTGTAAGGTTAAGATAAGAAGGATGAGCATTTCCAGAGATCCATAATTCGTGAATGCTAAAAAAGAAAGTTAAGCACTACTCTCACACTCTACTGAGAGGTTTCCACCTTTAATTATATATAAAAATATTACATATAGGATAGAAATAATATTGATCACACTGTAACCAAGTAAGGATTGATTCTCCTACCTATTTACTTGCCAAACTGCCATGCCAGACCCCTAATAACTCCAATAGGAATGCCACCATTTTCAAAGGCCAAAAAAGACACCCAAAGCTAGCAAATGAAACGGAGTTTTATTTGGGGGAACTTACTTACAAGGACAGTTCAGTAGCAGTGAGCTGAAGAGAAGAACCACAATTGCTTGTGAAAATCAGTTTATATAGCACTTTTACTTAACATTCTCCCCCCAACAATGTCTACTACAGCCCTCATTCCCCAAGTTATTGCTGTCAGGTCCGTCAAGGGTATGCTTAAAGTAATTGCTGTCAAGCGTGTCTACCATACACAAAGACAAGAAAACTTAAAATATCCTAGAAAAATTGGCAAAGTAAGACTTAAAAACAAATTCAACAGGAGTGTCTGGTTGCAGGTCTGGTATGTAAAGAGCTTAGAAATTTTCAACCTCACCTTACAAGAGAAAACTGAACTAACTGAAAATCAGTAACTTTTCCTGGCTCCACCAGAGAAATGAGGACCCGGAGCAAGTAATCACCCCGAAAATCTGGAAAGACAGGTGCATCCCGAGGATACAAGACTGAAACCTGGTCATGTGAAGCAGAAACCACTGGTGCTATAAACCGGTAGGAACACCTAAGTGGTAATTTTGATAAATTGCTGTAGGCTGAGTGTGAACTAGTGTCAGAATAAGAAACTCCTGGAGCTTTCATCTTAGGGGAAGCCCCACACTTTCATGAGCTTTCTGTCCAGGAAAAGCACCAGGATCCTACAGTGAGGATGCAAGAAATAATCCCTCCTGGCTCTGGCAGTGGGAAGGTAAGAGTAACCGTGGTGGTCTTAGCATAGAATAGGCCTTATTCAAAATCAATCAGGAACATTTCAGCCAGAGTAGGGAGTAATGGACAAAAGGGAAAAACCTATACACCAAAGTAGTACTGGAAGGCCCCAAGACACTGACCCTCAAAAACCTTGAGGCTTAATTGGAAGGTTATGAAATGTTCCCCTCTCACATAGCTTACCCCCATCAAAATAGGGCTCTAGTGTAATGATCTATCACCATTATACTAGGTGAGAGAGCTATAAAACACATAGGACTCTAGAGAAATTTGGGCCTCTAGTACCTATACTACAGCAAACACCAAACATAGCCATCCAGATTAACATAAAACCAGACACCTAAAGGTCTTTTACCTCAGTGGTCTAATTAACCAATACAATATCTAACTTTCATGCAGGTAAAGGGAAATAGGATGAAATATTTAAAATGCTGAAAGAAAACCTTCAATCTACAATTCTATATCCTGCAAAATAATCCTTCAAAATTGAAGGAAAAAGACTCCTCTGTAACTCCAGCACTTTGGGTAGCCGAGGCGGGCGGATCACTTGAGGCCAGGAGTTTGAGACCAGCCTGGCCAAAATGGTTAAACCCCATCTCTAAGAAAAATACAAAAATTAGCCCGGTGTGATGGCATGCACCTGTAGTCCCAGACACTGAGGAAGCTGAGTCGGGAGAATTGCTTTAACCCAGGAGGCGGAGATTGCAGTGAGCCGAGATTGTGCCATTACACTCCAGCCTGGGTGACAGAGCAAGACTCTTGTCTCAAAA
>NW_016107775.1:107020-125064 GCF_001604975.1 Cebus imitator
AAAAAAAAAAAAAAAGAAAGAAAAAAAGACTTCTTCACACAAACGAAAACAGAGACTTCATCACCAGCAGACTTGCCCTGCAAGAAATGTTAAAATAAGTTTTTCAGACAAAGGAAAATGGTATAAGTCAGGGTTTACATCCAGAAAGAAAATGCACTGGGGAAAGAATGAATGAAAGATAAAATCTTTAATTTTTCTTATTTCTAATTGATCTAAAACATCTTTTTAATGTAATAATCATAACAATACATTGGATGGCTATAACACATAGATAAGCAAAATGAATCACAGCAATGTCACAACAGACCGAAGAAATTGAGGATATTCTGTTATAAGGTAACTCTACCCACATGTGACATAGTATAGTTCAAGTTCTTCAAAGGTGGACTTAGATTAGTTTAAAATGTGTACTGTAAACTATAAGTCAACCACTAAGATGTTTTTAAAAGAAGTCATTGATATGCTGACAATGGAGGTAAAATGGAATCACACAAAATGTTCTATTAAAACCAGAAAAAGATGGGGGACAGGGAGAGAAAACAAAGAACAAATGCAACAATCAGAAAACTAATATAGATATGCTAGATATTAATACAACTATATCAATAATCAGTTTAAATATGAATGGTATGATTTGGTAAAGACTTATTGACTTGACTAGGAATTTTAGAAGCAGGTTACATGAGAAGTCTTTACAACCTTTTCCACTTTTCTGTAAATTTAAAAGCAATAAATATTTTAATTATTCTAAAATTAAAAGGTTATTTAAAACAGATATTCAGCTAAAGCCATAGAGTCCGTAACCTTGGTTTTAGGTACTCCTCTCAAAATGCAATGCATTAATTCCAAGAGGATTGGTTTATCCGCAAATCTAATTTTAAAGACATTATTGTCTAGAACAGCACTGTCCAATAAAATTTACTGCCATGACAGAAGTGGTCTTTATGTGGGCAGATCAATATGGTAGCCACAAACCACATGTGGCTACTGAACATTTCAAATGTGGCTAATGTAGCAAGGAAACTAAATTTTTTATTTTATTTTCTGTTACTTTTTAAATGTAAATAACCACATTGTTCCATATTAATGCAGGTGTCTTGTGCAAGTTGAATACAAGTCTTCATTTAAGCAATCAACTCACCCTCCCACCCAGTTCTAGCATTAACATTATATTCGGTGCTTAAGTTTTCATAGTTAGAATTTAATGCTATTATGAATTTATTAAATTTTTTCAGACTTTACCAGATTAACTATGAAAGTATAGTTCTGAAATGTAGTATCAAGAGAGAAGATTAATTCCAATTTCAGAAACATCTATTTAGTCCAAATTATGGACTTTTATTGTTAGAAACTCATTCCTTTCATGTCGACAAAAGTTGCATATGGGCTTCACTGTGCAACTGCAGAATGGATTTCAAGCCATCATCACACACCTTTAAAGCTTCTATCACAGCACTACTATAAGCTTTCAGTTAAAACAGAGCCTGGTTAGAAATCCCTGAAATGGAATAATCCAAATTCCCACTAAAATATCTTTGAAAGCAAAAACAAAGTCAATACACAATAGCACTGAAAACTAGGATCAACCTTATGGAGGAATTTTCATTAGTTACTAGGCCAAAGGATCTGGGTTGAGAAACACAGGTTTTTTTCTTCTATTGGTTTAGCTATAAGACACAGGGATAATTTATCTGCTTAAAATGAGGCCAAAAGCCATCAGTCCTCCAGAAACTACTTTCTACTTCTTAAGACAAGATCTTTATTTACCTGAAAACTGGGTAACTGTTCCTCTACCTCAAAGGAGAGCTTATTGAGGTACCCCAGCAAGTACTTCTCTTTCTTTGCATATTGAGAAAACAAAATTTTTAACAAAAAACTGGGCTGCAAATGAAGGCCGCAGAGATGGGTGTTAATACTTGCTGGCACTATCCCCAAGCAGGACTGTCAGCAGAAGTGGAAGCCAAAATATCTGTAGTGACGCATGGTGTATGGTCTTGTCAAATTAAGTCTGAGGTGGTATCAGAAGAAACTGCCTTCATGAGGTACACGTATTCGGTGTCACGGGGAACTAACCAAGGCAGAAATATCCACACACTTGTTTCAGAAAAGAGGACACCAGGCATCAAATGGAAACTGAACTGGAAATGTAGAAAGCTATAGATTCAACCACAAACTCGATTAAGAGGAAGATGATCTGAAACTCAAAAAATGCTAAGAGCTTTAAAAATTAAAATTTCACAAATGTGGAGCCCAGGGAATGAGAAAACCATGTTAAGAATTAGTTATTCCCAAAGATGTAACTAGAAACACGTAACAGAGTCCATGGTGAGTGACACAATTGAATAAAACTTGTCTACGCTAGCTAAAAACATTTTAAAGGGCCACCTCAATGATATTCCAAGTAAATCTCCACCAACAGAGCATATTCTATGAAAGTGCCCAACTAACAGGCTAAAATAAAGTTCATAAGGCCCTAGGCAGAAAAAGCAAGGAAACTGGCCTCTCCATCAGCAACGATATTAGGCTGGTCTGCAATTTTTTCTTTGCAATAGGTAGTAAGCACACAATGAATTTTTGAAGGAGAAAAGGCTATAAACTAAGGATGCGACCCTGCCGAGTTGTCATTCACATGCGAAGATAGCAAAAACAGTTTCAACTACACAGAGTTCAGAAAACACACCACTGTTAGACCAGTTTTACTTAAAAGGTTAAGTGTAGTTACGTAGTGGAATTCTTTTCCTTCACATTTCACATCCCCATCTCAAACTATAAAAACCACATACCTGCTTCAGCTCAAAGTTTACCTTCCTAGGGAAGCTGAAAAGAGTTTTCCAAACTTCTTTCCTCTCTAAGAAGGGAAGAGCCATGGAAAGGACCTACCTTGTATTGGCTCTCACTACTGGGGAACAGTCGTTGCGCCTCGAAGGAAGAAATGAACTACACTGAATTTCTCTGCTGCCCCTTTTCTGACTCTGTTTTAATTATGTGCTCAGGTGAGCACGCTTTCCTCATTTTCTTGTTCCCAGCTGTAGACCATCAGCTCACAGCCTCCAGGCTGGGTGGAAAAAAAGGCCTGCAGCACACTTTTTCTGTTCATGACTGAGGAGAGAAATTCATTTCTGGGTACATCCTCGGCTTTCTCAGCTTTAATACCGTGGTGGATACGAGACATGGCTCTGGACATCCTCTTTCTATAGAATATTCCTATAAAGCAGAGAATGGAAGACCAAACAATTCAATTCATAGGCTATGTGGCACTAAAGTTCCAGGTACAGTTCAGGTTAGACCAATCAAATACATGTGCAGGAGATTTGGAAAAAGCTGCAGTATTGCAGAAGGCACTTTCTCCAGCTGCTGCTCCTATTTCTGCTGGCAGCAGTCATGAAGGACTTAGTTTTTCTGAGACAGCATTCATAGTCCAGTCCCTAGCTTCATAGTTGTCAAAAGGCAGACCATGGGTCATCCATTTTGCCAGCACGCTTTCAAACAAGTAGGATGTGGTTGTATAATCAGGTGCAGAAGCAGCTTCCTAATCATGGCTGTGACAGAAGGACTCTGGAGCTGGATATTTTCTGATTATTGCAGTGGAGGAAGCTCCACAGGTGACCTGGTCCTGGGCTGTAGCTTGGGAGCCACTCCTGTATATTTCATTTTAAAAACTATTTAATGTCATGTATACACACACACACACATTATTTTTCCTGCTTAAACTAGCAGAAGTGGATTCATTTCTCTGATACTGAAATCTCTGCAGCTGAACTCTGACCAATACAACCAGAGAGCCATGTGCTTGTTCAGGTGTTACTGATCCCACTTGACCCCGTGTCTGTTATCAATTCTTTAGAACTTGGCAGGTGAAAGAGATGAAGATTGGGCTCTCCTAAACCTCCAAAATCAGTCACCTAAGAAGGGGATTAAAATTAAAAACTCAACATTTTATACAATGTTGCTATGTAAAAGGACTGGTGGTGAGCATTGAAATCAGATAATAGTTGACTATACAACATTACTGTAAACATAAGAAAATAAAAATTCATAAATACACAAAATATATATAACCTAATATGTACTCATTTTGCTACTCATATAGCCTAAAACATAAGACAAAACAAATTAAGTTTAGGAATTTAGAACTATTATGGGTCAAAAATAAAAGTGGCATAAAGAATATTAAAAATATACTATTTAATCCTTACTAAAATGAAGATTTTAAATGTGGCTGGAAAGTTATTTTTTTTAGAGTGAACCTCTAGTACGCCTTAGGCATTAGAAAACAAAGCAAAATATGGGCAATCTGTAGAAAAATTCAGAAATAAGGAAACAGTAATTATGGCAAGAAAAAGTAAATTATAAAATAAGGTAACAAAGTATCATACCCTTCAGATCATAAATGTGAATAGTATAAATTTCCCAATTAAATGATAAGATTATAATACACTGCTTACAAAGAAACAATAACAGAATGATTATAATGGGTTAAAAATAAAAGCCTTGTAGAAAAGATATCAAACTCAAGCCAAAATAAAAACAATAAACACCAGAGGTAACTATTAATTTTAGACAAAGGCACATTTAAGATAAAAATTATTAAGTGGGCAAAAATTATCATTAAAAAAAATCAAATCCATAAAACAGAGATATACAATTTCATTTGACAAAACATGAAATAAAAACTAAGAAGCACAAGGAGAAATATATAGGCACATGTCTGCTAGGGAATCTCATAAATTCAAACTCTGGCAGACCATATTGTTGTTACTACAGGAGAACATAGATATTTTAAATAATATGTGGAGGGAGAAAAAACATTTGTTCTTTATAAAAAAGAAATAAACTTTCGAGGAATATTCATCTGCTCCTAGTAGAAAGGAAAAAAAACACTTTCCTTTGAAAGAAAGTTGAATTTAAACCTGTTAAAATGTTTTTAATTTCAGGTACAAAGATTCATGTACATAACTATTAACAATAGTTATCATTTTAGTGCTTACCATGTCCCAAACATTATGATAAGAGGTTTACATATATTTTATATACAACCATGACATAAATAAGTTAAAAACAGAGAATGAAGAATGCTCACTAACCTCGAACAGTCACATGATAAAATATAAGTGGGATGCCAAACTAAATAAGAGTGCATGTATTTGCGTGCGTGTGTGCATACATACAAACAGTATGATCAACCTTTGTAAAACACAAAGTCTGATATGAAACAAAAGCATCCATATAGTAATGGTAGTTTTCTTTGAGTAATGCGATTACAAGTGATTTTGTTGTTCTTTATAGTTTCCTATAGTTTCCAAACTTTCTTTCTAGAATTCACTATTTCATTATGAAAAAAATGAGTTTTTTAAGAAACATATGGAAGTTGCTGATGAATAAAATGTCAACTAATTACAATATGAAACAAGGCCCCTTATGTTGAATTTCACTTTAATAACTTGAAATAGCAACCAGCTGAACGAAACAGATGTCCCCGTCACTGTAGCAATGTTGAAGACATAGTTTAGTGTATCTACCTAGGAGTTGACTTGAACAAACCTATTAGCTAGCTATAGTAAGGAAAAATTTTCAAATAGCACCTTAGCAGAGAAGTTGACAAAACCAAAATGCCACCTTGGTATGTGGCAGACATGTTCTTATACAAGCCACTTTATTGATTGTGGCCAAAGCAATTGTACTTTACGGAATAGGCAAATAAAAAACATTGCAGAAATGAAAGTCTACAAGATGCTTGTATATATGTAGGTGGAAAAAGTTACTCAAAAAGTTTGATACTGGTTAAAAAAATTAAACTATCATACTTTGAAGAAAATTAGTAGCTCACAGACAAAAATGAATAAAGGCTTACTTGGAGAACATAAAACCCATGAAGCTTATGGTGAGATGAAACACATGTTTTTGTGAAATCCAAAATCAACAGGAATAATCACTAGAAAATTGGGAGTGTAGGAAAGTGGTTTTATGCTTAAGAATTTGCATATAAATTATCATCTAATGTTCTTCATCTCCTCCATAAGATCTGACAACTATGTAGATAAAAGATACATGAATAAATGTGCAATAACAAGTGATGCATGATTATAATTTGCCACTCATTAAGTCCAACATATTTGCTTAATTCCTTCATCAGCTCCATGTAGTAGACATTATTAGTATCTCCCTTTCACAGATGAGGTAACTAAGGCTTAACAGAAAAGTAGTGTTTTAATTGTCCAACTAGAAAATCGTAAAACCAGGACTTAGATACAATTTCATCTGACTCCAAACCCCTGCCCTTAACCATTATGCTGTGCTATATAATTAGTGTCAGTAGATATTTATATTGGAATGTCAAATGAATTATTTGTATCAACTTTCCTCATTGTGACTGCCTTTTGCACAATACTACAATTACCTTGAATCTAAATTAATCATAAATTTAAATGTTAAGAGCAAATAGGGTGACTCAGTTAGAATTACACTCCCAAAATGTTTCCAGTTTGTAATTGGTAAGTTCGAATTTTCACAAGAATTAGAAAGTGGAAATGAATGGTCAGCCATGACGCTCAGAAAGTCAGTGTGGGTTGGATGCAGAGATAGACTGGCATGGAGTTGGCAGCAGGTTTCAGTTGGTCCTGGTTCTCTCTCTGCATCCACCTCTTAACAACAACAGTCCCAGGTCCACCACCAGACTCTTGATAGTGAATGCACAGAGGCTTTAGCTACCCAGAGTCACAGCTCCCAACGGACTTTTCCATGAACTTTCCCTTCAGTCTCATTTTGGCTGTTGGAAATCCTTTGCAAACTTTTCATATCAACTGGTTGATAATCCCGCCTCTGGTCCTTCAATTCCTTTTTGGACCTCCTCTTTTCCAACTCCTACCAAACTGTATGAATTCTAATTCCTATAATTAATCCCTTATAACTCATTAATGGTTCTGTTTCTATGATTCAACCCTAACTAATGCAACAAGTATAAACTTTTAAATAAAACCAAAACTTATGAAAATAATGTCAATGAAATATTTTTTTTGTTGTTAGAAAGGAGAGAATATCCAAACCAAACATATTTTAAAGTGAAGTAGGGGCATTTACTAGCTCAGGGAACTTAGTAAAAGGACAAGGATAATTTGGAGCACAGCTTGATCTAAGATCTCAAACCACATCAGCAGGACCGTGTCTCCTCATCCAAGTTCTGCTTCCTTCTGTGTTGGTTTTTTAATCTGGGAAGCCACTCCTATCACGGGGACAGAAGAGAGAATAAAATGGCTGCCAGCAGCCCCAGAATTACATTCTTTTCTTTTCAACCAAAGCAGAAAAGGAGAACTTCTCTCCTCTAACAGGTTCAACAAAAGTCCTGGACCTACATTCCACTGGTCCAAATTAGGTCAAACACCTATCCACAAATCAATGCCTATGGCCAAGAAAAGAGAAGCTTTATAGATGGGCTCTGACTGCAAGACAGGCTCAACGCTGACCAGATGGCATAAAAAAAGGAGAACGGAGGCCTGACAGATCTACCAGAATGTCCACAAGTGTCAGATATCCCTTTTGTAAAACTACATAAGAAATGAACTAAAATGAGGAAATGAACTTAGGAAAGCATCACCCAGGTGTACTTCTTCTATCTAGGCAATTGCTAAATATTCTGCTCTTCTTGGCCATGTAGCACTCACTATAACTTTACCCTGGTGTCTATGACACTGAGAAACATGGGTATCAAGAAATCTACTATTACCCAAAGAATACTGATTAGATCTTGCCTTGCAGAATGTACTTTAAAAAAAAAAATCAGCTTTAAAAAAGTACATTGAACTAAGCATCAAATTTCCAATCATGCTTCCAGACGGATCAGCATTTGTGGTAGGAACTATTCTCAATTTTTATTAAAAATCTCATTTGCCAGTAGGTTCATATATTTTTTAGATGTCTGGCCTAATTTCTTTCAAATCTGTATATATCACATATTTTTCCTGGCTATAATTATTCACTAAGACTTATTAGCATAGTAGTAGCTCCAAGAAACACTAAACTACAAGTCAGCCTGGATTTTTGCTTTTTTGTATTTCTTGACACTCAGGAAAAGTGTTTTGGTTTTTCCCCCTGGAATAAAGCACACATTAGGTTGCCTCTTTTCATCCCTTGAGGATAACTATTGTCATTAGAAGGGAGCATTAGAATAATTCTTAAGTAGCACATCAAAAGGATTGGGTTGTGTTTAAGCAGTCTCCCAATTCTGTGACTATAGTGTAGCAAAACTTCCAGGCACCAGGAAAAAAAAAAAGTTATAACAAATCCTTTACCAGCTGCTACATGTGGGGGGTAAATCAATAACACTAACTGACAATTTTTCATATGAAATTCAAACAGTCTGAAGTTTCCTTTTTCTATTCCCTGAGTATCTGTTCTCTCCACTTCAAAGGACTGTCTGCTGCAGAGCAAGGAGAGGTGTGTTATATACAACGGCACTCCTCCTCTGCTTAAATCCTACCATTCAGCAGCTCTGGGGCTGTCAGGCAATGATAAAAGGGCACATGGCTTTGATTGTTTATTCTTCAATACAAAGGCAGAGAAGCACCATGAACAAGGGCATAAACAAAGGAGACAAGCATGGCTAGGTTCCAACCACTGCTCTGCCATTTATCGGTCTTGTGTGTGACCTTGAACAAATCACCTAACTTCCACATTACTCCTTACCTCATTTTTAAAATGAATATACAGTGGTCTCTTGGCATCCAAGGGAGATTGGTTCCAGAACTTTCCTACCTCCCTATATCAAAATCTGCGGTGCTTAAGTCCCTTACATAAAATGGTGTTGTATTTGCATATAACTTATACAAATTCTCCTGTATACCTATTTTTAAATCACTCTAAATTACTTACAATAGCTAATATATTTTGTATTAGGAAGAGAATGTAAAAAGTATTGGGCCAGACATCAGAGAAATGCAAATCAAAATGACAATGAAATATCACTTCACACCCATTAGGATGATTATATTTAAAAAGACAGATAAAAAAACAGGTCTTGGTGTGGATGTGGAGAAATTTGAACCCTCCCATACTGATTGTTGGAACTTAAAATGGTACAACTACTTTAGAAAACAGTCACACAGTTCTTCAAAAGGTTAGACATAGTGTTATCATTGGCCCAGCAGTCTCACTCCTGGGTGTATACCCAAGAGAAATGAAAACATGCCCACACAATCACTTGTACGCAAATGTTCATAGTAGCACTACTCATACTAGCCAAAAAGTGGAAACAATCCACATGTCCATCAACTGATGAATGGATAAACAAAATGTAAAATACCCATACAATAGAATATTATTCAGATTAAAAAAAGGAAGTACGTATACATGTTACAACATAGATGAACCTCAGAAACATTACACTATGTCAAAGGAGATGGTCACAGAAGACCACATATTATATGATTGCATTTACATGAAATGGTCAGAATAGGCAAAGCTACAGAGAAAAGTAGGTTACTCATTGCTAGAAACCGGGGTAAGGAGAAATGGAAAATGACTGTGACTGGGTATAGGGTTTTGGGGGAGGAGAAGAAAATGTTCTAAACTTAGATAGTAGTGATGGTTGCAGAACTCTGTGAATATACTAAAAATTATTCCCTTGCACATTTTAAATGATTAAATTGTGTGATATGTGAATTATATCACCATGAAGCCATTTTAATAAAAATGTTACACATTGTGTAGGCAGAATAAATTGCCTTTACCCAGAGTGTTTTTCTTTTTGTCACTGTTCAGTATTTAATTTCCCTGGTATGATTTCATAGGCTTGGGGAAGGCCTTTGTATTTCAGAAATATCTCCTGCCCTTAACCTGCTCCTGTTTCACTAGTTTATAAAATTATACCTTATTAATTTCATTGCTTCAGCTGAAGGCTGTGCTTCTAATATTCAAAATAGCTCAAGGAAAGACTTCTCATTGAGCTTTATCAATCATGTGCTGTTTAGTATAAACGAGTTTGTCAGATCTTTTGGTGACATCGGAATTTGGCTGAAGGCTAACAAAATGAGGATAAACTGCCAATGGATGAAGGAAGAGGGCATTCTAATGAAAAGAGGGTACAGAGAAAAGAAGGTTGGGAACACATACATTTTCATATTTTCATCCCTTAATGTTTTTGTTTGTTTGTTTTTGATTTGTTTTGTTTTTTTGAGACGAAGTCTCACTCTGTTGCCAGGCTGGAGTATAGTGGCACGATCTCAGCTCACTGCAACTTCTGTCTCCCAGGTTCAAGTGATTCTCCTGCCTCAGCCTCCAGAGTAGCTGGGACTACAGGAGCATGTCACCATGCCCAGGTAATTTTTGTATTTTTAGTAGAGACAGGATTTCACCATGTTGTCCAGGCTGGTCTCAAACTCCTGACCTCCAGTGATCCACCCGCCTCGGCATCCCAAAGTTCTAGGATTACAGTTGTGAGCCACCGTGCCCGGCCAATTGTGGATAGGTTTTGTTTAGAGGATCAACTCCAGTGTATGGTCAGAAGCTATCTGAAAAAGACTCCAAACCATTCTACCCTCAGCAAGGAGGTATGCTGTGATTGACTAGCTAGCTATCTCTACAATTAACATGGGAGGGAGTAGAGAATATGCATGCCACTCTTCACTGTTGTCATTGCTTAGACAGTCCTTTGTTATTTGATACTTCCCTCTGCCTTATAATCAGACATGAGTTTTACCTACCCAGTAGAAAAACTTACTTCATTTTGGCACACCAGCATAAGCTGCCTTGTTAGTGAGATCATTTGCTAACAATTCTAACACTCTGTACTCTATAACACCATGTGACACTACAATATTTTATCTGTTATTTCACAACACTACCTATGTGACTTAGATCTTCTAACCTCCCTGAATAAGAAAAATATTTTAAAAATATATATACATGACACATTGCACAGCACACACTGTTGGCTTGCTAACCAACATCCATCCACTCAACCCTCATTCTGAAAACAATTACAATGTTGCTTCATTATCCAGCCTTCCCCATGGGTCCAGGTGATTCAGGGGAGGTTGCGGCTACTACAAATCAAAGCCTTGAAGCCAAACTTGACAGTTCTATTCCTCTGCCTAAATTTGGTTTCAGCCAGTAATGTGATGCAACTCTGATGGGAAAGGAGGTTGCCGCTGGATTGCGGGGCATCTGGGAAAGTCTCTCTCTCCCTCTTTTCAAGACTCACAGAAATAGATATTCTCTTCTTTCTCCGGACATTGTTGTGTGTGGATACTATGCCTGGAACAGCTATGACCTTCATGCTGTGAGTCTAAGAATGGTCTATCCACAGAGGAGAGTGAAACAGACACAATAACAAAGAGGCAGAGGCAGAGTCATGACAACCTGTACCTGGGGTGTGCCAACTTGCTCCATCACTGGGCTTCTTAAGAGAGGTAATAATCCTGGTAATAATGCTGGCACTCCTTAAACCCACTTGATTCCAATTTACTGATTCTTCACCCTAGTGATATATGTGGCAATTCCAAACTATAGTTACACCTATATATTTGACAGCCAGACATAAATATTTATGATTAACTTCAATAACACAATCTGGTTCCACTTAGTGTAATAAAGTGATAAGTTATTTCTCAGTTGCCACGGACCCTAAGGTGGCAAGTTTTGTAACCTGAGCATACTCAGATGAATCAAGCATGCAACCATGGGCAGAACCTAAGGGCTCAGAGCAAGGAACGGTGACTGAATTAAGAAGCAAACACCAGATGGCGTGATCCAGGTCCAATCAGACCACGCCCTGTCTTCACCTCATGGCATAGCCCAGTCAATGCACACCTCCTGGCACCACCCCATCACAATATCCAATCAAATCACACTTCATTACCCTCTGACTATAAAACTTGCCCCAACCCCTACCCTGGAAAGACAGATTTGAGCTTGACTCATGTCTCTTTGCTCAGTTGCCTGGTGTTAATAAACCTTTCTTCCTACAAAACCCAATGCTTTGGTATTTGGCTTTCCATTGCACACAGGCAAATAGACACAGTTCAGTTCAGTAACATGTCTCTCTCTCTCTCTCTCTCTCTCTGTCTGTCTCTCTGTCTCTCTCTCTCTTTTTGTCTCTCTTCCTCCCCCTGTGTGTGTGTGTATGTGTATAAATTCAGATGTTCCTTATAACAATTTTATAAAGTAACTATTTTACAGGAATTATCATCTTCAATCAAAATTTAAAGAAACTGAGGCCCAGACATGCCAGAGACCACACAATTGGTTAATGACAGTCTTCATTCATTCATTCATGTCTCTAGACCCTCCAAGCCTGGATCTATGGTGGCATTATTGAGCAACACAATTGTTTCATCCAAGAAAAACCAAATGCATTTTTTGTGCCAGGCATTGATCTAAGGACTGGTGACATACCTGAAGGAACTCTGCTGTCATGGAGCTTCTAGTTTGTAGAAAAAAATATATGCGATAACTATTATGAGAAAATGTAACACAATTCAGGTCAGGTGCAGTGGCTCATATCTATAAACCCAGCAACTTTGGGAGGCTGAGGTGGGTGGATCACTTGAGGTCAGGAGATCAAGACCAGCCTGGCCAACATGGTGAAACCCCCCTCAATCAAAAAATACAAAAATTAGCTGGATGTGGTGGTGGGCACCTGTAGTCCCAGCTACTTAGGAGGTTGAGGTGAAAGAATCACTTAAACCTAAGCGGTAGAAGTTGCAGTGAGCCAAGATCATTTCTCTGCACTACAGCCTGGGTGACAGAGCAAGACTCTGTCTCCAAAGAAAAAAAAAAGAAAATTTTACACAATTCAAACAGTAACAGGTCCTAAGAAGGAAAAGGTCTTAAGAGTGTTGAAGAGAATATGAAAACATATTAAACAGTAACCTAATCTGAACCAGGATGTTCAGAGTTGCCTTCCCTGTGGAGTTGAAGATAGTAAGAAGTTAGTTGTGGGAGGAGGGAAGTTGATTGAAAAGCATTTCAGGGAAGAAGAAACAGTATGTTACATGAGTAAGGACCTAAGGCAGGAAGGAGCTCGTTCTCTCCAGGAAGCAACAGAAGGCCAATCTGCCAAAACATGACGTACATTGCGATGTGGACATACCAAAGAAAAGGCTGACATGGGCCAAGAGTGTTAAGAGCCGGAAGCTACTGAAGAGTTTTAATTAAGAAATGGAATTGGATTTACACTTTAAAAGACTTGGCAAGAGGCTAAGAAGAAGGGGTATTTGAGATTATTGAAGAATAGATAAATGATGGTGACTTAGACAAATTAATTAATTTATACTAAATGCTGCTGCCACACAAATCCTCCCTGCTGTCCAAAGCCCTGTGTAGCTCCTATCCTGGCAATAGCACAAGCCACAAACATTTATGGCATTGGGGTTCAACTACCTTTCAATCCAAGAGAATGAACAAGAGTCACAGAGAAGCCTTCCCCTGGAGCCTGTCACAAAAGCATATGCCTTAACTTACAGGTCACACAGTGTTCTTATAATATTTTTCATGAATTTGCAATACTGGTTCTTTCATATACAGGCTCATGCCAGAGACCCCTCAGACCTGGGTGTAAGGGGTGACCTTGCTGAATAACAAAAGGATTTGTTGTTGGAATTGTTCCATCCAAGATAAACCCATTGCTACATGCATGCTGAATGAATGGATTAAGCTGCTATAAAAACAACATTATTAAATATAAGCCAGTTAAATGCTGAGCAGCAGCTATCACAAATGACAGCCTTAGATTAGAACAGACTCGTAGCCCTTCTTTTTGTTAACAATTATGTGGCAGATTCAGTTTTCTATTAAGCATATTGCTAGTTTGTGACATAACAGTCAACATCGGAGGACAGGGTGAGGATGGGAGGTAGGTGGCATCTCTAGAGCCCACGGGGGAGAAGTGTGCCAGACAGAACCCACCTGCACTGCCTGTTACCAGTGAAAGGTGTCCAGGTTCTTGGCTTTTTGAACAAAGAATTGGACAATATGCACAAACAAAGCAAGGAAAGAATGAAGCAACAAAAGAGCAGGAAATTACAAAAAATGAAAGTACACTCCACAGGGCGGGAGCAGGCCCCAGCAGCCACTCAAAGGCCTGGATACAGAATCTTCTCAGGTCCAAATACCCCCTAGAGGTTTCCCACTGGCTCCTTGGTGTTCACTCCATGTGAATGAAGCGGTGGTAATCAGTCTGATCTCTGGTGGTGGTAATCAGTCTGACTGGTTGCGGAAGGTAGAGGCTGAAGTAAATTTACAAAGTTACACTCCTATGCGACTTCTGATTTGTTGCAAAACTTTTAATTTCCCATCTGCCCTGCAGAAAAGGTCAGGGTTTGCAAAGGGAGTAGCCTCTGGTCTTTTTGTCACTTAGGCTGGAAGGTTAGGGTTTTCCTTTCAATTTAGTTCTAGGAAGTCAGTGTGAAATGGCCTTAGGTTTCCTGCCTCCAGAGCCTATTCTCCTGCCTAATGCCCAAGTGGGCTGTAGCCAAAGCCTCTAGGTGCTCCCCTGAGTGCGCAGTGAGTGGGCCCATGGCCACAGAGGCAGTGGCTGCAGGAGTCAGGGCCTGGGGTTGCCTGAGGGTCACAGAGCCATTGCCCCCATGGTGTGTCAGGTATAGCCATTTCATAGCCAGTGTGAGGAAGGGTGTTTGCCTGCACCCCTTCACCAGAGCTTCCTGAGGCCAGGATCTAGGGGAAGCTTCTCTGGAGTAAGCACTGGATGGGGTGTCAGGGCAGAGTGGAACTGGGCCTGCAAGGGGCAGTCGCTGTCACTGCTGTTCACTCCCTGCAGGGCCCCAAAGAGCACCCTAGGCCGTCATTCTCTGCTCCCCATAACCGTGGACAGGCCCGGGGGCTTCTGTCCTGCCTTGGTGTAGGACATCTGGATGTGGGAGCACCTGCCTGAGGCCCACAGCCCTGTGGCAGCCTCCCGCCTGCGGAGTGGCCCCTCGCCCTGGCGAGCCACTGGCTCTGTGGGCCACAGATTAAGAACTCGAGGCTGCGAGAGAGGATGGAAGATGGCAGCCTGCAGCGCGAGGAAGGTGCTGGGGAAATGACGTCTCTGAACATTAAACTGTAGATCCAAAATTGTTAGCAGTTCTGGTGATTTTGTCTTGAAGTGTAAAACGAAGCAAGGCTAGATGTTTTAAACTTTGGAAAGCCACAGAATTGGACTGAACATGTTGAGCAACAGTTAGAAACTAAGTGAAAATACACCAAATGCGTCATTACTTTCTGGAAACTTTATAATAGATGTTTTTATCATGCTAAGGCACAGATAAGAATAATAAAAACAGCAGCCCCAAGGAAAAGAACACCCATCTCATGTTTAAACAATTGAAATTAACCCTGTAAGATTAAATTGACCTCAAGGTGTTTAATGCATAATAACAAAAACAAAAGTCTGAATCACAAACTGGACCCTGAAATTAAGAGGAGAATGGAACAGAAGTGTCACTGTAGTACATATTAGTCTACTCCTGAATCTCCATCGTCTCTTGTTGCAAAAGTCTGTTGGACTGAAATATGCAACTAATGTGTTCAGTGGTAATGATGATGGTAACAATGACCATGATGGCAACAACAGTAACAGGTCTAACAGAGAAAGGGCATCTCCAAACCCAGACAATGTAGCATGTTCTTCCCTAGCACCTTTCTCTGGAAAAGTAGAAGCAGCACTAAATGAAAATACCTGCAAAGTAGAGCATAAAGCATTCCCACAGGTTCATAGTTAAAGATGGTCACATTTCGCAGGAAAGCAAGAACGAAATTACCAGTCTGGCAATTGTATTGCCAATACACCTCTAAACGGTCATAAAGTGATTTCTCCAGAAATTTTAGTTGATGCAGAAGTTCATTTGAAGATGTCAATTTAAACTGTGGAAGTATATTAGTAGGAACATTCTTCTATTATAGAGTCTATAATTTTTTTTGTTTAGACTTTATCAGGATACAGCTAGAAGAACCAAAAAATGATCCTGAAGATATTACTTTAAATGCCTCTGGCCAAACTAAGCGTGAATGATGTAATGTCTGAAAATTACTGGTAGTATTTCTGCAGATGGTACCAGAAGTTTTTCAAAGGCTGGGAATAAGTCTTCACATGAAAAGGACAGATAAATTTTAGAATAATTACAAAGGAATAAATAGTTTAACAATTCAGGAATAACAAAATATTATTTTAATTTGTCAAACTAGCCTTAATCCTCTAGCAAATATAGTATTTGAAAATATTGCCAACATTAGTATAAGGAATCATATTTCTAATTTTTCTAAGAAAATTCTCTTTGAAGAAGCCAATAGCAGATGCATTGCCTGTGAAGGAAGCATCAAAGGAAGCCATAAGCAAAACAAAAATTTGCAATATGTACTTTGAATCTAAAATACCACCTTGAAACAAATGAGATACCAATGTTTTGATAATGAGAAATCAACAAGAGAGCCAGGCCATTTCCATTAATCCTGTAAAAATATTTAGTAGTATATTTACTACCTCTAGCTAAGGGAGGCATCCGTTGCTAAAGAGGACCTAGACTGCCTAAATGAAGGAACATTTCTTAATGATGTTATCACAGATTTTTATTTAAAGTAAGTTACTTTTCCATTAAGCTCTTAGCAAAAAAAAAAAATAAATAATAATAATAATAAATAAATAAAGATGGGGTTTCCCTCTGTTGCCCAGGCTGGTCTTGAACTCCTGGCCTCAAGCAATCTGCCTGCCTTGGCCTCCCAAAGTGCTGGGATGATAGATGCGAGCCACCACACCAGGCAGTTAGCAAATCTTTACCTTCTATCATATTATGTACATTCACTTTCTGGTATCAAACTGGATTTTGAATTCTAACACTGCCACTTACTATGTGACATTAGGGAAATTTATCTGTCTCTACCTGTGTTTCCTCATTTTAAAAATGCAGATAAGAATAATAGTATTTACCTCAAAGGGTTATTGTGAGAATTAAATGTGATCATACATTAAAGTCCTAGGGAAAGTGCCTGGCACACATGAAGCATTCAAAAATGCTAGCTTATTGTGTTATTGTAGTATTGTAAGACTTTAGACAATTGTCACTATCCTAGATTAGGTAATAATGTGTTAACCGTGTACAAAAGCATGATTTCATTAATTTCTTTTAATAAAAATACTCTGACAAGAAAAAAAATCATATCATCACCACCATCATCACATCTGAAAATATACTTATTATCTTATGTGGGGGTATGCTTGTAGCCAATCAAAAACAGCTATTAAGCCATGGGACAAGTTATAAAAAAGGGGAATCAGAACTCTGTCCTTCTTGCACAAAAGCAATTGTTATCTGATTAATCAAAAGATTGCTAATAACCTCAGCTCTCCCATAATATTTAAGGCACAATTTAATATACACATGAATAACTTCAGAATGCAAATTTAGTTTTGCTATAATCAAGTTCTGCTCACAAATTTTAGGTCAATGAATTCTTGTCTACATTGTCAAAACTGCAAACAATTTCACACTGCTGTGAAGACAGGTTTCTATGAGGTGACAGAGTTTGATAAGTCAATAACGGAATAGCTATGCTTAAATCTTGCCTGTTTGGTAGTGGGGGACATTAACATAAAAAATCAAATTTGCAATTCACCAAGAAGAACATGGCCTGTATTGTGAAAGGAATTTATTATATTATGATCTAATCCATCTATAATTTTTCCTTTAAAAAAGAAAAAAATGAACTATGTTTTAGGTAAAATGTGGCATTAATTAACAAAAAAATTGGCAGAAATTGTAACATACCATGTGAAGTCTGAAAAATTCAAAAGATAAAACTATCCACAAATATCTCAAACCTTTAAGTCAATGACAGAAGACAAGGAAACATATAAGCAATTCATTATAAAATTCCGAGCAAATGATCTTTTTTTGTAAAGCTAGTAAATATAAATATGTAACCAGTCCTCTGACTCACTTTCCAAAATCCTACCTCAAGTAATTATATCTCAAAATCGATTCTTACCAGTTTTTTTGGAGCTTTCCACTTAGTTTTATTTTACCAATTTTTTTTTTTTTTTTTTTTTTTTTTTTTTT
>NW_016107775.1:125169-136333 GCF_001604975.1 Cebus imitator
GGTTTCACCATGTTGACCAGGATGGTCTCGATCTCTTGACCTCGTGATCCACCCGCCTCGGCCTCCCAAAGTGCTGGGATTACAGGCTTGAGCCACCGCGCCCAGCCCCAATTTTTTTAAAAACACTGATAGTGTTTTGGGGTGTCTAGGGAATATTTCCCCTTTGCCCTCTAAACGTTCACTGAAAAATCAACTCACAAAAAGGCTATCAAGCTATGATTCATGGTATAAAGAAGGAGAGTAATTGGAGTCTCCGTCTTTTTGTGAGTTGATTTTTCAGTGAAACTTCAGAGGGTGAAGGGGAAATTTTCCATTAGCCCCAGCTGCCAGGCATTGTGAGCAAGATGGCCAAAGCTTTGCTCTTCTGGAAGCCTCAGTGAAGAGAAGCCAGGACCCAGCAAGTTAGCATAGGGTAGGAATTTCTTACCAGCCAGGCTCCCACACTCTCTGTATAATCCAGCTGAGAGTATGGGAAAAATCACCTTTCCTCTGCAAAATTATGATTAATGAGAGAAAAAGATTTGTGTTAACTAGTCTTGGTGTAGCGATTCTGGTGTACTTTTTGGTACTTTGCAACATTAATATTTGCATTGCTTGAGCCTTTTCTTCCCAGAAATAGTTATTGTATTTGTTTTTCTGTGTTGTTCTGTCACAAAGAGGGGTACCAAATGAGGCTCCCCCTCATCATATGTTACATTTTTGAGAGCTTGATTTGTAACCTTGTGGGAGTACTCTCTCTTGGTCTTGCCATCCAAGTGGTGTAATTTTTAGGTCACATCAGGTAGCCAGTCTGAGAATAGTCCAGAACCTGAGACTTTTTATTCTGAGTGTGTCAAGCTCTTAGGAGAGTTTGTCTACCTTAGCCTGTTTGGGGGAATCTTTGAAATTGCTTCTTCTCTGAAGAGACTATCAGATTGAGTCATTATTGGAATAAGTACACTGTTGGAAATTCTAATTAATCAGTGGCCAAAAGATGGATCCTTTAAATTACACAGCTTCCTGAATTTCAAAAAGAAAAAGAAGAATTTTAGAGATTACTTATTCTAAATGATTGATGGGAAGATTAAAATAGAAGACACATAATAGTGCAAAGGCTAGCCTTAGAAATTCTATTGACTACATAGCAAAAATCTGACCTAAAACAAAGTTAAAATCCTTTGCATTCTCAAACCACCTGCTTTAGTTTCTCCATGGGAGTAACAATAAAGGCCACTCCACTTTGGAGTGACCTAATAGTTAAAATTCTGTGCTTTCACTGCCATGGCTGGGTTCAATTCCTGTTCAGGAAACTATTCCCTCTTGATTTTGGATAAATGTGTGACTTTTAACTTTTCATGGTACCCATTTGTTATTGATCCTTTTCCCATCCTTGGACAGCTTTTGATTTTATGTCTTTTTATATCTGTGGAAGGCACGCAAGGGTTTTGGCTCTTTTTGTGTAGACAGGCAGCTAAGAAGCTGAGACCCTAAAACGTATTCTAGAGAAAGTTTCCTATCTATGAGCTGTCTTTAGAATGATTCTGGATATTGTGAAGACTGCTTTACACCTCTTTGAAGACACTTCTTTCATCCTTGGTTAAGCTGTAACCTTATTTAAGGCTTGGCTTTAAAAGATACTTTCGGTTTAAAAAAAAAAAATTCATAAGCCAGAAATATCAGTAGTTTGTCTTGGATAATATCTGACAATAAGAGACTTAAAAGGATTTTTTTAAGAGCTCTATGATTAAAAGTTATTGAATTAAAACCTGATATTCAATTTATATATACACATACACACATACTGTATGTGTACTTACATGTAAATATACATACATACATGTATACATATACATATATCCATACAAGGCCTTTCTGTTCTTTCTGTTTGAATTGTTTTTAGAAATTTTATTTTCAGTGGACTAAAACCTTTTTTTTTTTTTTTTTTAAATTATGTGTTTGGTCCCTCTGCTTTCTTTCTTAAAAACTGTTCTTCCGCCTCCTTAATCCTCCTTTCTCTTTGCCATCTTTGGTACAAATAAAAAGACCCAAGGCAGAATTTTAATGACTCACACCCCTTAAGGAACTCAGAAAAAAGCACCACCCAGCCCCTTTCGGGGGCTCTTCGACTTTCCTTATAGAGTTTCAGAAGTCATGGACAGTCTCCTGTCAGGTCTAAAGCTCTGCTCTTTTATACTGCATTACCTGATCTTTTTTACTATGGGGAGTATCAGAAAATTACATTTTACTGTGAAAAAAATAAATTAACTTTGACCTTTGTGTGTGTGGTGGCTGGCAAGTCACTGGTGAGAGCTGCAGTTGTTTACAGTAAATAGTTACTAACACCAGGTTACTCTTATCTTTGCACATTTAAGTAAGAAAGGATGCAGTTTAAACACTTAGAGAAATGTCTTTGTAGCCAAGTACACTGTGAAAGTGTTGTAAGGCTGGGTCACGTGGCACTTTCCTCTTTGGGGTAATCTGATATTCAATGTAAAAATGAAATCCTTGATTTTTAAAGTTTAGATGTTCTGCTTTCCAATTATGCCTGCTTTTCACATATTTAAATTATTAGGCCCTAAAAACTGCAAATACTTTGTTTGCCCTGCTTCTTAATGGGCTCAGCCCTGAGTTCAGTGGTTCAGTTGGAAAACATTAAATTAAAAGCTACCTATGTAAATGAAATTGTTCTCTTTATGCAATCCTTTGGTAAATTCCTATGATTTTGTGTTACTTTGGAATTCATTTTTAATGTTCCTCTAACACAACTAAACACTTTCTTGAAAAAGCTCAAATTCTCTCTCTTTGCTTTGAGATGTAAATTTACTGCCCCTTTTCTCTAAAACTTGATAGGGTCTTCAGCCATAACTTGATCATTTACAGAGGCACAATTTAATCTCACTGTCCATTTAAACTGGTGAGTTTTAACTGTCTCATGGCTAAAATTTTAAAAGCAAAACTATAACATCTTTATTAATGTTTGTCTATATCTGTGTGTACATGCGTATATGTCTGTCTATATACTGTCTTTATCATATTAAATTAGCTTATAAATAAACAAGTTCTCATAAACTAAGTAAAAGTATAAATTACTTTTCAAGTTCATGTGACTTTATTAATCTTCAGCAAATAAAGATAGTTTTTAAGTTGTTGGTAAAATAAAAGCATCTTAATAATCTAATATAGACATTTTTGCCTGAATCTATTGGTTAGACAGGTTTATACTGTTTCTACTATATTTTAAGGTAATAGAACTGTTTATATAAATATATACTTTAATCTGTATATATATACATATATATATATATATTTTTTTAATCTATGAGCTTATATATTTGGATTTCAACCTTTGAGTCTGGTGAGGCCTAGGGATAACATCCAGCCTGTCCTCTGGTATGGCTGTGCTTCCTGCCATCCTGGGATAAATTAGATCCCCCCGATCATTTTCCTTTGCCCTGGGTTCTCCATCTGACACACGTAATTAAAATTGCTTACTTCCTAGATTTTTCAAGGAAAAGAAGGGTTACGAAGAGCTAACATTGTAATTCATATATGTAATTAAACTAAATAATTCTTTTTATAAGTGTACTTTAAAAGTTGGATGTGTTTTTGGTAAAACAAAGTTATAAGAAGACATAAGAATGTAGTTTGTTAAAAGAAAAAAATTGCCTAATTAAAAATGTTTCCATTGTTTTAAATTAAAAAGTGAAAAATAAAACTAAATAAATATTAAAAGTTCAGGAAATTAAAAGTGGGAAAAATCATAAGAGGTTTTAAAGGCTTATAAAACCTTATTTTATGCGGTCAAAGCTATTGGGAGTAGATAGATTTGTTTTTAAAATGTTGTTAAAATTAGCTTAACATTAATAGTACATTGATACAAAATTGTTCTCTTTTGAACAAGATTTTCTTGTAGTATTAATAAGAGTAGTGAAAGACATTTGTTTACCTTTTGAGTAAACTATAAACATAAGAGGGGCAAGAAAGTGATAGATTCAGTTTGCTTCATGGTATCTTTATAAGGTCTTAATATTGTTTGGAAAACTGAGTCTTCTATCAGAGAGTAAAGATTGCTGTTTTTTGAAATATTTAAGTTATTGCTTTGGCTAAATCAATACTTTATTTTACAGCATGACCTGTATATTATATTGAGCAACTGTGTTAAACCTTTGATATTCAATACTTGGTAAAATCAAAATTTCGATTTCTAAATACCTCAAGCTAATTTTTTGGATATTAGGGCACCTGGAAGTCCAAGAGAGACAATACAAGGTTTATTTGGTATGTTAAATCATATATAGGAATGCCAACTAAGAAATAGTGTCTAACTTTTGGGGAGGTTATATTTGTATAAATATGTTATCAATGTGTGTTCTAAAATTGCATGTGATTCCTAAAGTTCTGATAATATGCCTTAATATATTTATAAATAATTATTATATTAAATTGTTGCATACCACAAAAATAACCAAATTTTCTTGTAAATTGTGTTTTTAACCATAGCTAAGACTTTTGTCATCCACAGTCAATTACTGTTTTATTTGGATTCTCCTCAAAAAGTACTTTATAATCAGATACAGACCAAAACTTGCTTCTTCTTTAAGGAAATTCATGGAAAGGACTCTTAGGAGTACTCTTGAATACAGTTTTCTGATAATCTTGGAGATCACACTATTGGACTAGCAAAAAAACTTCTAGGATTCTAGTAGAAAAGCTAATGCATTCATGAGAAATGCTAACCCAACATCAAGCAGACAAGAGTTAATTGCCTGCAACTGAACTGAAAGAGAACTGAAATAATTTTCTGTGACCTTTTCGACTGAAATATTGCTGATTCTTCCTATGCTTTGTTGAACAGAGTCAAGAAAAGTCTTTTTTTTTCCTTTTAAACTTTTTATAGCTTATAACCAATTTGGCAAAGTATACTTTCATAAACAAAATCAGAAGAATTTATCTTTCTCTCTATTTTATTTCTCCAAAATTTGGAAACTATTTGTAAATATTCTTAATTTACTTGGTGGGCACAGTGGTTCATGCCTGTAATCCCAGCACTTTGGAAGGCCAAGGCGAGTGGGTTACCTGAGGTCAGGAGTTTGAGATAAGCCTGGGCAACATGGTTAAACCCCGTCTCTACTGAAATAATACAAAAATTAGCTGAGCATGATAGCAGGCACCTGAAATCCCAGCTACTCAGGAGGCTGAGGTAAGAGAATCACCTCAGGAGGCAAAGGTTGTAGTGAGCTGAGATTTTGCCATTTAACTCCAGCCTGGGCAGCAAGAGCAAAACTCAATCTCAAAAAAAAAAAAAAAAAATTATGGCAATATAATTACTTGTATAAGTTCAATAATTATCTGTTTTGTTTTATAACTAGATACAAATGGAGACACTAGTTATTTCACCAGGGCTTAACAAAAATGCCACATTTTCAGATATGCCCAGACTGCTTTGAGAAATTGATGTTGACTTTATTGAGCCAATAAAGCTTTCCTTGGAAAGACTATTCTGGTACCTTGTCCACGTGGTTTCTTGACAAGGTTCCTCACCTATGGTAAATAAAGAATGTCAGTTTCTGACAGGCTCAAGTTATTTTGGGACCTTGAAAGAGAGGAATTTAACCAATTTATCTAAGTATTATAGATACAGTAGGGCAAATCCTTGGCTTGGCTTTTTAGCCTTGAACCTTATAAAAGACTAATCTGAGATTTCTTTTGAAAAAGTTCCGGTAAAGCCAACTCTAAAAAAGCCTATATTGTTTAGTCACTATTCTCAGTGAACTTTATGCATATAATCAAGACAAATATATGCCTACAATTTATTTTGCAAATGAATTGGTCCTACTATTTGTCTTTGGTAGAAATGGTGGACTGGAGAGAGAAAAGTTATGTTTTCAGGAGAAATCTATAGTACACCTGTTATTAGAGTCTAGCCTTGTCCATTGCTTTTGAATATATATTATTTGCCTATAAATTTGGAGTGGATCTTGAATTCGTTCATGTCTGCAAGTATTTGAACTAATACTACTGATATTTCCAATTTATTTCCATTTTTCTGACTTGGAATCACTAAAATTAAAAGTACTTTTTCCTGAAGCCCTGGAAACTGAAGGTAGAAACCTTTGAAAAAAATCATCACAGCAACCTATTATATGAAAAAGCTCTGTGCCTGTTGATATACAGACTGCTCAGAAAGCTCACTGGAACACCCGATACAACTGCAAACCAGGAAAATGTGTCGGCTTGCCACTATCTGCTCTCACTTCCTGAAGATTCTTCAAGCCCAACATCTAAAAATCTTCATGATTGGCTGCCATCTGGACTTAAACAATGAGTTTATAATTTGTTCTAAACACATTTGTTTTTATTTGCAAAGAAATATCTCTTAACAAATACCTAATTTTGCTCAGATCATATAGAGGCCTTACTTTGGTGGAAGCCCATCTACATCACCGCCTGAAATAAAGCACAGATGTTAAATGTTTAGTTGGGCTAGCTTATTCATGGAATTGAAAAGTTCAGCTACTTATAAGACAGTCCACCAACTCAATTTCTGGACTGTAAACTTCTTGGAGAAGTTTCAGACTGGGTAATCTTGGGACTCAGAAAGCAATAACCCAAAATGAAAGCCTCAGAATCAACCTCAAAAGAAATTTTCTCTGACCTTTCCCTGCCCTCCTGCCTCTCAGCCCCATTCTCCCTCAAAGCTAGACATAGGAATCAGAACCCCTCTTCCCCAAGGTGGGTTATAGCAACCAGAATCCCTTTTTCTCAAAGCCAGCCAGAAAACCTAAAAATATTACTCTACACTTTCGCTCTACATTTCTATGTAAAAACTACTCATAAAAATGTATCTGACCTACCTGTTTGACTGTAGGTCATAAGACCCTCCCACTCAAGAGAGGTTCACATCTACACCTAGAGGAAAAAGTACATGTTTAGAGAGGCCAAGAACAATCTGGACAGACAGGTCTTGCTGGGTTTCCCCACTCAGTATAGTAACATTAGATCACATGCTTTTTGTTCAATTATGTTTCACATGGATGTCCATACTTTGCTGAACCTTAGTATAAAAATAGACAATTTTCCCTCTATGTTTGGGTCTTCCTTCTGAAGGCTTCTATGTGTATACATTAAATGAATTTGGAAGCCTTTTCTCCAATTAATATGTTTTTTTAAAGTTGATTTTTCAATGAGTCTTCAGAGGGCCAAGGGGAACTTTCCTTTTGGCCCCTATAGTTTAAATTTGATAAAAAATCACAGGTGGAAATGTTTTCTTTCATATACCAAGCACTAACTGGTCTCTTTTGGTTTTTAATTTTGTTTGGGTTTATAGTGTTTTGTTTTATTTGCTACCTAAAAGGCTTTGTCAAAGCAAGCATTAGAAGGTGATTCCTACCTTTTCTGGGATACCAGATGCATCAAACTGTTTTTAAGTTATCAGAACTGTTAAGAGGAAATAAGATGTGAAATCTCCTTTTATGCCACCATCATCAGTTGTGACCACAACAGAAAATCAATATATCTTAAAGCCCCTTTGGTCATCATAGTCTTCTCTGTCCTTTAATCTCTTTATTCTAACCATGGGTAGTATTGGCTATGGTTTACTTTTCTTCCAAAGATAAAAATATTTAGTTCAAGGCATCTATCCTGAGATGGCATAAGCAAAGAAGGCTTAATATTCAGTGGTCTAAATTGCTGGTCCCCAGAGAAGAAATATGCCTCAAGTCTTCACTAAGGTTAATACATCTGTCTGTAAAGGAGAAGGCTCACAAAGATAGGACCTACTTCAATCACTCCAGAAAACGCCTCCTTGAGATTGAAATCAGTTATGGTCATCAGTGACCAACGATAACAAGCTCAATCACAGTGTGTGTGGAATAATATAAACTAAAGTAACACCAAAAAGAGAACCAGACTGTGGTATACAAAGTGTACCTTGACTATAATGGCTAATTGTTAAGAAAAATCCTTCTCCTGTGAACGAGGAACTCAACAGCAAGCCAAAACCTAATCCCAAGCAACCTTTTTAACCTATAGTCAGGAACAACTGGGAAAAAAAAAAACAAAAACAAACCTAAAACATGAATATGGCAAAGTGAATATTTTGACTTCTGTTGCAGCTGTATGTATTAAAAAACAAGTAAAGCTACTACATCAGTGTCCTTTGTTTAATGACACCAACTGGACACCTTCCATAATATAGGGAAGATAATGGATCTTAAAAGGTACAATCAAAGGTAGCTTTAACCATCAAATTCACTACTCAAAGTGTAGAAATCTGTCACAGATCTTAAAAGCCAAGCACATCCAGTTCAAGGAAGAAGATTACAGGTGTCTAGAGTCTTATAAAATAGTGTTATTAGTGAGAGATACAAATTAGGAAAATTATCAAGAACTTTCACAATGAAAGACTAAAAGAAACTTAAAAGATTCAAAATATACTAAGAATAAAATATAACAAAAATAATGACAAAGTGAGATTTTAAAAACTAAGAAAAAAACTAATTCCTGAATAAGAATTAAATAATATGTTAAAAATAATGAAATACGAGATGAGATTTAAATGGAAAAGTCTCCATACCAATAGAATTTTTAAAACTAAAAACAGGAATACAAAAGATGCAATGACTTTTTAAAAATTTGAGTTTAAAAATGGAAAATTAAGTGAGATTAAGGTTTAGAAACAGAATTAAGGACTTGAAAAGTGAATAATAGTAAAACAATTAAAAAGGGGGGGAATGGAAGATTATTTTGAAACAATGAAAATATGTTAGAAAATTAGAAAAATGTGAAATAAAAAATTATACAAAATTAAAATAGGAATAAAATATGTAAAATGCTGTTAATAATAACCAACATTTCTTGAGTGCTTTCTGTGGATATATTAAAGTTTCTTTCTTCTTGTATGTACTATAATTTCTACTCTCTGAATGTTGTTCTTAAGTGACCTTTGGTTTATTACCTTTATTGTCTCCTCATTTATATAATGGGGATAATAATGGTATCTCCTTATATGGCTCTTGTAGGGCTTGAATGAGTTAATTCCTATAAAGAGCTTAGAATACTAAGCATCCCAGATTCACAAGGAGGAAAAATAGATTCTATCTCTTAATGGGGGAAGTGGCAAAGTCACATTGCAAAAGAGCAGGTGGGATGGGAGATGTTGTGGCCATCTTTGGAAACACAATCTGCCGCAGCAAGAACATATAAGAAATGTATAGCAGTGGTTACCAGCAGGAGTGGGTGAACAGTGTGAGATGGGGTAAGAGGAAGACAGGGGAAGAAATATGTAACTTTTTGTGTACTTAAATTTTTTAAGCTAACCTAAAAAACCTGTTTTAAATAAGCCATTTTTTTTAAGTACAACAAATGCTGATGAAATTGACACAGTTTTCCTTGAGTTCATTGGTTTCATTTTTTATGCTCCCTAATCTCCATGCCCAGAGAAAACCTCACTTCACCTTCAAGTTTACATTTCCAATACTATAACTAAAATTCCACCAAGATATTCTTGTAAGGTTGGCCCACTCTTTTGGAATTACATCACAGTACAATTATCAAGATCACAGTGTGTCTTCATCCTGATATTCTTGGTCTATTTCCTATATGTTACAATTTGAGATGGAAATTCAGGAGTTTTTAATAATCTTCTTTATAAAATAATGTCATATATATTTTATAAACATATATAATTTTAAGATACTAAAATACCCGCATACTTAAATATATTTAAGCATGCAACAAACATATTGCCACTATATGTTATTAGTATCTGGAAAGATTGATGCCTATCTTCCCTTTTCTCAGATAAAACTTTGAAAGGAACCCCTTTTAGGTTTAAAGAGCTCCTAATACATTGTTCATACTTTTAACCTGCAGAACTCAGGGCAATCCTAGCCTTCCTCTGCTCCCAAAACGTATAAAACAAAACATCAAATAGAAAAGCACAAAAGTTCTCACATTCCTTTCATGGTAACAGAGTGGCCAAGGCTTGTTATTACTCCCCAGATAGTACTAGCTTCTGTCCTCCCAAAGCCACTTAATCCTGCTCAGTTCAAACATCAAGTCCCCTGGGAGAGTGAGCAGAGCCTGTGAGCTCATTCTGAGGCCTGTCATTGTCTTTTCCAGCCCTGCCTCCCAACAACCTCTGCCGACTCTATGCACACGTTGTTGGAGGACATGACACGTGTTTTGATAGCTGAATCTCTGAGCCATTTTTTTGGGTCAGAAATCCTCTTAACAGGCTTCGTAAGGATGTCCTGGAGAAAAATAAGCAAGTAGAAAATCAGGCCAAACAAGCAACTGTTGCATAACAGAGCATGCTCCACAGGATCCATGTCCAGGATTTGGAATGAAATCCCACTTTGACTTTTTAAGTAAGATCTGAAGTCACATATATGCATTTTGACTTTAGTGACATCATGTTATCCTTATTTCAGAACACAATGAATTGGTATATTACATGTTAACATAAACCTTTCAGTTAAAGTAGATGTATAATATCATTCGTATGTACAACATCAATTAGCATGCTGAGGAAAAGTTTTGGGGGCCTGGGCTTTTTTTTTTTTTTAAGTGGAGTTTTTTTTTTTTTTTTTTTTAATACACATAACTTTTTAAATGGACTCTCACTTTGTTCCCCAGGCTGGAGTGCAGTGACACCATCTTGGTTCACTGCAACCTCTGCCTCCTGGGTTCAAGCAATTCTTCTGCCTCTGCCTCCTGAGTAGCTTGGATAACAGCCATCTGCCACTATGCCCAGCTAATTTTTGTATTTTTAGTAGAGATGGGGTTTTACCACATTGGCCAGGCTGGTCTCGAACTCTTGACCTCAGCCTCCCAAAGTACTTGGATTACAGGCATGAGCCACTATGTCCGGCCAGGGTTTTTTGTGAAAAACAGTAACTCAGCCTACCACAGTGGCTCACACCTGTAATCCCAGCACTTTAGGAGGCCAAAACGGGTAGGTCTCAAGGTCAGGAAATCAAGACCATCCTGGCCAACATGGTGAAACCCTGACTCTACTAAAAATATAAAAATTACCTGGGCATGGTGGTGTGCCCCTGTAGTCCCAGCTACTTAGAAGGCTGAGACAGGAGAATTGATTGAACTCAGGAGGCGGAGGTTGCAGTGGGCCAAGATCGTACCACTGCCCTCCAGCCTGGCAACAGAGTAAGACTCCATCTCAAAA
>NW_016107775.1:136958-142675 GCF_001604975.1 Cebus imitator
AATAGGTTAACCAGGAGAAAGGTCATGGCTTGTCTGTTGTAATATAGTCTGATCATCCAAGATGATTGATTTCTTAAAGGAATCCATATCCATGATTCTGCCACCCTGCAGCCATCTACAAGGTAGCTTGTGCTTCCAAGGTTGTTGAATCCTTGTGGTCCTCTTAAGGAATCAAGAAATTCAATAGTCTCATTTTTTCTGTAAAGTAAATTTTCTCAGACTCCCTTTTTTAAACAAAAGCTGTAAAATGGAAGTTTTAAGTCAGAATAATTTAACAATACCACATAGTTTTGCATATCTTCAATGCCATTAGCTCCATTCTGGAAATAAAATTAAGGAAAATAAAATCAAGAAAAAAATCCTCTACCATAAAAAACCAACCTCTTCTCTTCCCCCATCTCCTTCTCTTTGAAAAAATATGTGGTGGCAAAAGCTAAACACACTTGGCTCTTGATCCAGTCAAAACAGAGCTAATGTGAAGAAACCGCTGGCTGTTTTCAACTGCTTGGTGTGAAAATATGAGCCATTCTATGACTTCTCCACTCTCATCCAGTGCAGTCTTTCTTCCCTCCCACACCAGATTCTTTCTTCCTCAGCCCATGAAACAGAATAATGTAAGATTCCTAATATTGCCCTAAAATCAGTGAAAGAAATAAGCATTGAGCTTGTGCCACACAGTGGCTACTGATTTATCTTCCTCCTCCAATGAAATACAACAAGAAAAATCGACCACAAATAGAGAAAAGAAAATAATTCCTTCATACTATGCTATAATTTTTTTCTGTCTAACTTGTTCTGACCTTTTTTATAACCACCACCCTCCACCACCATTGTTACTTACCTCCATTACTATCAGTAATTATTTAGCAAGGAAAAACGAAATTTTAGTTCAATGCAGTATCTTTAATTTGGCCTAATAATTTAAGCTTTAGGCCTTTCTTTAGGTAACTCAGTCTCTGTTTATATGACTTCGATAAATTGTCCAGTTTCATTCCACCCGTCCTCTCCTCCTCTTCAAGATGGCACCAGGTGAAGGGGACAGGGTGTGACACACGAGCCAGCAGAAGTTGGGAAAAGGGACCTGAATCCACCAGTCATCTCTGCAGAGCCACTTGTCTGGTCTCCTTCTTGTAGTATACTTATAGTAGGTCAATATTTTGTTACATTTATTTTTCTGTTTTTGGTAAGAGGAAGATGTCTTGCTGGTTCTCAAAAGTAAAGCCCTTGAAGTTACTCCTTACCCCTAGTCTTATAGTACAGAACACTGCTGCCTTGTGACTCCAGCACTCTCTGTACCTCCATATCCCTCCCCAGGGCACACAGACATTTCGACATCCCTTTACTAATCAGCCTATCTGAAATAGCTGTATTAAACTAACCCAGTGTGATCAAAACACAATTTTTACTTTTATTTCCCTTCTTTTAAACACTTTTAAGATTAATAAAATCTCTTTCCATCCCCGTCCTCCCCATAGATGTAAAACTTTCACACATATAAGCAATTCTTCAGTCATTACAACTCAAAACACTTTCTGATTTGGTAAATTAAGGTAGTCCAGGTGATAATCAAAACTCTAAACATGACTTTAACTAGTCTTCCCTCTGCTCTCCCCTGCTGGGGCCTAAGCTGGCAACTTGCAGTGGGAAAGGTCAGAGTACTCCTCTCTTACTAAGCTAATCCTACTCTTCTACCAGCGTGATCAGCAAGATGCAGAACTGGCCCCACAGGGAGAGAGCATTAAAGGAAAGGGCATGGACAGTGGCAGGTCTGTTGTTGCATGATAAGGGGGCCTTCTGGGAAGTGTGTTTAATACTGACTCTTCCTCACAGAGGCTTTTATGGGTTCCTTAGAGAGTGTTCTCATTGGAAACCTCCATTTCTGGCCACACTGACATGTGGACACCTGCCCTTCCTGAGCCCCTGGCTTTTACAGTGCTCCACTCAATTTTGGACTCTCACTACTAAAAGACTCCTCATACTCCCAACTCTGGGAAAGATCTCTCTTCCACATGCCCAACATGGGAAATGCTCATATATCCTTAGTCCCAGCAAACTCTAGAAGTGTTAGTCTGTTTCCACACGGCCACCTTTACCCTTCTTTTGCAGATAGGCATTGTTCTCTGTGTTACCCAAGTGAAGAGAATAAATTGCAAACTGACCGGTCCCATTGGAGCCTCCTCTCAAACTGAGCTTGAAGCGAAGAAGGTAGAAACTCTTACTCCCCATCCACACATACATACACACATCCCCTTCCCCTTCTCAACGATCTCTCTAGGTCCATTTTCCCCACCTTTTCACTATCTTGATGTGAATGTGAGACCCCTATATGAGGGGCTCATAAGGTATGCAATTTGGTATTTTCCATTTCTTTTGTAAATTCTGTATATGGTAATCTAGCACATTACTTTAAAATTTCAGATATAGTATAATAATTCTTACTGGTGTGATTCCCAAATCTTGGATTTTACTTCCTGTTTGTCTTTCTCTATGACTTATGCCATCCCAATTATGTTATGCTAAGCTGTAGCACTGAGCTGAAGGCTGGTTTTCCCCTAAACATCTGCAATTGTTTCCTTGTAAGTCCAGGGAAGCTGGCCAATAAATCTGGGCTGCTTCCCACAACTATTCACTTGAACCCAAGTAACTCTCTTCCACATCAGAGCTTAATGGGAGGAAGGGAATTAGACATACTGTTGATACCCTGTCCTTCTTTCTGTCCACAATCTACCAGAATCAGAAAGGATTTCTTTCCTCTAGTCCTCTTCCTGAGGGGATACGACTGCTTTCTCATTACAGCCTCTCATTAAGTATGCCAGGCTTTGTGACTAGGGAACACTCTCATTGTTTCTACCAGGAATACTGCAATAAGCAGCAGACTTATTGAAATAAGTGTCCTCTATTACATGTATTGATACTGTGATTGCTTGAAATTCTGCCCTTTTAAAATCATGAATTTTTCTTTTCCTTCTAATTGCTATAATAAGAAATATGACCACTTCAATACTTAAACCAAATCTGATTTATTACCAGAACCACATGGGAGGTTTTAAAATGCTGATTTCTGCATGTCCCTTTCCTCCATCCATACCATCTGCCTCCAGATCATTGAATCAATTACAGGGCTGGAGATTTGGTTACCTAACTATCAGGATTTTAATGGTTAACTATGTTTGGCAGCCATGTTCTTTACAATTAAAACTGAAAAGTCTCTGCAGAGACTACAGGCTAGAAATACAGAGAAATATGAAGTACAGGCAATAAGAATCTGGTATAAGACTTTTAATTTTCATTTCCTCTATATTTCTGGCAACTTCCAGAATATGAGGATTCATGTTCATCTCTAAAATTTTGCCACTGATCAACAGTCAATATAAACCTATTATTTAAGCCTTAATTTTAGGAAAGTCATATACATGCTCCTATTGCACAGCAGTTCACTCAGAGCTTGTATACTGATAATTTAAACTGATTTTTTAGGAAAAAAATTTTCACCTTGTCTTCATCTATAAAAGGTCACAGAAAGCATTAATAGATTTCAATACCAATTTTTGTAAAGCTAAAGGAACTAAAGCTGAATGGCACTTTGACAAAAAAAGATGTGATACTCACACTATAAGAGAATTCAAAATCTGCTTGATGTCCAAAGGATATATAATATGTGTATGGAATACATCCAACATCTTAAATGTCTAAGCCTCACAACATAAGTTCTAAAGAAGAAAATGTTATTATCGAGAAGCTTTTGAGGATAAAAAAAGAGTCTTTATTGTACCTATTCCCAAATACACTTGCTGATTTTACACAACGACACAAAAAGAGACTTAGGATAAAAATTTTAACAGACTTATTTCTTAAGAAGTTATACCTACTGATACTAGACTTTGTATAAATAAACTTGAATAGCTCAGATGCATTTCAAAAAATTCTTAAATTCTAACCTAAAGATGGTTTTACCATCAATTGCTCCTGCAAATAACATCGGGGGCCCTTTGGTGTCACTAAAACATACAGCCATGCTTCCACCGTGGCATATAGATATGGCTTCAAAAGTTAGAAAGCAAGTAGAAAACATTTAAAGAAAAAAAAAATAGAGAAAAAAACTGTTTCATATTTATTCCTGGATTGGGGGGAAACCATTGCTATCTTTCCCAGAGTTAAATATTTTGTACCCTAAGGTTTTAAGAAAGTACTTATAAAGATATATGTTCTACATATGGCTATGTAAAACAGTGATTTCCACATTTATATAATAAATGATTCTTTTTAATTATCTAAAATAAAGGAGAAGTAATCATAAGTTTTGTTTTAGATGTTCTCAGTCTCCAAAATAACATCCCCAACCTCTTTTATGCCCATTTTTCTTGAATCAGTTTTTTTCCAAGATCAATTACATTGTAAACATTTCCACTTTCCAACAGCCTCAGAGCATTTGTAGCTGTGTCTTCATTAGAACCATCTTGCAGTTGACAAGCTAAGTTCTGATGTATTTTATCAGAATTTATTAGATCCTCAAGAGACTGAGAGAATTTCTCATAAATGTTACCTAATGGGTTTAACACTATACCTCAGTCAATGCATATTTGAGTTAACCTATACTTTAAACAACTTAATTAGAACTTAATTGCTAGATTTCTCTTCACTAAAGAGTAGTCATTAATGGAATTCATACTGAGTAGCAGACTTCAATGAGGTGTTTCTGAAAAGTCACTGGTAATCATAGATACCTTATTTAATTGAAGACCTACTAGAATTTATTGAGTATGCCACTTTGTCTTTCTATTACCATAAAATAAAATAGTACTCACCTTAAATAGATACAAAGATTTTTCAGATTATTAACTCATACTATTAAAAAGAGTTCTCTCCAAGAGGGCATTCTCTCTCTCAGGAGGTACACGAGACAATCCATATTAGTTGAAAAGAAAATATTTTAATTTTCTTTCATTTTATTTTTTAAAAAAGACAAGCTTTATCAATTTGCAGCATTTAATATTCAGATGAGCACTCACATCCTTGTCCATCTGTGTATCACACGGTCACCAACACATAATGGAGATGAGGTGTACTGGGGAAAAAGTTGCTCCACAATACCGAGGAGTTAAAAGTCACACCTTACACGTGGATTTCTTTTTAGTGTAGTAGACACATGGTACTTGAACTGTGACTGGCTAATCAGATTTATAGATAATTTTCTAATTTTAGCTAAAAGACTCTCCTAAACTAGGCAAGTAGTTTAAAAACACTACTGCCAACTAATTTTTTACAAAGGCACCAAAAACATTAATTGGGAAAAGGACAGCTGCTTCAATAAATGATGCTAGGAAAACTGGCTATTCCTATATAGAAGACTAAAGTAGACCCCCACCTCTCATCCTATACATAAATCAATGCCAAATCGATTGAAGACCCAAATGTAAGATGCGTAACTATAAAACTACTAGAAAAAAACACAAAAGAAACTCTTCTGGACATAGGTGTGGGAAAAGGTTTTATGAATACGACCCAAAACCATAAGCAAAAAAAATGTAAACAAATGGAATTTTAAAAAAACATTTCTACACTGCAAAGAAATCAACAGAGTGAAAAAATAACCTAAAGAATGGGAGAAAATATTTGGAAACTATTCATTTTACAGGAGATTAATAATCAGAATATAAAGGAACTCAAACATCTCAACAGCTCCCCACCTCCACCAAAAAAAAAAAAAAAAAAAAAAA